>NC_089249.1:105085870-105393274 GCF_963930625.1 Muntiacus reevesi | reverse complement strand
CTCTGTGTGTTGTTTGCAGTGCCTACACTGGCACCTGAAATTGTGCAGGTCTTCAATCCGCAGGTGCTGAAAGAATGAATGAGTAACGTAGGCAGAGCATGACTGTGGGAGTCCTGCTCTTCACGCCGCCCGAAAGCATTGGCTGCCTGCGTGTGATGTCCTTTCCTCCCCTGAACTCACCGGGACTCCCACACTGTGGCCGGGAGCCTGTAATGCTACCTCCCTCCCTGACTCCACAAAGGCCCTGTGTCTCTCTTCCAGGAATAATCCAATCTAAAGTTTCTCTTTGGAACACAAATATATTCTTCCCTCTTTCATAGTCTAAGGAAACATACTGAGAAAACTCTCTGGTAATTGAAAAGAGATTTCTATTTTCATAAGTAAAAACCATTGTTACTTTGAGACCCAGAACAACATATACACAGCTTATGTTTACCTTTTACCAAATCCCTAAAATAATGACAACTTGGACAATTTTGTAAACATTTTATTTTCACGATACATTTTTTTGCTTATAACATTTTTTTCAGGCTACCAACATATGTCCAAGATTTATTTTATTGAGTAGATCATTTGCTTTCAAATGAAATACATGATACTGATAAGCAATTTTCTGCTGTGATAATAGTAGAAAGATTAGAAAATCCTTATCCTTCAAAATCATACCCATAATTATTGTCCAGGTTTACTCTGACTGAAGGGATAAAATGAGATGAGAAAAATGTCTCCTCTGGGAGAGAAATAACATTATATAATATACATGTATAATAGACTAGTTTAGAAACATATTCTCAGAATTTGGGACATAATATTCAAATTTGTACTACTTTCAAAGTCATTTATTAACAGAAATTATGGTTGTTAATAGAAATTGTAGATATAATAGGGAGTAACAGAAACATACCGAAACAAAGTTTGATTGTAAACTTTAAAGAAAATAGTGTTTTTAGCAGTAGAAAAACATAGTCCAGAGTTAGCAATGAAATATAGCTTGAAATGATTAAAAGCAAAATATAGTTTATTCTAGAAAGAAGAAAAATATACTACTTCTCATGATAGTAGTCATTTATATTTTGGGTGATTACAGCTGATGCTTGATAAAGCTTGATTTGATAGAAAAAGAGGGGAAATTTTCTCTGTTGATTCAACTGCCTTTTACGATAAATAGTTTCTATGTTTGAGGGAGGAGTAGAGAAGAGAAGACACAGAAGGATGACTGAGTTGAGTGTCCCCTTAGACTTTAAATGCTGTGGAAAATAAATTTCAAATCACAGATTGAGCTGAGATTATCCCAAAAAATAACCTTACGTTAATTTTAAGTTACATTAGCATTTATTTCTTAAATATTAATATTCTCAAGAATGTCATTAAAATTTTGCCAAAATTCAAATTCTGATTCAGTAGATCTGGGGTGTTTCTTGGGATTCTGCCCATCATATAAGCCCCCAGGAAATGATGATACAGCTGGTCAGAGGGCCACACTTTGTGAGTTCTAAGATCTAATTCCTTTCCTGGGAAATGTTAAACATTTTAATGAAAACCTATATAACAGGTCATTATTACAAAAAACCCCCTACTTCCCAGAATATCATAAAAGTTACCTCAAAACAAGATCAATAAGTCTGTGTCATCTACTCTTATATGTTATTCACAATAAAGCTATTTCTGATTGTGAAATCAGAGAATAATAAAGAGGTGATTATATTTTAACACAGAAGCTTTTCTATATTACATTCCAATTTTTCATTCTAAGTCTGAAATCATGTGATAGGTGAGATATTATTAAAATATTGCTCTTATATTAATAAACAAGATTAAGCAATAACTAATGCATCTCAGAAAACTTTCCTTAAAATTCCTATTAATATAAATTTCTTAATCTGAATGTTCACCTTTTTAAACTCTTAGTTCATTTTGATGTTTATTTAAATATAGAGTGGAACTGGGGAGAGTTGTTGGAAGATGACCATAGCCATTCAGGAGAGAGGGGGTGGTGGCTTCACTTGCACACTAGCAGTAAATAAGGGAGAAAAAAAAGAATTGGAAAGAAACTCAGGAAGCCAAGTCAATAGACTTTGTGCATATGCTATTAGAGACTTTTATTTTTTATTAGGCTAACTAGTTATCTCAAGGCTCTTTATTGAATAATCTATCTGTATTTATTTGAAATGCTATTTTATCACATGCTTTATAATAAAATTATCTTTTACTTCTGGTCCTTTCTATTGCTTTTCTCATTTTGGGCCACTATCACATTGCCTTTTACAACATAGCACATTATTATAATGTTTTAAAATTTCCTCATGATTGTTTTTTCAGATGAACTTTAGAATCATTTAATAAAGTTCCAAGCATCTTGGTGGGATTGCATTGAAAGTTTACATTAATTTAGTGGAGTCAACATCTTTCAAATTTAAGAAGCCAAAATGAAGAATAGAATATATCTGTTTTTATTAAAATCTTCTTTTATATCACTTAATAAAAACTTGTAGACTATAAAGTTTTTATCCTTGGAAATGTATCTTTTTGTTATTATAGATGATATATTTTTTCCTTTAATTTCTTTCTAGTTGGTTATTATTAGGACACTTTTAGATAACTGCACAATTTATTTAGCTTACTTAGATTACTTTATGAGCACTCAAAAACATTGGTTTTTTAGTTAATTTTTGACATTTCTAGAAATGATACCATTTACAGACATCCATTTATTTTTATCTTTTTTCCATTCCACACACATTTTATTTCCTTCTCTAACTTCTTTGGCTTTTTATGATGATATTAGATAAGACAGATGGCAACAAGCATCTTTCTATTTTTAATTTCTGAGTATGAAGCATCACATACTTTATAATAAAATTATGCTTTGTATAAAGCATAAAATTAAGACTACTTTTGTAGTTTACCACGAAGCATTTTGTGAACTATGAGATGCATATTACAATTTATAATCATATTCATATAAAAAAGATCTTTAAAAATAAAATGTGTAAGTGTTAGTTGCTCAGTCGTTCCAACTCTTTGTGACCCTATGGGGGGGAAAGCCGCTAGGCTCCTCTCTGTCCATGGGATTCTCCAGGCAAGAAAACCTTAGTGGGTTGCCATTCCCTCCTCCAGGGGATCTTTCTGACCCAGGGATCAAACTCAGGTGTTCTGCATTGCAGGCAGATTCTTTACAGTCTGAGCCACCAGGAAGCTATAAAATATAATGTTCAGTTCAGTTCAGTCACTCAGTCGTGTCCGCCTCTTTGCGACCCCATGGACTGCAGCACGCCAGGCCTCCCTGTCCATCGCCAACTCCCAGAGTTTACTCAGACTCATGTCCATTGAGGCATTGATGCCTTCCAACTATATCTCATCCTCTGTCATCCCCTTCTCATCGTGCCTTCAATCTTTCCTAACTTCAGGGTCTTTTCCAATGAGTCAGCTCTTCACATCAAGTGGCCAAGATATTGGAGTTTCAGCTTTAGCATCAGTCCTTCCAAAGAATACTCAGGACTGATTTCCTTTAGGATGGACTGGTTGGATCTCCTCACAGTCCAAGGGACTCTCTCAAGAATTTTCTCCAACACCACAGTTCAAAAGTATCAATTCTTCAATGCTCAGCTTTCTTTATAGTCCAACTCTCACATCCATAAAAATATAATGTAGTTTAAGTATATAAGAAAGTATTCTAGTTCTACTTTGTACCTGGCTTTTAAAAAGAATAGGTATTGAGTTTTAGCAAATAATTTTTAGTATCTGTTGATAAGATCATATGATTTCCCTTGAAACATCTTAATACAACCAATAATATCAATAGATTTCTGATGTCATACTATTCCTTCACTCTAAGGATAATTCCAGTTTTTTTTTTTCCTCCTTATCAGGAGCAAAAATTTTAAATATACCATTATATAGTATTAACAATTTGGAGAGTTTTATCATATTTCTACATTGATATTCATAGGCAAATTTTTAAACTCTATGTTATCTTTGTCAGATCCCAATGTGTGTGTAATTCTCAATGTGCAAAATAATTTGAAAGATTTCCTTCTTTTTTGAGATCAAGCACAGTTTAAATAGTAGGATGTCTCAATTTCTATTGGTGTTTTGAAAGATTTCACGCTGAAATTATCTGGATTTCATATATTGTTTAAGGATATCTCTTGACAACTTTCTCAATTTCCTTTACAATTATTAGACACCAGCTCTGTTCTCTTCTTGGACTTTCCTGGTGTCTCAGTGGTAAAGAATCCACTTGCCAATACAGGAGATGTGGGTTCAATCCCCAGGTCAGGAAAAGCCCCTGGAGAAGGAAAGCAACTCACTCCGGCATTCTTGCCTGGGAAATCCCACGGACAGAGGAGCCTGCAGGCTACAGTCCATGGGGTTGCAAGGAGTCCAGCACAACTTAGTGACTAAATAACAACAACATGTTGTCTTCTTGGGTCATATTACATAGTTTGAATCTTACCAACAATGCCATTTCATCCTGGACTTCAGATATCATTCCTTAGCTTAGAGAAGTATGGGAGAAGCATGATTTCCTAATGCTCCTTAACTTTCCTGAAATGTTTCATGACAATTTTCTTCTTATGACCTGGGAGTATGTATGGGGTTTGCTTTTGCTTTAATTGGATCATCAAATTCATTCTCATGCTTGCAGTTGCTACTGCTGCTATTTCCAATAACTACATCTGGGGAATTCGTGATTGATTCCACTTTCCCTCTTACTCCAAAATTCATTAATATCTGATCAAATCATTCCTGTTTCCCTCACATATATTTTGATAATCTTTCCTAGTTACTTGTGTTCAATGTTTAACTGATTTTAATTCTTTCATATTTTGCAGTGAATCTAAGATAATACATGCTGCTCTGTGTACATCTTTGATTTTATCTCCCTCTATCTTTTGGTCTGTATCTGACTCATACAGAATTACTCATACTTTAACTAGATTTAGGTGTGACTCATTCACACAGCATGGCTTGTAGCTTTCTTTTTCTTTAATTGAACTGATATCATTTTTAAAATATTTAATCCTGGTTTGATGCTACTTTATAATCAATATTTTACCCATTTATATTTGTTTTATTGCCCTCATCTGTTCCATTCATTTTGCTTATTTGTTGGTTTTTGTGCTTATTGCCTTACTGATCCTTTCATATTCTATCATTTGCCATATTGTCTGTATGCTTTTCCTGTATTGGAGGGAATTTTTTTCATTATATTAATGAATATCCAAAAGAATCCTTAATGCTAATCAAAGCAGGTTACAGTAGACATTACTAGCATGCAGCAATAAACAGTTTTTCTTGTTTTCCCTGCATCAGAGAAAGCTGGATTTCCCCCAGTTCTTGCAGTTCAGTGGGGCCCTAGGACTAGGCCTAGGCAATGAAATGTGAGTGGGAGTGACCTATGTCATTCCAGGTAAAGGAACTGGGAAGTCTGTGTGCTGTGCCCCACCTCCTCGCCATCTTATCTGGCGTGTATGAGGTTACATGTAGTAGAGCCTCCATTACCCTGAGACTTTTAGTAACACATGGAGCAGACCTCACGCCACCAACCCAGCAGTGCACGTGGGTGATTAAAAAAACAAACCTTGGTCATGTTAAGTCACGGACGTTTCAGAGTTAAAACTGTTACCATAGCAAATCCTACTCTCCCGTTTCTGATCTAAGTAGGCAAGAGACTATAAGCAGATGCAACATAACCTAAAATTAACACTAAAATAGTTGGCAGTGGTAGAAAATAAGCATTCTGTTCGCAGGATAGACAACTTGTGGCAAAAGCACAGGGTTTAAAATGAATCTTGGGGTTGATTCACAAATTGTGAGACTTTAGCTAGTTACTTAACTTCTGTGTGTCTAGTCTTCTTATTTGTAAGGTAAAGTTAACAACTACCTTAGGGAATTTATCTAAAGACTAAACAAAAATAATGTTTATTAAACACCTGAGGTCTAGTTAGTTCCCATCAAAGTGGGTATAATAATTATTGTTGAATTTTTATTGCTTATTCATATTTCAAAACAGCATTATTAAAACTTTTTGCTGATAAAATCTTACTAGTATCAATGAAATTTATCAGATAAAGTCCATAAAACTGGTTCAAATATAATGATTAACTCCTTATACACAAAAAGAACCTCGAGGTTTCAAAGAGACAATATTCCCACATATATAATTTGTTAAATTTTTTTTTTTTCCTAATTGGAACTTGACGTTTGAGTTCTTTATACTGCAAAGTTTATGCTGAGCTATTTTCTTTCTAAATACACAATTCAGGACTTATTTTATTCAGGACTTCAGTAAGCTAGACGCTTCTAGTCTCTTTTCACAATATCAAATAACCTAGAGATTTATTAAAAGACAAAAAAATTTTTTGAACATTGAGGGCTTATGTAATCAGATACCCTTATTTTCTTTCTTATTATTTTTAATCACTGAGATTTTTTTCGTTGGTAAATTTCAAAGGCAATTGAGTTGATTTTCATTTTTTTAAAAAATTGGGAGTGTGCATAAGTGTGTGTGCATGCGTTTCTGTATATATAAACCAAGATTTTATTTTTCTTATATCATTGAGAGGGAAGATTCTAAAATATCATTATTTATAGCTCTGCCTTATTTCTTCCCTCAGACAACGTTCTTTTTGGTTTGAAAAATAGCAACACTTAGACAAATTCTGAAGGCTACATATTAACTCATGTATTCACTTGCAGTACAGTTTGAGAAATTTATCTGGTGAAAATATAAAATGAACGCAATGCTCCTTGAAAAAACTAAAACCATGAATACAGGCTTCACAATTTTTTTAAACTAAATCTTATCATAGAAAATATTTGACTAATTAAACTATTTAGACATAATTCTCTCTCTATTTTTACTTCTAGCTCAGAAATGGCTGCATTTGCCTTAGCAACTCCAATGGATAACTTGCTTCAGGAATGCAAATTTAATTTTAGAAATGTGATTCAAAATATATTGACCTAATATTGATCTAATATTTAAATCAGAATTCCCTAAAGGGCTTCTCTTACTTATAATGAAAAGAAAGATAAGGAGAAAATGTCAAGCTAATAAATATAAACTTTTTATTCTGAAAAATCAGATGCTACTATTACATCAACTTGAGTTTTCTTTCCATTTGTAAAATGCATGCCAGAAATAGGTCAAGTTTTTAAAAAGCACACATGTGATAAAAAGAAAAAATGCAATTATGACTATGGCAGTAGAACAGAAATAGTTTGCCAAAGAAAGATTTTTTTTTACTGATGTAATACCAGTTTAGAGAATGTACTCTGGGTAGCAAATCCATGGTTTATGTGGGTGATCTTATTTTTACTACCCCAAATGATCTCATATAGATTGCAGGTCAAAATTTACACATGCTGCAAATGAAAGTGATTGGGATTAGAAGTCGCTACTACTTTCTACCTGCTTGACTATCTCTTATGTTGTCCCAACATTTTTGCAAAGTGTCTGCCCTCCTTATCTTTCCTGGTAATGACTGACATCAACATATCTGCTATCTAAGAGAAAGGAGCTCCCTGTCTGGCGTTGAAAGTGATAGTTAAATTTAAGCTTCTGTGTTATATTTCCTAATGGCAGCCCACATAAGGGGTGTTCATAAGAGATAAAGGTGGTGAATACACAAAAGCAGCCTGGAAAGAGACATCTCCTGGAGATGGGATGCGAGTAATTTGTTTATGTATTTTGAGGTAGTACACACAAGACAGATTCCTGTGGCTGGTTTTATCAGATGTATTCACATTTCAGGCAGTTTCCAGAGGCTGCACGACATAAGGAAAAAAAAGTGTTGGGCTCTGGTGCAAAATAGACAAAAGGACTGACTCTCATCTCCAACATTTGCCATCTGTGTGGCTGTGGGAAAGTCCCTTGACCTATTTGAGTTTCAGCATTCTTATCTATAAAATGGAGATAATAATAATTAACTTGCAATGTTGATGTGAAAATTAAGGTTGATACACTTAAAGGTCTGAGTACCTAGTGGACACTCAATAGTGAGAGGTATAGTAATACTTCTGTGATTTCAAAGCTTCCCATAGACTATTGTAATATAGGTCGAGGTGCTTAGTCTTTTGATGTAGTTACATAAAAACAGTTTCTTTTCCCTTCCTTCTTTCTTTTCTACTGTCTTCCTTCATATCTCCCTACCATCTCACCCCTCATTTTAATTAATACTCCTTAATATGTTTTTAGGTGTATTTCATTCCATTGCTAGTAGTAAATAACACTGAATGTTGAGATTTCCAATCCATCTTAACTACATTATCATCCTGCTTATTTTTCTTTTGACATAAGCTGGAAGAAAAACTAGAGCTGTGAGGTTTTGCACAGAACATACCACTTGTTTTACCCAGAGGTTTATCCCTGGAACAAATTGAGGTTCCAAGCAATAAAGCTGCCATGTGCAAGGCTTCTTTAAAAGAAATTCTACTTGAAAATGTATTAGGGACTTGATTATTAGAAGAAAGTGACAAGCCTCTGATAACAAAGACTATTCCATTCAGAAGAGAGAAATGCAATGCACTTCCTAAGTGAATTTCAGTGTCATTGTTTTTAGGGCCATATTGAGCTATGCTTCTATAGTGTTTTTCTATGAGTGTAATTGGGGACTTAACCATGGAATCATGCTTTGTATCCTAGAGCATGGGAAAGGACAGATGAGGCTGCTGGGGCTTTCTGAGCAATGCTGCTGTCTTGGAAGATAGCCCTGAGCAGGTCTCAGCCTCCCTGAATTTCCATTTTTACATTACTGAGTAGGTGGGTTTAGGATTTTCCTTCCTCTTAGGAACAGGTTTGTGTCTTGACTCTACTGCCTGTCCCTCTTACTTGTCTCACTGTGATTTCTTCTTTGTATCTCTAGCTGTGGAAAATCTTTGCTGCTAGTCTTCAAGTCATTTTTTTAAAAAAGAATTTTTTTTTTAATGTGGACCATTTTTAAAGTCTTTATTAAATTTGTTACAAAATTGCTTCTTTTTTTAACATTTTAGGTTTTCAGCCACAAGGCACATGGGACCTTAGTGTCCCAGCCAGGGATCAAACCCACACTTCTGGCATTGGAAGGTGAAGTCTTAACCACTGGGCTACCAGGGAAATAGCCAGGTCATTCTTATCAATAGTTGCTCTGTAAGTAACTGTAATTTTGGTATGCCCATGGGAGGAGGGGCGCTCAGAGACTTCCTTCTCCACCGAGTTGTTTATTCCTGCTTCATTGTCCCTGGAACTAGTCCCCGTGACACCCCAATTTTACCCATGAGCAAACCTCAGGGCCAAGAGTAAGTCTTGCCTAGAACCTCTAAGCAATAAGCAACATTGTTATCTTTTGACACCATTACTTCTAACCCTGATTCACTGCTAATATCCATGTCCTCTGAAAGCAAATTCTTTATTATAATTGATTTATTCAGTGTATTCTTTAGTATTCCAAATAATGAAACTAGCTAAAACCTTTTGACTTTCACATGGGGAGAAAAACAATTCATCTGGACAGTAATGTCTCAGGATTTTACTGAGAGTCCTTATTTCTTATAAATCCTGAAGGCTGATCTGAACGATATAAAATTCCCTAGGGTTTCTACTTTATTGCAGCATGTAGATTATCTGCTTCTTTGTTCTCAAGGTTCCTTATAGGAAAATGGCATCATCCACTTATTAATGTTTTAGTGTTAAAGGGACACAAGGTCAACAGAGAAAAACTGCATTTCACCCAAACTCAGGTTTGATACTTAGAGCATCTGATATAAGAACAAGAGCTACACCTAGGTCCACACAGACTTCATGGTGTCTTGTTTTCTAAAACCCAAAACTTAAGTGCCAATTGTGAGGTTTTTCTCAGACTGATTGATTATTGCCAGAATTGGATTCAAGTGGCCAAACTTCTGCAAAACACTAACCCTGATCTGATTTTATGGGAAGAACCAGACAACATAGACTTTAAGGCCTTAAAGGAGAGTTTGATGAATCTCTTCTCCCTTGGGAACCTCAAATGATCATATTCCCTTTTCTCTTTTTGTATATGAAATAGAAGGGAACACCCTTGGGGTGCTCACTCCAAATGTGGGCACCACAATTGACCCGTAGCATATTCTAGTCAGAAGTGGATCTTGTGTCGTGGAGTCACCCCCTACCCCCTTGCCTTGGATGCTGCTGCTAAGTTGCTTCAGTCGTGTCTGACTCTGTGTGACCCCATAGACGGCAGCCCACCAGGTTCCGCCATCCCTGGGATTCTCCAGGCAAGAACACTGGAGTGGGTTGCCATTTCCTTCTCCAATGCATGAAAGTGCAAAGGGAAAGTGAAGTCGCTCAGTCGTGTCCGACTCTGTGCGACCCCATGGACTGCAGCCTACCAGGCTCCTCTGTCCATGGGATTTTCCAGGCAAGAGGACTGGAGTGGGGTGCCATTGCCTTCTCCACTTTCCTTGGAGCCACTATCAGTTCAGTTGCTCAGTCATGTCCGACTCTTTGCAACCCCATGAACCGCAGCATGCTAGGCCTCCCTGCCATCACCAGCTCCCAGAGTTTACCCAAATTCATGTCCATTGAGTCGGTGATGCCATCCAACCATCTCATCCTCTGTTGTCCCCTTCTCCTCCTGCCCTCAATCTTTCCCAGCATCAGGGTCTTTTCAAATGAGCCACTGTGGCTACTGATATTTTGGTTAAGACCATCAGGAAAATTATTGTGGATTCTCTTTAACCATTTTTGTACCTTGTTCAGTTGAAGCTCTCCTGAATTCTTGTCACTGTCAACACTTCTCAGTCAGCTGCCTCACCTCTTGTGAAGTCCTTTCGTTAACTACTCCTCATATAACTCTTCTATGTTTTAATAACCTTAACTCAGCAACTCTTGTCCCCTCAATCTCTGACAAAGCCTGTCACAACTCTTTAACACTGATGGATTGTCTCCTAACTCCTCATGATGATCTGAAGGAAATTTCTTTGAATAATGCTGACTTCTCTTGGTTCACTGATGGTTCTTATTTAAAAGATGACAATGGCAAATACTGTGCTGAATATGCTTTTGCAACTCCTTTTGATATCGTTGAGGCAGCACCGTTACTTATGGCTACTTTGGCCCAACAGGATGAATATATGATCTTACATAGGCTTGTACTTTAGCCAAGTTCAAATAGATAGATATGCTTGGTAGTAGATATGCTTTTGGAGTAGCTCATGATTGTGGAATGTTGTTTAAGCAACATGACTTCCTTACTGTCAGTGGAAATAAAATCTAAAATGGCCCTTATGTTCAGGAATTACTGGATACAATACTTTTACTTGCCACTTTAGCTATTACTAAGATTCCTGGATATTCTAAACTTGACTCTCTGGAAGTTAAGGCAATCTCCTTGCTGACATTTCTGCAAGAAATGCTGCCCTTTAAGGAAACTACAGTAGTCAAGCCTCTTTCATGGTCCAAAGGTATATTTTCTCAAATGATAATTCAGAAAAACTGGCTACAAAAAGCCAACATTTGGCCCCAGAAAAGGAAAAACAAGATTGAAAACTCAAGAACTGTTGGTTTGATACAAGTAGATATACCTCTGGTTTGGACTAAATAACAACCCAGTCCTGCCAGAGAGCCTAAAATTCCCATGAATAGTAATTGGATCTTCACTAAACTATTTGTCTACTGATGAAATACAAAATCAGTATTGGAGGAGAAATATGTGATAGTGGTAGTAAATGAAGTTACTGAAGAGAGCCTATCTATTCAAAGGGATAATTAAAAGGCAGCATATGTAGTTAGCGTTATGTCTTAGTTCACTTGGGTTACTATAAAAAAATGCCATTAACTGGGTGGCTTATAAAAATTAAGTATCTATTTCTCATAATTCTGGAGGCTGGTAAATCTGAGGTCGTGACTATAACAGATTTGGTATCTGGTGAGCTCCCTGTTCTCATTGACAGCTGTCTTCTGATCATAACTTTACAAGATGAAGGGGTAAAGGAGTTTTCTCCAGTCTCTTTTGTAAGGGCATTAATTCCATTTATGAGAGTTCTGCCTTCATAATCTAACCACCTCCCCCAAAACTCACCTTCTAGTACCATCCAATGGGGATTACACATGAATTTCAACACATGAATTTGGGAGAACACAAACATTCTGTCTATGGCAAGTGTTTTTTAGTTGTAGAATTCTTTTGTCAAATAATATATTTCAGAGAACTGCAAAGTACAAAATATATAAAAGGGGAGGTTCTCTGGAATATGCTCAGAATCCAAGTCACACCATCTCAAACACCTCTCATATCTTTTCCTTCCAAACTTGGCAGCACATGAGATACTTTCTGGTTATACTATGGCACCAAGGAATCCAATGGGAAGCAACTGGAACAAAATTGTGACTTATAAAAAATGTGATCATTCAGATGATCAAACTCAGAAATACGTAGTTGGTCTTCCTCCATGGTTTCTGGCTTACAGTTCCTAAAACCCTTGGAATTTTCTGAGCAATAGAGCCATGGGAGTAACTTCTGTTATAAAATTTTATCTCTTGTTCCCAGTTTTTGAAAATGATTCAGAACCATCAAGGTGAAATGGATGTCTTTCTATTCACAACAAACCTTTCTACCATAACTGGATGTATGTTAAAGAGGAGAATTTTGGAAAGAATCTATGGATGGGGGCTGGTTGCCAGGGGAGCCAACCTTGAAAAGAAAGGTGGAACTTTAAGTCCTATCCCCTGATTTCCAGGGTGGGCAGAGGGGGATAGAAATGAATCAATTACCAATGGCCTATGAATTTATCAATCATACCTATGTAATGAAACTTCCATAAAAACCCAAAAGGAGGTTATTTGGAGAGCTTCCACGTTGAGGAATCAGAACACTTCCATTAGCCACCATGCCAGGCCCCAAACTCCACGTGGTCAGAAGCTCCTTCATTTGAAACCTTGTTCTATGCATCTCTCTCTTCATTTGGCTGTTGATTTGTATCCTTCAATATCTTTATAATGATTGGTAGTCTAATGAGTAAATGGGTTTCCTGAGTTTTCTGAACCACTCTAGCAAGCTAATCAAACCCAAGAAGGATGCTGTGGGAACACCTGATTTACAGCCAATTGTGTCAGACGTACAAGTAACAACCTGGACTTGCCACTGGTGTCTAAAGTGGAAGGTGGTTTTGTGGGACTGAGCCCTTTACCTGTGGAATCTGCCTCTATGCCCAGACAGATAGTGTGAGAATTTAGTTGAATTCTCGGATCCCCTGCTAGTGTCTGAGAATTGGTTGGTGGGAGGATATCTGTCCCCTCAATATTGAAAATCGGTGTGGAACCTAAAAGAACTGGGAAAGCACATTTAGACAGATATGGGTTCCAGTCTCAGCTCTGCATCTACTTGTTCTAGGACCTTGAGCAAACTAGTTTTGATTGATGAAGTTTCCGTACTGTGAAGGTTATAAGAGATAACAGTCATAAAATGTTATCACATTATCTGAGTAGTAATATGCTGCTGTTGTTCAGTCTCTAAGTAATGTCCAACTCTTTGAGATCTCATGGACTGTAGTCTGCCAGGCTCTTCTGTCCATGGGGTTTCCCAGGCAAGAATACTGGAGTAGATTGCCATTTCCTTCTCTAGGAGATCTTCTGGGGTCCAAGGATAGAACCTACATCTCCTGCATTGGCAGACAGATTCTCTACCTCTGAGCCATCAAGGGTAGAGATGCTCAATAAACACCTTTCAATAGAAGTTAATACTGAGCACTTTCTAACAAGTTAACTTGATGGGGTTTAGAGATTGCTTAAAGTTGTACCTAAAATATCCATGAACCATATTAATTTTCATTGCATAAAAACTTTAAGCTCCTCATATAATCTCTATTTTCAGAGAGAAGATGGTGAAAACCCAAGACACCACTCAAAGCTATCACCACCCATTATGTTTCAGAAACATAAGTTAGAAACTGCAGCTGTCTCTGCTTTGAGAGCAGATAACAGCATCATTTTTGTAAAAAAGTAGAGATAAAGTTACTGTAATAAACATTTCTACAATAACAAACCAGAGAACATCAGAGACAAATAAATACCTGTTACCAGGGGAACATTTTCTCCAATAAAGGTATGCAGGAGCTCTCACAATAGAGTTATGTAATAAGTGATTCATCCAGAAACTAATATCTGATCAGTTCATATCTTTAATTGCTCTAAAAACCTTTTAAACACTGTAGCATATTTAAACATATTCAGGGTTATTTGTTGTTCAAGATTAATTCCTTAGTCAAACTTGTTTTAAAATGAATAAGTGACACAAAAGGATACCATACTATCATCTCCTACTCAAGGCTAATGTTGCAATTATTTTCTTTAGATAAGTAACTTCTTACCTGCAATGTTTACCTTAGAAAATTTTTGACAATTTAAAAGGTTAATAAAAACTACTTATGAAGTCATAGAAAGTACCTTCTACTGTGAAATTAAGTAAATAGATTTCTATTTTTCTCTGGAATTGCTTTTTAGTTTTCATGCACTGCAATGTTTTACCTACTTAATTTTATAATGTGAGTCATCAGTAATGAAATATATTTGCTACATTCAGTGAAATGAAATGTGATATTAAATTTTAAAAAATTAATGGATTTTCTTTACATTTAGCGTTTATTCCTAAGTATATGACAATTCTCAGATTAATATGTGGAGAAGGAAATGGCAACCCACTCTAGTGTTCTTGCCTGGAGAATCCCAGGGACGGGGGAGCCTGGTGGGCTGCCGTCTATGGGGTCGCACAGAGTTGGACACGACTGAAGGACTTAGCAGCAGCAGCAGATTAATAAAAATGTTACCCTGAATTATTATACTTTTCCACAAGAGGGCTCTTGAAAAGCAAAAACACTGCCCATGATTAGTGATCTGCCTACATCTATTGGTAAGAATTAGAGAAACAAGATTTTTAAATATTTCCCTAAAAATTAACAAAATTTAAAAAATAACTTTCAATTAAATGAATATTTCCGCTAACTAGAATTATTTAACAGTAAAACAAAAGTTAAAATTTATCAAGTACTTCCTATGTGGTGGACGATATGTAAAGTGCTGAAGATGTAGTAATTATTATTATTCATTGGACTTTAGAGGGTTACTGTAAGCATGGAACTCAGAAGCCAGCTCTGAATCTCAGCTCTGCTATTTTTATTATTTCTGTGATTTAGAGCAAGATATTTGTCACTTAACTTCATCCTCTGTTCCTTTTCTATAAAATGAGGTTGTGTATAAGCATTAAGAAGGTGAAGATGTGTAAAGCATTTAGAACACCTGGCACATAGTAAGTACTCTGGAAGTCCTTGCTCCTACTGTTATAATGGAGGACAAAATAGGCACACAGCTAGTGGCCCAACCAGCGGGTGAGAGCATATACTAACTAATATGGCTTTACAGTAAGGGACAATTGGCAATTCCAACCCACATCTGGGTGCCTCACTGCCAGCAACATACATGCTCCTGACTTCACCATTACCTCCCATTGCATTTACCATGTGCTATTAGCCCTCTTCATAATCACTGGTTTATGTATTGAACTCTGTCATAAGATTACTTGGGTCCTAGGACAGTATCATATTTACTTTTGCTTCGCTAGGATACAGTAGGTACTTACCTTGGTTAGCAAGGATTAACAAAAATGATTTAAAAATAAGAGTATGTTAATCTCTGTAACTGTTCTGCAAAACAGCTTTTAAAAAATCCCATTTCACAGAAGAATAAACAAATTCTTAGAGGCTACATCAACATCTCATAGCTTGGAAATAGCCAAGCTATTTGAAACCAGACCTATATTCTTTTGGCTATAGAACACACACATGCTTATGGTTGTTTGTAGTCTTACTGACTAAAGGGTGTAAAGGTTAAAAATTTAGCTTAAAAATTCATCAAGGTTAAAAATTCTATAACTGACAACAGCTCAGAATTATTTTTATGGACCATTTAAAAATGTGATCTGGGGATGAATCTGGATGGGTATTATGCTAAATCAGACAGAGAAAGACAAATGGTATCACTTAGACGTGGAATCTAAAGAAGCCAAATCTATAAAAACAGAATAGAATGGTGCTTACCAGGGGAAGAGGGGGCAAGGATTAGAGAGATAATTTTTCAGGGTACAAGTGGGCAGCTAAGTCCTGGAGATCTAATGTACAGCATACTCATGATCATGATAACAACAGTTTTACAAATTTCAAAGTTGCTAAGAGACTACATATTATTCCCACCACAAAAAAGAAATGATAATTCTGTGGTAGAGTTGTTAGCGAATGCCAGGGTGGTAATCATATTGCAATATATAAATGTATCAGATCTATATGTTGTAAACCTTAACTTTATACAATACTAGTAGTACTGTTAGCCGCTCAGTCGTGTCCGACTCTTTGCCATCCCACGGACTGTAGCCCACCAGGCTCCTGGGTCCATGGGATACTCCAGGCAGGAGTACTGGAGTTGGTAGCCTTTCCCCTCTCCAGAGGATCTTCCCGACCCAGGGATTGAACCCCGTTCTTTTGCGTTGCAGGCAGATTCTTTACTGTTTTAGCTACAGGGAAGACCAAATCTTATACAGTGCTGTATGTCAATTATAGATCAATAAGAATAAAGAAACATAAGCATGCAATTATGAGCAGATATTAATTAAATTATAATTAATAATTAAGCTTGTTTTTTTTTCAACACTAGAGACACTACAGTGAACCAAAGCAGGTGTGGTTACAGCTTTCAAAGGTCTTTCATATATACTGGAAGGACATGAATTAAATTATTGCCCAAATAATATAAAATCACAAATGTGAAAAGCACAAAGAGTGTTGGGTAATGAGAGTGTTTCATAAAGAGAATCAGCAGATCAGGGGCTAGAGGAAGTTCCTTCTAAGGGAGATTTGAGAATTGATAGCTGAATGATGGATAGGTGTCAACCAGGTGAAAAGAGCAGGGACGAATTTTACTCCAGGCAAAGCAAACAAGTGTGCAAAGGTCTTGTAGCAAGACACAGCATGTGTTGAGGTGGAGCTAACAAAAAAGTCAATGGAATAAGGAAATTAAGGAGGAGTACACTAGAAGATATACATGTTTCGATGCTGTTCTCTCGAAACATCCCACCCTCGCCTTCTCCCACAGAGTCCAAAAGTCTGTTCTGTACATCTGTGTCTCTTTTTCTGTTTTGCATATAGGGTTATCGTTACCATCTTTCTAAATTCCATATATATGTGTAAGTATGCTGTATTGGTCTTTATCTTTCTGGCTTACTTCACTCTGTACAGATCACTAGCCCAGGCTGGAGGCATGAGTCAAGTGCTCAGGCCTGGTGCACTGGGAAGACCCAGAGGAATCGGGTGGAGAGGGAGGTGGGAGGGGGGATCGGGATGGGGAATACGTGTAACTCTATGGCTGATTCATGTCAATGTATGACAAAACCCACTACAATATTGTAAAGTAATGAGCTTCCAACTAATAAAAATAAATGAAAAAAAAATGCAAAAAAAAAAAAAGTGAGAAAAAAAAGGAGCAGTACGGTTCAAGAAGAGGCTGAGGGTAGAAGGCACTTAGTTTAGAAAACATTGACTGGGAACCTGCTGCTGCTGCTAAGTCACTTTAGTCGTGTCCGACTCTGTGCCACCCCATAGACGGCAGCCCACCAGGCTCCCCCGTCCCTGGGATTCTCCAGGCAAGAACACTGGAGTGGGTTGCCATTTCCTTCTCCAGGGAACATGCTATATCCTTACTATTACCGTGTTGTTGATGTTTAGTCATGAAGTCCTGTCTGATTCTTTGCACCCCATGAACTGTAGCCTGCCAGGTTCCTCTGTCCATGGAATTCTTCAGGCAGGAATACTGGAGTGGGTTGCCATTTCCTTCTCCAGGGGATCTTCTCAACCCAGGGATGGAATCCAGTGTCTCCTGCATTAGCAGGCGTTTTCTTTACAGCTGAGCTACCAGGACAAAGTAGACCTTAAAATAAAGAATATTACAAGAGATAAGGAAGGACACTACATAATGATCAGGGATCAATCCAAGAGGAAGACCTAACAATTGTAAATATCGTGTTCAGCTGGTAAAGAATCTGCCTGCAATGCAGGAGACCTGGGTTCAATCCCTGGGTTGGGAAGATCCCCTGGAGAAGGGAAAGGCTACCCACTCCAGTATTCTTGCCTGGAGAATTCCAGGGGGATTCTCTTCAGTCCATGGGATGGCAAAGAGTCGGCCAACACTGAATGACTTTCATTTTCATTTTCACTTTTATGCACCCAACATAGGAGCACCTCAATCATAAGACAAACACTAACAGATATAACCGGAGAAATTGACAGTAACACAATAGTAGTAGGAGACTTTAACACCCCACTTACATCAATGGACAGATCATGAAAATGGAAAATTAATAAGGAAACACAAGTCTTAAATGATACATTAGACATATATCATTGATGGATCTCATTGATGACCTCAGGAAATTCCATCGAAATGCAGAAGAATACACCTTCTTATCAAATGCACATGGAACATTCTCCAGGACAGACCACACCTGGGTCACAAATCAAACCTCAGTAAATTTAAGAAAATTGAAATGGTACCAAGCATCTTTTCTGAGCTACCAGGGAAGCCCAGGGTACAGAGAAATCAAAGTGTTAAAGCATTTTTCTCTCAAGGAACTACTGAATCTGGAAAAACATGGACACATAGGCAAGCACGAACCGCTAAATATGATGTCAGTACCGTGGGAGTGTAATCTTGTGCGTGCCTGCTGAGTCAAGAAGAAACGAATTGTAGAGGCTCCACATTGAGTAATTAACATTTGAGCTGAAACTTAAAGGAATTCTAGACAAGAGCATAAAAAGATGCATGAAGTATAAATAGTGATCAAAAATCTATTAATTCCTTTGAAGAATCTATTTTTGCAGACAATTCTCTTTTCTTTCTGCTTCCTAATTTGGAAAACATGAAACGTGTATCGCATCGTTAGGCATTTCCCAACCTCCGCCACTAGGTGGCAGACGTCTCCAAACTATGGCGGGCGCCGGTCCTGAACGTCAGAGCCTGTTGGGACTTTTGGTGGTTAACTGCAGCAATCACAAACCGAATAATCTAAAACATTCTCGTTATTGTCATATTGAGCACCTTTACCGTTCTTATGAAACAAAAGATAGCAACAGGAACAAAATTGTATTAAAATGTAAACACAGGTTTTATTGGCAGAGATTAAAATTCTGCTCTTTTAACAATAGAACCTTCCACTTCAGGCTCAGAACAAGGCCAGAGAAGTGGAGCAGCCCCATCACAGATTTTCATCTCCATGGCAACCTTTTCAGCTCCATGCACAATTAAAGCTACAGTATCATTTTGTCAGGAGGAAAAAATTGTACTACTGGCTGGTATTCATGTTTTTAGAAGGAACTGGAGAAATTAAATTGATTCTAATTAGTGAGGCTGAATTATAGGCAGGAAGGAATAGATTTGAAAATGCTTCACATAAGCAGCCCTATATTTCTCCTCCATCAGCAAATGAAAATATGTATTTTGTGCAATTTGATGTACTGCCATTATCACTATCCTCTTTAGCTTTCTTTGACAACAGCTCTTTTGTGCCAGGCTTTCTCAAAAATCCAGCTTAATTCCCCTTTAGGCTATGTTTATGGGTGAATAAATCTGTTCAATCCATTAGCAATTAAATATAGACCAGATGGTCTGGAAAGTGTTGGGACTCCCTCAGAATCCTGGAATAACCTCAACTCTAGGCCTTGTGCTCTTTTCCTCTTCTGAAGATATTTCTGGGTTTTTGTTGTCAGTGAGAAAACTATAGAGTTCATATGCCCTTTGTTCTAAAGGGAACTGTTCAGAATTTCTGAAGGATTCCCAAGAAAAGACTTATAGGATTAAAAAGTAAAACAAAGTTTAGCTGAACAAGAATTTAGGATATGAAGAACAAATGATTGCTAAAGGATTTTGTGGCTTAAGGACTTTTCAATAGCATATAAAATGACATTTGAAATAGAGTGAAGACCAGATCACTCGCTCCTGTAAAAACTAATAAAGAAAGAATAAGATATTAATGGGTCCTGAGCTTTCATATTATTTCATGAAAGCAATAACATGACAGATTTTGTCAAATTGAAGACATTTCTGAGATTCATGAGATGGGTTATAATAGAATGTTTTTCCATGAAAATCATAAACATATTTATGTATTTTTTTTCTTTCCTTTAGAAATGCACAGATATAGTCATTCCTGGAATCAGAAAGATGGGAAAGAAGATTTCTCATGGACCCTCTTTGTCCCAGCATCCTATATTTTTACAAGTATGAAATACAGGTACTATGGCACTGTTGCTCCATTCTCTTCAACCATAGTTAACATCTTATAAAACTGGCTGGGAGCAATAGAGTAGCAGACTGTGATCCAGGTCACCTGTGGGTAGATGCTGTCACTGATTTTTAAAGGTACTATTATTAACCCCTTTTCTCATAGACAAATTGAGACAAAGAGTAATTATATGTCTTTCCCAGGACTAAGTCCACTGAAGATTAAATATATTTGTGTGTCTAGTATGCTTTGGTTAACTATACTCACTTCAGTCTTATCTAGAAGTGAACAGAGGTTGCCCTTATCCCTGGCTCAACAGCAGACATGGACAAAGACGAATCCTGGAATGGACATGGAACATAAACTTTGTCAATGGAAATTGTTTATAGCTTGAGAAAGTAAACATTTATTTTTGTTTGTGGGGCTAATGTAAATCTGGAAATATTAGTGGTCTTTTTTTCCATCTTATAAGGAGAAGGGAATGGCAACCCATTCCAGTATCCTTGCCTAGAGAATTCCATGGACAGAGGAGCCTGGTGGGCTACAGTCCATGGGGTCACAAAGAGTCAGATACGACTTTGCCTGTGTATACTGATAGGGAGGACTTGTCTTAAAATGAAGCCAACATAATTAAAGCAAGGAAAATATACCCTTCTACACATGAATAATTTTTAATACATTGATTTTAGCATATGCAGAGATAGATACCTGGTTAGATTTTAACTATGGGGTGAAGAAAGAAAGAGAAAATATGTTGAATGATGCTATCTAATGAGCTATTATAACTAGAGCCTCACAAACTCACCTGGATCCTTATAACTTGTAAGCATGAGGAGTTTTCTTTTTAAGTTTTACTTTTTAAATGATCATGTAGTCAAATTGATTTCTTTTTCATGTACAGTTTAATGAATTTTGGCATTGCACAGATTCAAGTAACAACTGCCATTATTAGGATATGGAAAGGGTTCCTTCTGTTACTTCAAACAACTTCATCATGCCATTACTTTTTAGCTATACCTCCTTGTACTTCTAACCTTTGGTAACCATGAATTTTGCATGTCTATAGATTTGTCTTTTTGAGCTATGCTATGTGTGTTCATGTTTACTTGTCTCCAGCTCTTTGTGACCCCATGGACTGTGGCCCATCCTTTGTCTGTGGGATTACCCAGCAAGAATACTGAAATGGTTGCCATTTCCTCCTCCAGGGGATCTTCCCAACCTAGGGATCAAATGTGTGTTTTCTGCATCTCCTGCATTGGTGGGCATATTCTTTACCACCGAGCCATCTGGGAAGCCCGTCATCTTTTTGAGAATGTCCTATAAGTGGAATCACATGGTAAACAACCTTTTGAAACAGGCTCATTTTCCTCAACACAATGCATTTGAGATTCATCCAAACTGGTGTGGTGTGTATCAATAGCTTGTTCCTTTCTATTGTTGAATGGTATTTCATTGCATAGAAGTATCACAGTTATCCATTCACTCACTGAAAAACTTTGGAATGTTTCTAGTTTTGTAGGGACCACACCTAAGCATATATATACAGGTGATTTTTGTGAACATAACTTTCATCCCTCCAACACATATGTTTGACCTTATTAAAAACCACCAAAGTGGTTTACACATTTTCATCACCAAGTTATGATCAACCTAGACAGCATATTAAGAAACAGAGACATTACTTTGCCAACAAAGGTCTGTCTGGTCAAGGCTATGGTTTTTCCAGTAGTCATGTATAGATGTGAGAGTTGGACTATAAAGAAAGCTGAGTGCAGAAGAATTGATGCTTTTGAACTGTGGTGCTGGAGAAGACTCTTGAGAGTCCCTTGGACTGCAAGGAGATCCAACCAGTTCATCCTAAAGGAGATCAGTCCTGGGTGTTCATTGGAAGGACTGATGTTGAAGCTGAAACTCCAGTACTTTGGCCACCTGATTCGAAGAGCTGACTCATTTGAAAAGACCCTGATGCTGGGAAAGATTGAGGGCAGGAAGAGAAGGGGACGACAGAGCATGAGATGGTGGGATGACATCACCGACACAATGAACATGGGTTTGGGTAAACTCCGGGAGTTGGTGATGGACAGGGAGGCCTGGCGTGCTGCAGTCCATGGGGTCACAAACAGGTGGACGTGACTGAGCGACTGAACTGAACTGAACTAATCACCAATAGAAAAGTATGAGAGTTCTAGTTGCTCTGCCTCCTCCTCAGCTCTTAGTATTGCCAATACACTGTTTTTTACAGTGAAGAACAATATCTGATTGGTTGGATCTGTCTCTTTTACTTTAACCTTTGCTTCCCATTGTTTTTGTTTACTTAAAACATACATAACGGCCTGCCTCAGGGAACCCTGCCCTTCCGGCTGAAGGTTAAACCAAAACCCTTTTGTTCAGGACCCTGTTTCTGGATGACTACAGGAAGGAAGAAGTTAATACATCCCCTCCCAAAGGTTTACCATTCTAGGAGACAGTTGAAAGATTCATGGTCTTTTTGCTTCCTCACCTCCTCTCCATCTCTTTTCTATAAAATAACCTGGCATTCAGACCGCAATAAGATGGTTATTTCGAGACATTATTCTGCCATCTTCTGGGTCAGTTGGGTTTCCAAACAAAGTTGTAGTTGTATCTTATTATGGTTTGATGTCACATTTCACTATGACTAATGATGTTGAACAGTTTTTAAATGTATTGATTTTCCATCCTTATTACCTCTTTGGTGAATGTCCAGACTTTTGACTATTTTCAAAATTATTTTTAATTTCTTAATGTTGAATGTTAAGTCTTCTTCATATACTCAGGATATATGACTTGCATTTTCCCCCCAGTTTTTAACTTGTCTTTTCATTCTCTTAAGATTTTCTTTTACAGAACAAAAGTTTTTAATTTTGATGACATTCCATTTGTCATTTTTTTTTCCTTTTATGAATTGTGATTTTGGTGTCATGCCTAAAAACTTTTGCCTTACCCCAGGTCCCAAAGCTTTTCTCTTATGCTTCTAAGCCCCTTGTAAGTGTGTGAATGTTAGGTCAAGTCAGACTGTGTCTCCATGGGCTGTAGCCCATCAGACTCCTCTGTCCATTGGATTTTCCAGGGGAGAATACTAGAATGGGTTGCTGTTTCCTTCTCCAGTGGATCTTCCTAACGCAGGGATCAAACCTACGTCTCCTGCATTGGCAGGAAGATTCTTTACCAATGAGCCACCTGGGAATCCCTGAAGCCCCTTAAATGGTTCTAATACAAAGTTAAGTTTGAAAAGAGATACCACTCTATCTGGGCTTGCCTAGTGGCACGGCTTTAAAGAGTCTGCCTATCGGTGAAGGAAACACAGAAAAGTAGTTTCCCTCCATGGGTTGGGAAGATTCTCTGGAGTAGAAAATGGCAACTTTCTCTAGTATTCTTGCTTGGAAAATTCCATGGACAGAGGAGCCTGGAGGGCTACAGTACAGTCTGTAGGGTCACATGGATTCAGTCAGAACTGAGCACGCACACACCATTCTATCCAGGAAGCAAATATTCTATAGAAGTTGATGAAAAGATCTGGCTTGAGGCTAATCTACATCCATTGTGGGATTTGGGCAGAAAAACAAGTGTATTTGGTCAACTTGCCAAATAGAATTTTGGAGATTGAACTATACAAAAGACTGAGAAACTTCCCATAGAAACTCATGCTAAAAGACCACATCCCCCCCAAAAAAAAAACACCAGGCACACACACCTAATAACTGAACTTTAAATTTGGGTGAGGAAATGTTTCTTAGAACGGTGCTCTTAGTTATCTCTGAGTTTCTGTTTGAATTATAGATGACAGCAATTCAAATATAAAAGAAACATTTCACTCTAATGATCTATTATCCTCTCTATTTGCCCAGTGCATCACCAGTAGCAACCAATGAAACTGGCGATATTGCTTAGCTAAGATGGTGATACAATGGTTCCCAGGAAAACCAGCAGCAGTGGTGCCTCCTGAAGGGGCAGAGATTGGAGAAGCCAGTGCAGAAGTGGGAATGGCAATGCTGCCTATTTGGAGAGGTGATACTGAATGGAAAGAAGCAACACCTTGAATAATTTTAATATTTGTATTTACATTTTAATTGTTATGACTTAATAGCATAAATAAAAAGTATATATTCTTAAAATGAAAACCTTGCATTTATATATATGTATATATATAAATGCAACCATGACTTAGAACAAGAAACAAATCAAGACTCTATTTTTGCCTCTGCATGATCTATTCCCAGTCTCCGGAAGTAAATAATATTCTGACTGCTGTCATCATTGATTATTTTGCCTGTTCTTAAAGTTCACATAGTAAATAGAATTATACAACATAGCTGACCTTTTTCATTCCACATAATGTCCATGAGATTGATCCATATGGTTTCATGTACCATTATTTCATTCATTTTTACTGTTGGGTGCTGCTGGGTGCTGCTGGGTAAAAGTCCATTATATGAATACATCACAGTTTATTTATTAATATTCATCCTTCTATTGATGGGCACTTGGGTGGTTTCCAATTTTTAGCTGTCATGAATAAAGTTGCTTCAAATATTCTTGTATGTGTGTTTATGCATAAATGTATTTACATATTTCACTTAAGGAAATACCCAGGAGTTAAGCTGTTTTGTTATGGTGCTTAGTCTTATTTTGTCCGACTCTTTGTGGCCCCATGGACTGGAGCCTGCCAGACTCCTCTGTCCATGAAATTTTCCGGGGAAGGATGTTGGAGGGTTGCCATTTCCTACTCTAGGGGATCTTCCTGACCCAAGGATAGGACCCATATCTCTGAGCCTCCTGCATTGGCAGGTGGGTTCTTTACCACTGTACCACCTGGGAAGCCCAAACTCTTTGGTTATAGAGGATGTTTATGTTTACATTTAGAGAAAAATTATACTCCCATAGCAAAATATGAACATTCCAGTTGTTTGTTATTCCTACCAGCAGTTGGTATGGTCAGTCTTTTTAACTTTAGCTGTTTGAGGAGGGTAAGAGTATCACATTTTAATTATTTTAATTTGCATTTCTAAGATGAGTGACGTTGTTGATCACCTTTTTCTATGCTTTTTAATCATTAGCTATCCTTTTTTACCAAATGCATGGTGTGTCTTTTGCTTGTTGATTTCAGGGATTCTTTATATGTTCTGAACATTTGTCAGATGTATGTGTTGTTATTATAGTCTTTCCATTCTGTAGCATAATGTTTCCCTTTAACGGTGATTTTTGATGAATTAAAATTTTACCTTTTATAGTTAGGTACATAATATATCTCAGAGTAATTTTTGAATTAGAGGTCAAAGTTCATTTCTAAACAAATTAAATATCGAGTTGGTCCAGCTGTACTTATTGATAAGAACATCATTTCTCCATTGAAAGTATTGATGCTTTACTTTTCTATCAGGCGACCAGAAATATATGTCTTTCTATCCTCTAGCCATTCCATCAATCTCTTTGTCTCTCCTTGCCCCATACTTGACTGTCTTATTAGCTGCATTTTAATTATTGATAGTCCTCCAACTTTATTTTACTCCTTCAAGATTATATTTGTCCTTTTATAACCATTGCTGCTTTGTGTAGACTGCAAAATCAACTTGTCAATTTACTCCAAAAAAAGTCTGCTAGAATTTTTATTGTGATTTTATCAGCCTGTGTATCAGTCATGAACATGATATATCTATTTGACCCTTCTATAATTTCTCTAAGCAATATTTTGTAATTTTTAGTGTACAGATCTAGCTACTAGCATGCTAGAGATGGAGGGTACACAACTGAACTAAGCAGAGAAGGGCCTTAGGGCAGAGAGGAGACCAGAGGTCAGTGAGTTATCAGTGACCCGCAAGGGAACTAGGTCACCTGGGAATTTACCTTCCTTCTTCTCAAGCTCCATTTACATTAACAAGTATACTTTTTCTACTCAAAGACAATATTATATTAGCTAGCATAACAATCCCCGTAGAGTCACTAACTGTAGATGTTAACCATATATGCAAAGTACCTTCACAGCAACACCTAGATTCGGTAGATTCGGGTTTGATTAATTCATTGTCTACCATATCTCAGTCAAGTTGACAAAAAAAGTTGTCATGCCAAGAAATGATAACAGCCATCAGAAGCTGTGGGAAACAAAGAATGGACTTTCCCCTTGGTCCTCTGGAGGTAATGCTCTGCTGACACCTTAATTTCATACTTCTAGCCTCCTAAACTGTGAGAAAATAAGTTTCTGTTGTTTTAAGCCACCAAGTTTGCAGTAATTTGCTAGAGTGGCCAGAGAAACTGATACAGGTGGTTTGGAGCTATAGATTTAGGAATCATGGGCAAAAATAGAAGGGGGAAGATGAATGAAAAGATGTCATGTAACAGAAATGCAAAAGAAGCATGTTTCAAGATTATGGAATGCAAAAGAAAGAGCAAGCAAGATAAAGATTAAAAGATTGTATTAGATTTAGCAACAAACAGCAATGAGAATCTTTTTGAAAACAGTTCCATTTTAAAACCAAAAATCACACTTTAACATGTAGAATGGTTACAGGTTAAATGAGGACTTACAAATGGTAATTCTAGATCCCTTTTTTCTTTTTTTCAAAATGCTTGAGTTTGAAGAGGAAAGAAGTTATACTACTGTCATTAAAGAGATAAGCAGAGTGACTGTTTGCTTCTTTGTTTAAGACAGAAAAGGCTACCAAGTGTTTAAATCCTCTTCAACCGTTGAAGTAGCAGAGAAAAAAGTTAGCATAAATAGAAGAGGAACAAATTGATAAAACCCAATCCCTGAGTAAACAGGCAGATTTATAACATAAGACTTTGGGCAAGAAAGATAGTGCTTTTTCCACTGTAAACATCAGGGAAGAATGAGTTCAGATATATTGAAGATGGGATTTACAGAAGCTGTGGAAGATTTTGTGTGATGGTCCCTATTTTCTATTTTGTCTGCAAGTTGAAGGTGAAGTTATTTACTAAAAGTGAAGGGCAAATCCTGGAATTAGAAAGTTCTGAAATAAAAAAAAAGATTTTTTTTTTTTTTTAAATAGCCAATCTGGATAGTGGAAGAGAAAGCTAGTTAGAAAAAAGTACAATTGGATATTTCTTCACAATGTTGATATACATTTTTGTTTCAAAATTATCAATTTATAGTGGCACCAATCTGCACATAGTAAAGGTTTCTGCTACAATGCTCAGATTACAGGGAAAAAAGAGGCATTTTGGATTGATCTAGTGTTTGTATTTTCTCAGTTGGGGTTGATGGAAAGACAAATTGGTGATGAGAAACAGTAACAAGAGAAGAGTTGAAATAATAGACATATTTCTCGGCTCCATCAGGTTTTTTTTTTAATATTTGTTTTTTCTCCTGGTACTCCAGTACCTAATCAGAACAAATGATATGCCATGCTGTCCAAGGAAGAAAAGCAGTCATGCCATGAAAGCTTCCAAAAGGAAGCAAAGGGATGGAAGAAAAGGGATGGGTTGCAGAGGACACAGAAGTAAGGGCCAGAGGAGACTGGCAAGTCTGATAGTCTTGGATTATGATTGTGGCTGTGCCATTTGCGTCATTAAATTTAAACATCTTGAAAAATGATTATGCAAGAGTGGGTTTCCAGGGGTATTTCTAAAGAGATGAAGGGAAAAGGACAGAGGCAAGGAAGGACAAAGAAATCTTAACAAAAGTGAAGACATTCCATTCTTAACAACAGCTTTTTTTGTGGTTCTCCCCTAGGGTTGCCATATAAAACATATAATGCCTGGGTACATTTGAATTTCAGATAAGTAATGAGTAAAATTTTACATAAACATGTCCCAAATACCTCATGGGATATAATTACATTAAAAAAGTATTTGTTCTTTATCTGAAATTCAAATTTAACTGGGTGTCGTGCAGCTTTATTTCCTCTATCTGGCAGCCCCATTGCTCCTCTGCCAATAAAAATGGTTTATAGTCAGTTTCGCCAAGGAGCAGAATCACACAGCAACATCACCACTGGGAGAGATTAAAGTACTAGATTTAAAAAAATGTTGCCTTTATAATGTCTGCACCAGGAAGTTTCTTGAAGAAGAGTTCAAAATTTAAATCACAAGTGTGTGTGTTATTCTGAATTCTGCTTTATTTTATTTTCTTTCTACAAAAGAAATTACATTTAATAGTATATCCTAGAAACATGTCTGATGCTTGTTATAGTGTACCTGGAGTGAAGCTCTTTTCACATTATGACTGCTTCCTTTCATCCTGAAGATATCTGTCTGTCTCTAAGTCACGAATGAGTATGTACAGTTGACAGACTGCATGGTATGCCATGAAAGCCCACCTTGAGAAAGAAGATTGGATGTCTGGATCTAAAGAGAAAAAAAATGCCTAATGAGATCTTTTAAATTGAAACCACTAAAGATGACATAATAGAAGTGAATACATGAAGAGTAATGACTTCATGTCAGACATTATCCTAAGTGCTTCATGTGTATTAATTCTCATTGCAATCTTATGGGTCAGATATTATTAATCTCCACATTTTGTAGATAATGAAACCAAGAGGTCAAGTTCAAGATCACTCAGTTACGAAAGAGCAGAACAAGGATTTGGAAGTAGATAGCTAAGCAACAGAGCGTGTGCTCTTATCCAGTGAATTACATCCTTTTAATACACTCAGAAAAGCTTTTGGATTAAAAGATATTTAGGTAAATACTCTACTGTTACAAAGGAAAAATGGTCTTCATTTTGTCAGCAGCTGGCATGGTGCTTAGCACATATAGGTGAAGAGTAAATGTTGGTTAGTTGATTGTCTAAAATATTCTCTATCCTCAGTGTAGCTAAAGCACTGTTCGTTCTTCTATTGCAGTACTTAAAACACTGTCTTTAATTTATTTATTTGGGTATTTTCGTGTAGCAATTTATGACCTCTTTGGATTAGGAATCTTGGTATTTATTATCTTATTCTTAGCTCTTATAGCTTCTTCTATACATAGAATTAGCTTGGTTAATATTAAATGAAGGTGTAAATGAATGAATTAAAAAAGAAAGTGAATTCTAAAAATTTAAAGTGGGATTCAGACTTTTTCTTCTGTTTTGAAGGCATCAATATTCTATAAAATTTTCTAAATATGCTGTGAAATGAAGGTAGAAAAGGAGGTGGCTCTCTCGTGTGTAATGCTAGGGAGCCAAAAGCATTGCAGGGATCAACTCTGTCTTGACACATTTAATAACTATGCAGAAAAACTACCTCAAGTGCCTTTGAGTAGGTTTAAACGTTAATCTCATCTGACCAGTCGTGTCTTAGAAATTGATGGGGGTAAGGGAAGATCGTATAAGTGATAGTGTTAGTTGCTCAAGCATGTCTGCGTCCTTGTGACCCATGAACTGTAGCCTTCTGGGCTCCACTGTCCATGGAATTCTCCAGGCAGGAATACTGGAGTGGATTGCCATTACCTACTCCAGGGGATCTTCCTGACCCAGCGACGGAACCTGGGTCTCCTGCATTGCAGGCAGATACTTTACCATCTGAGCCACCAGGGAAGATTGTTTGGGCAAAAATAGATACTTAATGCAAATTGTAACAGAAATCTTCAATTAAATTTGTAGCATTTCATCTTTAAGTACTAACATAAAGAAATTGTCAATGGCACTGAAACTAAAGAATAGAAATTGCAAATATATATTGTATATGATAATATATATTGATATCTTTTAAATATATGTGTGCACATGTATATGTATTTTTTTGGGAAAAGGAAGAATGCCACCACACTGATAATCATCATTACCTCTGGGAAAGGGACTTGACTGGAGGTGGTAAAAAATGAAGCATTAATTTTAGCTATGGTAGTTTTCATTAAAACAAGAATATATTTAGACCTCATTTATGTAATTAAAAAATAATTCTTAAAAGTCTAGCAGAAGTCTGCTACTAATAATCTAAGCATTATATTTAATGTCCTCAAATTAATTTACTATCATGAATAACAGGTGATACACTCTGAGAAATATCAGTTCTTAAAAACTTTAAAAATGTATCTATATTAAAAAAATCTGATTCGCAATGTAATACACCCCTATAAAAATTCCAACAATATGAACGAAAAATAAAAGCCTTCCTTAACTTAGGGGTGGGAGATGAGGTGGGGTCAAGTATGAAAGGAGCTTGAGTCTGAAGTATCTGTTGTAAATATTATTTGGTAATAAAATTCTTACATTTTAGTAGACCATCTAAATTTAAATACTTCAAAATAGCCTTTCAAAATCATTTTTGTCCCTCCAAGGTGAATATAGCATGTGACTGACATTTCTCTCTTTCTAAAGAAAACACATTGCCTACAATCAGTTATATTTCTAAAACGAATGTCATCCTGTGAATTTTCCTTTATACACAATGAACACTCTTTAAATATCTTTTCTTTCTATCAGCAGCTAATACCCATTATAATAAAGGAATGTCACTGTTTTGTTTCCAAGCTGAATAACCAGAAGCTGTGAGCACACTTTTGTTTAACTCTTTTATTACACATTTGGAAAACTAATAAATTGCCCTAGACTTACTTTACCTTCTCTTAAATTATTTATTGGGAATATAATTTTTGAATCCAGAGAGCACCATAAATGCTATCAAAAGCCATCATCAAAATGACCTGTTACTTCGAGACAACATAAGAAAAATCTATTAATTAGTTTAGTTTAGCAAATTATCTACAATGTGTATTCCCTATTTGTTTAATGAGTGCCTCCTCCATCTTAGCACTGTTATGCTTTGTATACAGCAGCAAACAGCACTGAGTTTCCATGTGGTCTATCAATTAGAATCATCTTGTGTGCCATCAAGAGACTGACTCGATGGTAAAATGAGCAGTCTCAAAATTATCCTCTTTATTGGTACTGAGACATTAACAAGACTTGCTTCAATTGCTATCACTCTCTAAGGTTGAGTCTGGCATTCTTAATGACTTTCTTTTTGGAGTCTGCATCTTAATATGAAAGTTTTTCAGACTTTGGATTGACGTTATTCCCCCCAGTAAAGTTGAATATAGAGGAAGAATTATATAGTTTATATATATATAAAGAATTATATAGTTTATATATATAGTTTATTATATGTATACATGATTTATAGAGTTATCATTGTTGTTCAGTTACTCAGGCCTGTCCCACTCATTGTGACCCCATGGACTGTAGGCCACCAGGCTCCTCTGTCCGTGGGATTTCCCAGGCAAGAATGCTGGAGTTGCCATTTCCTTTCCAGAAGATCTTCCCGACCCAGGGATTGAACCTGCATACCTACATCTCTTGTGTCTCCTGCATTGACAGGCGGATTCTTTACCACTAGCACCAACTGGGAAGGCCTATATAGAGTTATAGTTACATATTATATGTAACTATATGTATAGTAACTATAATTATATATAATAATTACGTGCAGTTATCAGAGGCTATGGTAAGGAAATGTTTTAAAATGTTCACCATCAGTATGTCAAATATATGGAAAAGTAAGTTAGGAAAAACTAACCCATGAACACATACGATGACCCTTTAATTCCACATTTAACAACTATTTTTTGAGTATTGTGCTAAAGGCTGAGTATAGTGTGTTAAACAAGATATTCCTTATCCTTAGAGCTTAGTGGAAGAGATCAGAATAAAAACTATAAATCAATCAGTAAACACAAAATTTTAAATTCTACCATTATTTGTGCAAATAAACAGACTGCAATTGCAAAGAATCACAGTAAGGCCTAGTTTACATTGCAGGAGGTGGTCATAGGAGACTTAGAGTTTTGTCTGACCCATCTTTGTAATAAGAGATTTCTAAAAAAAACTCTGGTTGGGATTTATCATGTTGACATTATCATCTAGTTATGACTTCTATATATGACACTCCATCATCTAGTTATGACTTCTATGTGTGACACTCCAATTATGTTTCACTCTTAAAATTACCTTAAAATCTTATACACATCATAATAATCAGACCAAAGATGATTTGATCATCTAAAATTTCTACCCCTTCCTCATTAACAATATGAATTGGAACATATGACACATCTGTAGTTAATTAGTAATATGAGGTAAAATAGTACTAACCACAGTTAAGGTACATTAATGTCTTATAAATTAAAATAGTATATAAATCTTACCCAAAAGCTATGTGTAGAAATTATCTGGACAAATATCTTTCTTTTCTGTCTTCTGGTGGACAATTAAGCTCTCCATAGAAAAGGCCGGGCCAATCTTACCCAAAAGCTATGTGTAGAAATTATCTGGACAAATATCTTTCTTTTCTGTCTTCTGGTGGACAATTAAGCTCTCCATAGAAAAGGCCAGGCCAATATGGGGATGTTAAGCATGGATAGATATTCATATTCCCCTTACTTTATGTTTGACAAATAATGCAATGTGGAAAAGGGGCTAAAATGGTGGGCAAAAAGTGATAGACAAACAGGAGGAATGAGATAATGGTGCAAATTTGAGGTGAGTGAGTTGGATGATGACTATTTTAAAAAAAAATTTTAGGAGAGTTTTCATACTGAGAAAGTTTTTGACTAATAATAGCACAATATTAGTTTCCATTTCTTACATATTTGCAATGTACCTGGCCCTGTGCTTCACAAATTTCTTATTCAAATTTCTTGACCACCCCATGTGGTCAGAAACATTATCCCCACTTTACAAATACAGAAGAGAGTCTCAGAGAGGGAAGTGGCTTGCCCAGTGTCACACATCTTGTCAAATGGAAGAATCAGGGTTCAAACTTATGTCCATCTGACTCCAAGCTCTTTTTGGTATATCTCATTGCCTCCGTGGGCTTTCCCAGAGGCTCTTTCCTAGAGGCAAAGAAACTGTCTGACAAATGCAGGAGATGTGGGTTTGATCCCTGGGTTGGGATGATTCCCCTGGAGAAGGAAATGGCAACCCACTCCTTGGGTTGTATTCTTGACTGGGAAATCCCAAGGACAGAGGAGCCTGGTGGGCTCCAGTCCATGGGGTTGCAAAACAATTGGACTAAACAATAACAACATTGCCTCCTTATTGAAGATTTACAATATTCCTAGGTTTTTTCAGCAATGTGGAAACTATTTTTTCTGGGCCTAGAAGATGTGGAACAGGTCATTAAGTGTGCAAATTGATTTATGTTAAAGTCAATTACTTTTGAATGAATATTTCACTAATCGCTTATTACAAGGTGCTATATTTAGTATTTGCATAGCATTATGCCATGCCATGCTTTGGGATAGAGCAAATGTATTCCCATGAAAAATATTTATTGGACACTCCAGAGGCAAATGAAACTCCAAACTATTCCTACATTTTCATGGGTGACTCTAAAATAGTGGTTTATACTTTTCATTGATTTGCATAGGAGCATAAATACACTTTCCTTTTTCAAGTTTTTCTAGTTTTATTTGACATAAAAATTTACGGCATAAGTTAAGACTACATAACAATAGGAGTAATTTAGTATGAAATGTTCGGAGAATTGTCAATAAATATTTAAAAAGTTACAAGGAAGAACTGGAGAAGAAAATGGCAACCCAATCCAGTATTCTTGCCTGGAGAATCCCGTGGACAGAGGAACCTGGTGGGCTGCAGATCATGAGGTCGCAAAGAGTCGTACACGATTAAGTGACTAACACACAAAAGGAAGAACAGTATCTGTTCCTACTTCTTTGGCTATGCAGATCCTTTAGAGATGCTGAGAAAGGGCAGCAGCATGAAAATGTAACTGAGTTTTTGTTATTGTCGTGCAGTCGCTCAGTCATATCTGACTCTTTGTGACTCTATGGACTTCAGCATGCCAGGCCTACCTGTCGCTCACCATCTCCCACAGTCCATCTAAGTTCATGTCCATTGAATTGGTGATGCTATCCAACCGTCTCATCCTCTGTCTCCCTCTTCTCCTTTTGCCCTCAATCTTTCCCAGCTTCGGGGTCTTTTCCAATGAGTTGGCTGTTCATATCAGGTATTTTTTTTTGGAACTTCCAGGAAATCTTCACACCCAAAATGTTTTATGTGCCTTCCCAGATAGATTAGTTGTCTATTGTTGCATAGTAAGTTACCGCAAAATCTCCTAAAGTAACATGTGTCTCATAGTTTCTGTGGGTCAGGAACCTGGGCTGCCTGGGCTCTCTGGTTCAGGGTCTCTCTCCACGGGTGATCAAAGTGTTGGTCGGGGCCATGATCATGTCAAGTCTTGCCCTGGACAGAACTGTTTTCAAGCTCCATTGCTGGACTGTTGGCAGGCCTGAGATGATCACCTCCAAGGTCACTCTCGTGGCTCTGGTCAGGCCCGATACCCTCACTGGCTTTTAGAAGGAGGCATCATTTCCTTCCCATATGGTCTTCTCCACCACAAGACAGCTTGTTTCACCCAGACTTTCTCTGGCTTTAAAACTAAGGCCAGAGAGAATGCAAGATGGCAAGTAAGATAGAAAGTTCAGTCTTTTGGAAAACTAATATTGAAAGTTTTACCACTTCTCTCTTGTTTCTTAAAATTGAGTCACTAGGTCCAGCGCATACTCAAGGGGAAGCAGTTATATAAAACTTTGAACACCAGGAGGCAGAGATCATTCGGGGTCTTTTTAGAGGCAAATGTTGCCTACTGCACAAATGTACACTCAGTAGTTTATAAAACAAACATGGACCTAAAGATGATCATGCTAAGTGAAGTAAGTCAGACAGAGAAAAACAGGTTATCATGATACAAATGAACTTATTTATGGAAGAAAAACTGGCTCACAAACTCTGAAAACAAACTCATAGCTATGAAAGGGGAAAGGTGAGCAAGGGCATAAATTAGGAGTTTGGGAAACTAACACAGTACTGTAAGTCAACTATTTTCCAAGACAAAATACAAATTAAATTTAAGAAAAAATATTATTATTATAGTCATGCAAGAATGTTAATAACATACTTCAACAGCAATTTGCATTTTTCAAAGTATTGTAGAAAAAATTTACCATAGCAAAGTCTGATGACATTTTTGCCAGTAGATAAAATAAACATGTGTGAAATTCAGTCAGTGGAATAGACTGACATCTGTAAATTTAGCAAATGCGTATATCCTGGGCTTAAGAGTGGGCAGGTAGTTAGAAGTTAATCCATCTTGATATGATGCTAAGAAGTGCTATTCCTGTATAGCTTTGCAGTATAATTGACTTAGCTGAAAAGTTACAGTCTGTGACCTCGGGACTAATTAAAGCTAATTTGACCTCAAGGTGGTTAAACCAATGACCTTGGCCTCATTAACCCTGATCAAATGAATGCTTGGTCCTAATACTAACAATGCCTGAGTACATCATGATTATACAGTTTCCAGGTCAATGGCCATAAATATCAAGGACTAAAAAATATAGAAATGATAAAGAACATAGCTTACAATAATTTTTTCTTCAGGGAAGTATTTCCTAAACCTACTATATTAAAGTTATCTGGGATCTGTTGCACACCTGAATTCTAATTGTCTGATAAATGGAAATCATCACTCAAAGCTGTTCATCAATTCCATAATGAATCCAGTAGTTTCCAGCTGACAGTATAAGGATTACTGACACTGATAAAAGGAACTGGCTGAAGTTACCGGGGATAGCATGTCTCTAGAGCTTTTAAAAAGCCCTGCCTGAAAAGCAGATAGCTTGTCTGTGGATAGGGTGATGTGTTGCATGGGAGTGTGACCAAGGTTTTTAATGCTGAAATCTAACTCTTTCATTTATTTCATTGTAACTCTGGAATATTTCCTAAACTTTCTGAAATGCAATTTTCTCACCTCTGAATATGGGTGAACTCTATGATGATCATGAAAATGTGCTTCCCAGGAAGCATGCTAGACTGAGGGTCCTGCTGCCCTGCTTTGATACTCGGGGCTGTGTTTGCCTGGAGTCTGTGCTTCCATGGGGCAGCAACATCCAATGAACAAATGTGTTCTGACCCAGTACCAAATCTTGTTTCTGGGAGACTAGGGACTCTGCTGGCAAACTTGGGCAGATGTCTTGCCCAAATCTTCCCCAAACTGCTTGGCACTTTTGACACTTCCATCCAACCTTTTCTACTTTCTCCTTTCATGATCATATTGTCATTGCAGTCCACTGTTTGCCTGCCTTTGCTGGGTCTCTTCTGTATTATCTGTGTATTTTTATTCTAATACTTTGACATCTGTGTCTTTTTATTCCAATGCTGAGCCTGGAAGGAAGGATCCTTCCAGGGTTTACAGATTCCAAGAGATAATAAACAACTTGCCCCTGAGCTTGCCTTTCTTTCAAATGCAAACCAATCAATCCGGAGACCACCTACCTACCAACCACTTCTTTATTGGGCTCTTATCCCCAGGCCACTATCTACTTGCTCTAATTATCTCAAGGCCAGGTTCCAGGCAACTCTAGGCTGCTGAAATTATTCAAACTAGTCATTTAGCATTGCCTCTGCCTATTCTTCCCCATAGAAACCACGTTCAAGGCTTTGCCCACATTCCTCCATTCCTTTTGTCTTCTGACCAACCCTGGTGCTCACCTGTGTGGCATGATACACCTCCTTTTCTGAGAGAATTATAAGTATTGTTTACATTTTTGCATGTCTTATCATACCTGATTAAAATAAATCCCAGGTTTTCTTAAAACATCTTCCCATTTCCCTTCACACAGGCATCTCCTTAATATCCTTGCATATTTAATCCCCTCTTGGCATCCGTTTATCTGAAAATCCAGACTAAATCAAACTGCCTGCTAAAATTGGTGTTTTTATTTCTTTATCTTTAAAAATGTTTATTTACTTGTTTATTTGGCTGCTTTGGGTCTTAGTTGTGACGCTCCGGATCTTTGGGGATCTTGGGATATTTCATTGCCATGCATGGATTCTCTAGTTGTGGCAGTACCTGGTCCAGTTGCTCCCCAGCATGTGGGATCTTAGCTCCTGGACCAGGAATCAAACCCTTGTCTCCTGCTTTGCAAGGTGGACTCTCAACCACTGGACCACCAGGGAAGTTCCTAAAAATGATATTTTTTAAATACTTAAAAAAAAAAAAAAGACATCATGTGTCTCCAGGGCCGGGGGATAATGCCCATTTTGCCCTACTTCAGATTTTTTCTGAAGAAGAAATCTGTCCTTAAAATGTTCATTCAAAATCAAATTAAAAATGCTGTGAAGATCAAGTAAATATCAAAGGGTTGGATGTGGCTTATGGAGTCAAAAAATGGGCAGAGTAAAGAGTGTGGAATTCCATGCAGGGGGGAACACCACATAAGCCAAGCTGGCAGGCGAGAGCAGCAGGGGTCACAGAGAGAGCATCTTTCAGTATGTCTAGTGCATGCATGCATGCTAAGTCACTTCAGTCATGTCCGACTTTTTGCTATCCTATGGACAGTAGCCTGCCTGACTCCTCTGTCCATGGGGATTCTCCAGGCGAGAATACTGGAGTGGGTTTCCCTGCCCTCCTTCAAGGAATCTTCCTGACCCAGGGATAGAACTGGAGTCTCATATCTCCTGCATTGGCAGGCAGGTTTTTTATAACTAGCACCACCTGGGAAGTCCTATATGTCTAGAGGTGAGAGTTTTTGGTAGGTAGGAGTGGCTGGAGGATTCAGCAGAACCCAGATTAAGAAAAATCTTATCAACCGTTTATGGAATATTGACCCTAACCTTTCAAGGCTTTTAAGCGATGAAATTAGTTAGCTGGATTTCCCCTTCAGAAAGAGCTATTTGGCTGCAATATGGAAAAATAATTTGAGTGTGGCATGACTATTAAATTGGAAACCATTATCTTCACCTCTTCAGAGGTATCATTTTCTGTGACAACATAACAATAAAATGTGTTTTGTGGACCATGAACAACAAAATGGAGTCACTTATGTCAAATGGATCAAGTGGAGCCAAGAGGCGATTGAGGAAGGAGAACTTCCATATGTCTACACCCGAATGCAGCATAAAATTCTGACTTGGCAAACCACAACTACCCAAACTCATTTTCTTCACTCACTGGAAACCGCAGCTTAGCAACCAATCAGCTGCTCACAAGTAACTGAATGCCTGCTGGCACCAATCATCCTTCTACAAAACAACTATGTAACTTCCCTGGGATGTCTTTGTCTGCTGTCTTCATAAACCTGTACTATTTTTACTTCTCTCAGGACACATTCCAGTTGCTGCTTCAATCTGTACCTCTCAAATTGCCATTCCTAAAACCCCAAATAAATGCTTCTTATTTGTAACTTCCTGTGTATCTTCACTGACAGGTTCAACCTAAACCCTTGGGCTATCTGTATTCCCATACGCCTATCCCAATTCGGTCTCCACCTCCAACCTGGCAGTTAATTGGAAAATACCCCAGGAGTAGTGGAGACAGCATATCATAGGAAAGAAAAAATACACACACACACACACACACACACACACACACACACAGGCTCTATTAGTCATTTACTGCAGCAAAACTTTTATCCATCCATAAATTTAGCAACTTAAAAATAACAACAAATATTATTCCTTCAGCGTTTCTGTGAGTCAGAAATTTGTGAAACAGCTTAGCTGAATGATTCTGGCTCAGTGATTTTGTAAAAGGTTGCAGTCACGATGTTGGTAGGGGTGCAGTTATCGAAGCTTTAACTGGAACTGAAAGACCCACTTCCCAGATAACTCACTTACACAGGTACTGGCAGGAGGTCTCAGTTCCTCCCATGTGAACCTCTTCGTAGACCTGCTGGAGTGGCCTCATGACATGGCTAAAATGGGCTATCACTCCGACATTGAGATGCCCAGCTATTATTAAAACCCTCAGAGTTTTAAGGTATACCCAGAGGAAGAAAGGGCAGGTTCAGAGACAGACATTTGTTTAGCTTGAACTGAGTTAATCATTTGACCAGCAAATAACCTTTGAGTAAATCTGACCAACAAATCACTGTATTTATTTTAACTTACATGCAATAGTTTGAATAGAGTTATTTTCAAAAAGACAGTCTGGGAGTTGAGTCTGAAAACAAAATCAGTTCTAGTATAAACTTCTATTTTATAGAATCCAGTTTTGCCAGTTGTCATAATTGGTGAAATAGATACATGATAGGTGCTAGGAAATGTGGACTAGTAAAAGCTTATCCCTGTTTTCAAAGGGACATGGGAGACTCAGTTTTGGCCAAAGACTCTCTCGTTTAAAGAGACTACTACCTTAACATACTCTTGGAGAACCAAGGATGTTCCAAAATATTTTAGTGATCCTAATATGCATGAATTCCTAGAAACCCAAGTGAAAAGAACCCAAGGCAACGAAATAATAATCTGAGTGTCATTTAACTCAAGACATTTAGCTAAATAATATATAAATAAATTCTTAAATATATTCTGATTCCTTGCTTTAAAATAGAAAAACTGATAATATAACATACTGAAGAGTATAACTCACAAGGAGATTCTGACTGAGTTCAAAACTAATCTCATGTCTGCATCAGTAAACCACATGAAAGATTAATGATAAATTAATATTTAACATTATAAGTGAACTTAACTGCTACAATGATTTTTCTCCCCCCAAAGAGACAGCTTACTATATAAGAAACTTGAAAGCATGAAAACAGATCATCATTTCTCAAAAAGCCACTCATGTTAAGCATAATGGAATTGTGCATCTTTAGCACAAAACCAGGACAAAAAGGCAAGCTAACATTTTTAAGATACACATAAACTTAACTGTTTAAAATCTAAATAAAAATAAAACACAGGTAATGAAGAATATATCAATGATTTTTCAGTGAAGATGACCCAAGAAATCACATAAGTATTTTTAACTATGTTCTCTGCATCAGCTGAAAATTACTATGGTTTCTGTCTTGATTTGCCACTTTTTTTCAGTTTTGCAGAAGTTCATCATGTGTGAGACTGAGAATATGCTTATTCTATCTGCCAAAGGTCCAGTTAAGACTCCTCACTTCCAGTGTGGGGGCCGTGAGTCTGGCTCTTGGTCAAGAACTAAGATCCCACATGTTGCTAGTCTTAAAAAAGTTTAATATATATATATACTGTAATATATATAAATATGCACTCTAAAAATTATCTGCCAAAGCAAAAATTGCACTGGAAAAATTTTAAAAGGCAAGGAAGACTTTATTCAAGGCTACTGAATGCAGTAGAGGAGAGAGGCAAGAAAATCTGAGCTCAATCTACTAATTTTTTTTTTTCCCCAGTGGGTTTTATCATACTCAATTTACTATTAACAAAACAACGGACTGGAGAGTTTTTAAGAGCTGGAAGAGGAATTGTAGGCCATCTGTGTCTGCTAATTATCTTTACCTAAAAGGTAAACTTTACCTAGAGTAAACGTCCTCTGATCGTCATGACAGGAGGTAGTTGTACAAATTTATGCAAGATGCCTACTAAAGTTAGGTTTCTACCCTCTAGAAGCAATGGGAGACGGAGTGCTTTTTGTCATGATAATTACATTGCAAAGGTGTGATTCCCAGGTCTTTGAGAAAGACAGTCTTAGGAAATAAAACTAGCAAAATGTCAGAGGGGGCAAAGAAAGAATTTATAGATTTTCTTTAAAGTAGTAAAAGAAAAAATCTAAGAAAAGAAAGGTCAAGGGCCTCAAGTCAAGAAGAAATCTGTCTCAAGTTGAGTCAAGCTCTGAGGAAGGTTAAGGCTGTTTTCATCTTACCAAATCTATATTCACACACATGTATTTGAACTAATCTGTCGTTCTTTCCTTGGAGGAGGAAATGGCAACCTACTCCAGTGTTCTTGCCTGGAGAATCCCAAGGACAGAGGAGCCTGGCGGGCTACGGTCCCTGGGTCACAAAGAGTCAGACACGACTGAGCATAGCACGCAGGTTGAATCATCCTTGCACCAATAGTAGACTCTAATTTTGCCCCAGATTTCAAGTTATTCTCTTTTATTCCAACTGACAGTTCGTTCAACTGAGGCAGGGATGAGGATCAATTAAACACGCAGGGACTGGGAGTAAGCACCTTGACATTTTTTTTTTTCATGTAATTTAATAGGAGAGAATCTTTTCTGTTCTTAGAACTTCCAACAAGGCAGTCTGCCTTCTCAGTTATCTACTACCGTATTAGCAGCCCTCACATGCAAGGCTTTGTTTCATAAATTCAATTAAAATTCTCACTTCCAATTTTAATGTTCTCCAGCCTGCCCTTGGCGATCATCTCTTTCTCACCCTCTGTGCTACTATCCTTGTTGTTGTTGTTCAGTCCCTAAGTATCCTTTGTCTAGGTCAAATATGATTTTCTCCCACTGTATTTGCTTTTTCAGCCTAAATTACTCTTGTCCTGCTTCATGGCTTTTCCGTAGTTGAATCATGTTTGTACCATCATAAGTCAGCAGAAATATTTGGAACCAGAGAAATTGAGTTCCTAATCCTGGGTTTCCCACATTTCTAGCTAACGTCAACTACAAATTGGCACTTGCCATCTACCTCTTCAAGAATTAAATCCTGTGCTGCTGCAGCTGCTGACTTTCAACAACCCACTTAAAGGAGTTCAGGGTGTGCTCTGGGGGAGCACAAAACAGGTCTTCAGATAGTTAGATACTTTCAGGAGCTGATTCTATGAGCCCGATTCTTAGATCTCCTTACATCTAGAAAAACATTAAAATTCTTCGTGTGACAACTGCTCCCTGTGACTAGAAGAAACCTTTTGCAAAGTATATGTGCTTGATTTCATGTACTCTCCCTTCACCAAAATCACATAAACACTAACTCTCCCCACACCTCCGGCCTCTTTGGAACAGTTTCTCAGAGCTATCTGAGGTGCTCTCTTCCAGGCTATTATTCTCATTTTGCCCCAAATAAAACAACCGTCACTTTGTACATTTTTTAAAGTTGACAGTAGGGAACCTGGGACACAATTTTGGAATACCAGTTTCCTCATTGTAGAGTCAATAAAACTTATTTTGAGAGAGGAAGATTAAATGAGGCAAGTGTTGAGCACAAGTGAGTGAAATGAAAGTCACTAAGTTGTGTTTAACTCTTTGTGATCCCATGGACTATACAGTCCATGGATTTCTCCAGGCCAGAATACCGGAGTGGGTAGCCTTTCCCTTCTCCAGGGGTTCTTCCCAACCCAGGGATCGAACCAGGTCTCCCTCACTGCAGGTGGATTCCTTACCAGCTAAGCCACAAGGGAAGCTCTGAGCACAAAGCAGATATCTAACAAATATGAGTGCCCTTCATCTTCCTTTTCGCAATGGCCTACTTAACTTGCACCTAGCACACTGGTCACTGACTCTCCTGTACTGAGAAGGGAGAAAAAATAATTCGCCAACACATACAGCTTTTGAGCTATCATTTTACTGATGGTAATGAACACCACATTAAAGTTATATAATATATCGTGAAGATCCAGAAATACTGATCAATCATCTAATTTATTAGAATAAAAAGGCAGCAACGTTGGAAACCAAATTATGGTTTGATGTGATCGATTTTAAATGGATGCTAGAAAAAACATTTTTCATTCAATCTCCCTTAAAAACCAGTTAAATCAATTTCTTTAAGTTCATGGAAGCCAAAAGGGCTTGTAGATTCATTTCCACTCTCTGATAAAGATAAATGTCACACATAAATAGTATGGGCATTTCCCTTGATGCAGGTATGTGGAAGAAGAAACTTGGTGATCTGTTATATCACTGATGTGATAAGGACATCAGTTTTTAGAAGTTCTAAGTGATAATTCAACTCTTCCTTAAATCTAAAACAAATTCTCTCCTAAAAACAATGTTTTCTATCATCAAAAGACATATGAGAATATTTCCATCACCTGTTTAGTACTACATTAACACAGAGTCAAAAGCAGATAGTCAGCTGAGTAAAATTCAAGTACATGTACCCTTCCCAGAAAGCAAGACAATAGATGTATTTACTAAATGTATTATGTCCACAATAGAATACATTGCCAGGGGCTCTAAAAATGTTATTGAGTTAATTATTTTGGTATCTTCCATCTCAATTTCCTTGATATTCAGAGTCACGTCCTTTTATAAGGAACGGTTAGGCTGAGCCTCTGCTTCTGGTGCATTTCGTCTTCAAGTCAACACTGCATTTACTGAGTATCTATGCAGATTTATAGTTGCTTCCCAGGTGACTCAGTGGTAAAGAATCTGCCTATTATGCGGGAGACCCAGGTTTGATCCCTGGGTCAAGAAGATCCCCTGGAGTAGGAAATGCCAACCCACTCCAGTGTTCTTCCCTGGGAAATCCCACGGACAGAGGAGTCTGAGGGGCTATAGTCCATGGGGTCACAAAGAGTCAGACACGACTGAGCGTGAGTAAGTGTTATTATACTCAGACAAGGCAGGAGGAGAAAGGGATGACAGAGGATGAGAGGGTTGGATGGCATCACCAACTTGATGGACATGAGTTTGAGCAAGCTCTGGGAGCTGGTGATGGACAGGAAAGCCTGGCATGCTACAGTCCATGGGATCACAAAGAGCTGGACACAACTGAGCGACTGAACTGAACTGACTGAACTGAATACCTATACAAAGCCATGTTTCTGTAAGAAATTGAAAGAGACACTAGTCAACTGTAAGAGACAGAGAGATGTGGAAAACAAAGATGTCTTCTTAGGAAATTTAAAATGTATCTGGGGATACAAAATGTAGAGAGGGACATATAATAAGCATATTTCACATTTTATTTCTTGTCTGAGAATCACCAGATTATTGGTTCATAACTTGATAATTAACTGTTACTCTCTATTAGGTAGGGAAATCAAATACAGAAGACTAGAGATGTGTCTAAAGGCTATAGATTGCTAAAACTTCTCTTCAATAATGTAAAAAGTCAAAGGTACCTTGATTAAAAAGCACAGTTGGTATTGAGAAGAGAGAATTAATATCTAAAAAGGGAGCCAATGCAAATGAATAATTGATGGAGTTTATAAATGAATAAGAATGCAAGGGCTTCACAGGCAAGAAATAATGTAAAGCATATAATTAAATTTCCTGAGACCCAACCTAAAGTAATTTGCAAATGCAATATTGTCTTTTAAGGCTGTTGGTAACTAAATATCTGCTCACTGTTTGAAGCTTTTGCTAAATAAATTTGATATGTGATAGCACAAACTAGTTAAGACCCTAACCATTTTACACTAACATGTATTAATTTCATGCTAAGAAATTCAAACCAGTTCCAAGCAGAGGCTTTCATCATGGGTGTCTCCTTCACATCAGCTTTTCCTGTTCAGGTAGGCTTTGCACATTGCAATGTACATTGTAATTCCAACACAGTCGTCCTTCAGCTTCACTTGATCTGTGGAAAATCAAGAACCAATAGTGGCGATAGCCAAAGTAAAGCAGAGGTTGAGATGCGGGTGATGTAACTTGATCTTGTCTTATGATACACACACCAGCTATTATCACTTGGTCTGGGTTAAATGCTTTTAACTGAGCAACCCATCTGGTGGGGCAGAGTTGTGTAACAGAGAAAGTCATCTCTGGAGCAAGGCCATTGTATGCCCTCATTTCAAATGACACCTAGGTTTATTCTCACAGACCAACTGGAAAAATAATAGATTCTGTTCTAATAAGTGGTGATTTAAAAACCTACTGGTTAAGACTCAGTTGCTTAATTACATTGAGTTTAAAAAAGAAACCAGTTAGAAAAAATATAACTTTGGTGGGAGAAAAGCAAATTTCTAATAAAGATAGCTTCACAGAACTCAAACCTAGTCCTTTTGAAACAAAAATATTAAATCATGATGCACATGCATCAAAAGCTAAAGTTGATATCATTACTTGTCTTTCTCTGCCTGACTTATCTAATTAAAAAAAATGATACAAATGAGTTTTTTAGAAAACAGATATTTAGAGAGATTGGAAACAAACTTATGGTTAACAAAGGGGAAATTTTGGGGGGAGGGATAAATCAGGAGCTCAATAATACCATATATACAAGATAGATAATCAACAAGGACCTACTGGGAACTACACAATATTCTGTGACAACCCACAGGAGGAGAGAATCTGAGAAAGAATGAATGAAAGAATACGTGTAATTGGATCACTCTGCCGTACATCTGAAACTAACACGCAACACTGGAAATCAACTATAATCCAATACAATTAAAAAAAACTTTAAAAAAAACCTTCACATTAGTGATTTGATGTAAAGCTATGGTGAGAATATTTTTATTTCTACCACAGAAATAAAAACCAAAACCAAAGGTAAAGTCCATAGAAAGGACCCTTCCCAAAGACCTACTAGGGTTATCCTGATATAAATCACACACACACACACACACACACACACACTCGCATGCGATTAACTTATTATTTAAAGATCTCTTCTAGCATAGCCAAATCTCAGCACTTGGTACTATATAAGATTCAAACAAGTCCTCTTGGAGAGGTACGGGCTGTGAAGGATTAGGATGTGCTGTCTCCTCTCACCCCAGGACCCAGCATTTCAGCGTGGTTCTTCCCCATGGACACCTAGCACCCATCCCTTTCAGGCACGTGGTCCCCCATAAACCTCAGGCTCGGTATGTCCTCCCAACACCACCCACCACACCCCATCCCCCCCCACACACACACTGAGGTTGCCTTGAGAGTTCCAAGATGTCAGCTCCAGTGTAAGAACAAATGCAAATTAAAAATAAGAGACATCACGCTCCCCACTGAAAATGGGGAAGAGAGTTCCATCCCTTCATTTTTCTTACAACATTTATTACCTTAAATTTTTTTCATTGTAAGTATCAATACTTTCTCACTCCTTTGAAATGAATAAAAATACTTTTGAAGAATAGTTAGGTTTCTTGCCAGCTTTTTAACCCAGAATCATCTTTCTTAAGGACCTAGGAACCCTTTCTTTGAAGTGTTAACATCAAGGGAGCTAGCACCCCTGTTTCCCAGTTTCTGTGGAAGAGTCAGGATCTAACTTCAGGGGGTCCCTTGCTCGAAGCTGCAAAACAATCTGCAGTCATAAAACCACGAGTTTTGTTTTTCCTCTGGATAAAGCCAGTAAGCTAACAGCGCCCCCAATTACTAGGACAATTTAGGATAAACTATATATGACAAACTGTGCTATTAAATCCTCTTACTTGAAGACTAGTTACTATTTATCTTTAAAACGTGTATGTGATGAATTGTATATGGTTGTGTATAAAAGGGGCAAGATTTTTATCTTTGCCATCTTTTAGCAGATTGCCTGTGGTGCACATTACATTCTGGTTTAATGCTTATTCAATAATAAATGTGTTTTCTTTCTCAGATATCTTTGTGAAGAGGAATTCTGGATTGGGAGGAGATTTTGCTTTCAATTATATTTCCCTAAACACAGGTAGAGTCCAATCGACCACCTAGGGAACTGGAGTTTCAGCAGGGAGCCCTCAGCCTGGATGACAGAGCTACTATGTTTACTTACTCATCTGTTCTGAGCCCACCCTATCTTCCCTTCCTCAGGGTGAAGGAGATTTGAGCTATTTTTCTTGTCCTAAAATCACACAAATATTCAGTGGCCTCGATCCTGCCCTCTGACAGTAACTGCGTTAGCCTCTTATATGTTAGGTTTTTCAGAGTCATTTATGAGCCCCCTCAAAAAAGCTGAAGTAAAACTTTGATAATGTTAAAAAAGTTTTTGAAAATAGAATTTTTATACTTGATAAATCCTAATATCCCAGATTTTTTCAACAGAACAAGTATACTAACAACCACCACTACCTCAACCAGTTTCAGACTTATTCTTCTGGTCACATGAGGGGACAAATTTTCTCTCTTCTCTTTATTTTTTAATTGCAGTTAAAAAAAAAAGTATATTATGTGATCCACTCACAATAATTTTTAAGTGTATAGGGCAATGTTGTTAACTGCATGTGTATTGTTGTACAACAGATCTCTAGAATATTTTCATTCTACATGACATGAACTCTATACCCAATAAACAATAACTTCCCATCCCCCTCCCCCCGCAGCCTCTGGCCACTCTCTGCTTCTATAATATGACTACTTCATTAGATCATGTAAGTGTGAGAGTGAAAGTGTTAGTCGCTTAGAAGAGTCCGAGTGTTTGCGACCCCATGGACTATAGCCTTCCAGGCTCCTCTGCCCATGGAATTCTCTAGGCAAGAATACTCGAGTGGGTGAACATTCCCTTCTCCAGAGGATCTTCCCTACCCAGGAATTGAACCCAAGTTTCCTGCACAGTAGGTAACTGTGCATTCTTTGCCATCTGAGCCACCCATATAAGCATAATCTTGCAGTATTTGTCTTTTTGCTGCTGATTAGTTTCATTTAGCATAATGCCCTCAAGTTTCATCCATGTTGTAGCATAAGACAGATTTTTCTACTTTGTTAACCATGAATTATATTCCAATGTATGTATATGCCACATTTTCTTTATCCATTTATCCATGAATGGACATCTAACTTTTTTTCCACCTCTCGGCTATTGCAAATAAATGCTGCAATGACCCATGGCAGTGCAAATATCTCTTTGAGACACTGTGTTCAAGTGAGATTGTTGGATCATTTTTTTAATTTGTTGAGGAAACTGCGTAATGTTTCCCATAATGACTGCACATTTTACATTCCTAACAACTGTGAACAAGGGTTTCAATTTTTCTACATCTTTTCTAACACTTAATTTCTGTGAATTTGATAAAGGTCATCCTAACAGATGTGAGTTAATATTTGATTTTGCTTTTGATTTGCATTTCCCTGATGACTGATAATGTTGCTTACCTTTTCATACACCTGGTGGTAACTTGTATGTCTTCTTTGAGAAATGTTTATTCAAGTTTTGATCATTTTTAAATTAGGTTATTTGTGGTGGATTGATACTGAATTGTAGGAGTTCCTTACTTTTTTTTAATATTAACCCCTTACCAGATTGCCTTTTCACTCTGTTGATTTTCTTTTCCTTTATGCAGAAGAATTTTAGTTTGCTGAAGTTTCACTTGCTTATTTTGGTTTTCATTGCTTGGACTTTTTGTGTCATAGCCAATAAATTATTACCAAGACCAATATCACAAAGGGTTTCCCTTATGTGTTCTTCTAATATTATAGTTTCAGATCTTCCTGTTAAGTCTTTGATCCATTTTGAATTTATTTTTGTGCATAGTGTAAGATAAGAGTCCAATTTAACTCTTTTACATTGAATATTCCCAATACAATTTGTTGAAAAGATTATTCTGTCCCCACTTATCAAAGATCCTTAGTTGTAAATGCATGGGTTTATATCTGAGATCTCAGTTCTATTTCATTGGTCTATATCTTTATACTGATATCACATTGCTTTGACCACTCTAGCTTTGTAATATGTTTTGAAGTTAGGAAGCATGAGATCTTCAGCTTTGTTCTGTTTTTCAAGATTTCTTGGCTTTTCAGGACCCTTTGTAGTTTCATATCAATTTTACAAATGGTTTGTCTATTTCTGCAAATAATGCTGCTGGAATTCTTATAGAAATTGCATTTACTTTGTAGACTCTTTTGGGTAACATGGACATTTTAATAATCTCAAACAAAAAAACTGAAAAGGAGGGAACACTTCCAATCTCATTTTATAAGGACAATATTACCCAAAGCCAGACAAAAACACTACAAGAAAAGATAATTATTGGCCAAAATTCCTGATGAAAATATATATGAAAATCCTCAGTAAAATACTAACAAGCTTAAGTTCAACAGCACATTAAAATATCATATACCTTGTCTAATGAAATTTATCGCTGGGATGCAAGGATGTTTTCACATATAGAAATCAATCCATGCGTTACATCACATTAACATGTGAATGAAGGGTAAAAATCACATGATCCTTTTAATAAATGGAGAAAAAGCATTTGATAAAATTCAACACTGTTTTATCATAAAGAACACTCAGCAAACTTGGAATAGAGGAAATTACCTCAACATAGTAAGAGTCATTTATGAAACACATACAGGTAGTATGATACGAAACAGTGAAAAACAAAGTTTTGCCTCTCAAATCAGGAACAAGTCAAGGATGCTGACTCGGATCACTTATATTCAACATAATATTGGAAGCTGAAGCTAGAGCAACTATGCAAGGAAAAAAATAATAGCCATCCAAATCAGAAAAAAAAAGAATTAAAATGATCTTTGTTTATAAATAGCATAAGCTTCCATGTGGAAAACTCTAAAGATTCCACCCCCCCCCAAAAAAAAAAATCATTAGAACTAAGAAATGAACTCAGCAAAATTTGCATGATACAAAATCAACATACAAAAATCAGTTGTATTTATATTACACTAATAACAAGCCATCCTAAAGGGAAATTTAGAAAACAATCCATTTACAATAGCATCAAATAGAATAAAACATATAGGAATAAACTTAATCAAGGGAGAGAAAGACTTGTACAACAAAAACTACAAAACACTGCTGGAAGAAATTAAAGAGGACACAAATAAGTGGAAAGAAATGTTCTCCCTTTGGTGTGGTACATGTTGGTACCCTGTATGTTGGTTAATCCTTATATTCAAACAAGTGTTTAGCCTGCCCAGCTCTGACCACAGTCATCTGCATGTTAATGGAATCACTTTACAAAAGTCAGTGGGTAAAAACGCAACCTCGGAATTAGACGAAGGAGGTTAGGTGGGTGGCTTGATGTGAAACAGAGAACCTGAAGAGATACAGTGGAGAAAAATGATGAAGAAGGGACTGGAAAGTAAAGAATCTGGAGAAAGAACTGAAATTCAGGAAAAGAAAGAATTGATAAAGCTTATCTTGCTGAACCAAATGAAAAACCTACAGAAAAGTAAAATTTTCAGGACATTTTAGACCAATGATTTAAATTCAAAATACCTACTTAGAGATATTAAGGGTAGGTTACGAGATTTATTTATTCCTCGAACCAAGTGTTACCACTGGAAGCAACTCAGTAAGGGTCCTGAGGAAGGGAAGGAGCAGTGACAGTTATTACCTAACAGAGTAAAACCCTAGGAAAGAAAATCAATCTTACATAATAATATTAACTACAGTGATACTGCCAATCTTTGCCTGCTTCCATATATTTTACCCACAAAGAATCTTTATTCAATTGTAAAGTAACTTCTGCACACTGTACAATTAATTGAGACTGCGCTGATTCCCAAAAGTCATTGAAAAGGAAAATCCAGGCCCTGTTCCTGGGATCTGAGGAAGCAAAGTGTCCTTAGTCCCTTGAATGATGCTTTTAGAAGAGACTAGTAGAAGAGTTGGAGATTTCTTTTTTTTAAGCATTTTCAGACACTTGACCTCATTATTTATTAGGCCACATTTGTCTTTAGAATTTACATCCTTTAAAAAAGAGATTTTTTTGTTCCCCATAAAACTGAGTGTGTCAGGAACAAAGTATGAAAGTCAACCTCTCCCATTGCCAAGTTTGATAAGGAGGGGACACTATGAGCAAAAGTAACATAAGGGATCTATAGCTGCAGTCAGCAACATCGTTTCTCCCTTTATCCCTTGCAGAACCTCTTAATAAGTAAACAAAACTGGTTTTGACTCTTCAAGGGCTCTTTCCAAGGACCTCAGATTGTTAGGGAGTGTGGGATTGTTATGTACACAATGATACATTTAAAAATGAATAACCGGAAGGACCTACTGTTTAGCACAGGGAACTTGACTCTATATTCTGTAACACCCTAATTGTGAAAAGAATTTGAAAAAAAGTAGATACATGTACGCATGTATGTATGTATGTATATATGTATGTATATATTGTTCTACAGCAGAAACTCACACAATATTATTAATCAACTGTACTGCAATATGAAATAAAAAGTAAAAAAAGAAAAGAAAGAACCGCTGGCATGCTTAGAGTCAGTGAGGATAATGGAGGCACTACTTACAAAAACAGTGGCAAATATTTGCTTCCCAAAATTGGAGGGTTAGTCTGACTTAGGAAAAATGCCATATAATCAAACCAAATTTGTTGTTTATGTTTGTGGCAAATTGAAATCTATTCATGAAAGAACTTTCTAGCTGCTAAAAAAAAAAAAAAAAAAAGCCCTCTGATATGGAATTGGATTTCTTATGACATATGTTTGCTATAGAAGTTGTCTGGCTTCCCAATTTCTCATCAGAAAGGCCTTAGAGAAAACACAAACTGCCACGCTTGAAACATTTCAACTGTTCTTTATTCATCCTTCTAGCTACCTTGCTATTTCTAAAGCTCCAATTACAATGATTTATGCTCTAAGGAGACAGCTTTTACAGTTAACAACTCTTTAAAAAGCATCAGTGATGCTGAGCCAACAGGTAACTTCTTTGGGATGTGGGTTTTATGACTCTGATGGCATTTTTCTATATCATGTCCATTGCTTCACAGAGAGTTGACATTGAAGAATCAGTATGTATCACTCAATCAAAGAGCATATGATGGTGATAACTGTTTCATTGGTGCCAATGCCATGAATCTCTGTAGAAAGAACAACCTCATTTTTAGTCATGAGGATAAGGTATTGATGCCTTTGAAGAGGACATTTTAATAATGGCTGCAGTATACAGTTGAAAAGCATCTTGTTCACCTCAAATATTTTCCCACACTATCTCATTTAATTCTCAAACTAACTGTTTAAGACAGAAGAGCAATTGTGACCTCAATTTTACAGATATAAATAACAAGAGTGCTTTCATGGTCTTTCACAATTAAATCTGAGGTAGGTAGAACTCTTGTTATTTTTCTCAGATCTTAAAAGCTTGCTTATACAGCAAGTCTCCAAGTATTTGTCTCTGTCACTGCTCCTACAAGTATACTATTATCTCCTCTAGAAATTCTTTGAAGGATGCAAGAATGTTTATCAACAATAGTTTGTGTGTGTGTGTGTGTGTGCTCAATCATATCTGACTCTTTGCAACCCCATGGTCTGTAGCCCCTCAGACTCTTCTGTCCATGGATTTTTCCAGGCAAGAATATTGAAGTAAGTTCCCATTTTCTCCTCTAAGGTATCTTCTTGACCCAGGGATCCAGCCCCATCTCCTGCATCTCCTGCATTGGCAGGTGGATTTTTTACTGCTAGTGCCACCTGGAAAGCCCTATCACTGCCCCTACAGGTGTACTATTATTTCCTCCAGGAATTCTTTGCAGGATGAGAGAAATGTTTATCAACAATAGTTTAGGTAACTTCAACTGCATTTGAAACTCTTTACTTACGCACATATCAGAAACTCCAAGCAGTGTACCACTAACCCATGGTGAGATTGATTAACCATGCCTAATGTGAATGCCAAATTTGTTAGATGTCAGTCCTTAGGCAGAATTCCTCTTGGCGGCCAACTATTGCTTCTCCAGTCTCAATGCTTCAAAAATACATAGACAGAACAGGAAAACTCTGCCTTTACAGCAATCTTCAGATAAAAGCTCATCAATAGCAAGGTCCAAGATTGGCTTGGGATCATAGTTTACATCTACTTAATGTAAAATATGTAATCTTATATCTGTTTGCTCTAGGTGTGGAGATATTTGCTTCCTGTGGAAGTCTGTAGTAAAGTCAGCTGATGGTCAGGCCATAGATGTATGTTCTAAATTCACAAAGCAGATGTTAGCACCTGCCCTATCAATCTCTCAACCAACAAAAATTTGCTAAACTTCTGTTATTTACCAGTCGCAGTACCAAGCATGTGAAAGATTTAAGCATGTATGAGACAGGATCCTTTAATTGTTAAGAATACCAGAAGAGCATATATGTGAAAATCATTGAGCATTCCAGGAATATTTATTCAGCTCAGTTGAGTCACTCAGCCATGTCCGACTTTTTGCGACCCCATGGACTGCAGCACACCAGGCCTCCCTGTCTATCACCAACTCCCAGAGTTTATTCATACTCATGTCCATTGAGTTGGTGATGCCATCCAACCATCTCATCCTCTGTCTTCCCCTTCTCCTCCCACCTTCGATCTTCCCCAGCATCAAAGTCTTTTCCAGTGAGTCAGTTTTTCGCATCAGGTGACCAAAGTATTGGAGCTTCAGCTTCAAATCAGTCTTTCCAATGATTATTCAGGACTGATTTCATTTAGGATGGACTGGTTGGATCTTGTTGCAGTCCAAGGGACTCTCAAGAGTCTTCTCCAGCACCACAGTTCAAAAGCATCAATTCTTTGGCTCTCAGCTTTCTTTATAGTTCAATTCTCACATCCATAATGACTACTGGAAAAACTATAGCTCTGACAAGATGGACCTTTGTTGGCAAAGTAATATCTCTGCTTTTTAATATGCTGTATATTTGGTCATAGCTTTTCTTCCAAGGAGCAAGCATCTTTTAATTTCATGGCTGCAGTCATCATCTGCAGTGACTTTGGAGCCCAAGAACACAATTCCTGCTCTCATAGAATTTAAAAGCTCTAAATAAGCAAAATGCTACTATTATAATTTTTAGTAATTCTTGTTATTACCATGTTATCATTTACTGATAATAGTGATATTTATGAAAATAATCTGATTTATATATTCATATTCAGATTAATATTCTTTTTCATCAGTATGAAACAATCAGTATGAAATAATAATCCACAAGACTTAATCTGATTTTTTCGAAGTACTACCATAAGCCTTGAGACCACATTTAAAGGTACTAGCTTTGGGGGTTTTTTAATCCAAAAGGTGATATTTTGCTGTGAAGTCTTGGATTAAATTCAATCTTCTCATTATTATTTTCATAGTGTATTGTGCTAGATATTAAAAATATATTTATTCAATCTCTTGGCTATGGTTTGGCAGCAAAAGATTTATTTCCCTTGCTATGAACATGTATTTGCTTCATCAAGCATGCAGATGAGGGCCTGAGTGAAAAATAGTGACAAGAGGAGTGGGGACTGGGGGAGATGCTAGAGTTCTACTTCAACCTTGGTTAGAAGATGTACCTGTGGACTTTTCTGGTGAGCCAGTGGTTAAGATTCTGCCTGCCAATGCAGAGAACACAGGTTTGATCCCTGGTCTTGGAAGGTTCCACATGTCGAGAGGTAACTAAGCCCTTGGGCCACCCACAGCTACCGAGCCAACATGCCCTAGAGCTTGTGGTCAGCAACAGGAGAACCTACCACACTAAGAAGTCCGAAACTGCAACCAGAGAGCAGCCCTGCCTTGCTGCAACTAGAGAAAGTCTTTAAGTAGCAACTGCAGCCCCAGGGCAGCCAAAAATAGATGTGCTTGTGCCTAAAAGTTGTTGTAAGAATTAAGCCTGAATGTAGCAGTACAAGCAAGCAGGATACAAGTACAAGGGAGAACAGCTTGGTGACAACGAGAAATACGGCAGCTGTATTTCCTCAGTGCAACAATCAGTCCCAGAAAACTAGAAACTTTCAATCCACTAATTACCGTGCTGCTGGGACTGTATTTACCAATGAACTTTGCTCACCACTTGCCCCACAGACCGGGTATTTGAAGCAATCAGTTACATGGGTGTTGTGCCAAAGCTAAATCTGCGCACTGTCTCTGCATTTCTAGCTGAGCTGCTGGAGACAGCTCAGTCTCCATGGGCAGAGGGCAGGGCAGGCGGGGACCCAGAAAGAGGAAAGAGGGACAGTGCTTCATTAGTCAACACTTTTAGACCAGGCCCGTGTACTTTCTGATGCCCTTCTACCCACACCCCCACCCCCACCAAATTATTTGCAAGCTTCTATCATTCTTGTCTTCACTTAGTAAAGGGGGAAAAAAAAGAAATTGTGTTTTGATCACTCTCCACACCATATCAAAGCAGAGAAGCTAGATCGCTGTGCCTACAGGAGACTAAGAGTCATCAAATAAGCCAGCCGTCATGTTTTGCTACAACACACACCCACATACACCCCCACGCACACACACACACACTTTGACCTTAGTGGAGTAGAAGGCTCAGGATCTCCTCTCTCCCCTGGAGGCTGCGCCGTGAATGACAGCTCAGACAAGCCCTTCCCCTGCCCTGGCCTGCCTCACTTCTGTCCTTCTCTTGTGGAACTGCACCCTGAATATGCATTTGACTCAATCTGACCTTCTTTGATGGGGCTTCCAAGGTGGCTCAGTGGTAAAGAATCTGCTTGCCAATGCAGGAGACATGGGTTTGATCCTTGGGTGGGGAAGATCCCCTGGAGGAGGAAATGGCAACCTACTCCAGTATTCTTGCCTGGAAAATTTCATGCACAGAGGAGCCTGGTGGGCTACAGTTCATGGGGTTGCAAAGAGTCAGACATGATGGAGCACACATGCACACACGACCTTGTTTGATATTTACATCAATTCTGAGTTTCTGTCTGATGTCCTGAATTTCTTTTGACTTCTCTATTTTTACTACTAATAAATAACCACCTTTCTGCGAAATACAAACACCACGAAATGGCATGCAGACACACACACATACACAGACCAAGAAGAGTATCACATTTTCAAATCCCAAGCTTGTTGTTATGCCATTAATGTCCTCCGTGCCATCTTGATCTGAATGTGACCCATTTGTAGCGCTGGCCAATTTTACAGTTCCGTTGAGTCACATTTTAAGCCTCATTACTGGGCCTAAAATGATTTGCATCGCCTTCCACTCTGAAATATAAGCTTTTTAAAAATAAAGTTCCACTATAAATAGAACTGTTCTGAAATTACATGTGGCACATAATTAAGTGGTACGCATTTAAACACTCAGCTGTTTCATAATTCTCTAGGACCTGATGGTGCGGCATTGAAATCCAGAAAATACACCGCCCTTATTCTGGGCACCATCAAACCAGTGAGGAAGGCAGCACAGATTTAGTTCATCAGGAGGTGGTTGCATAAGCAACATTTAGAAGCAGGGGACCCTGCACCAAATGTGTTTTCTTTCTCCACGCAGAAGCATCGCCACCTCAGTACAGTACCTAGAATCTTGGCTGCCCCTCCTAATGGACAAGGCCTGACCTTTCTTCCTGCTGCCATAGTAGCCTGCGCATCTGCTGATAAGCATCAGAAAATTGTACAGCTCGGGCGAGAAGTATAACTTCTCCCTGGGCAGCAAATCTACTGACAGGCGCATGGGGTTTTTTTTTACCCTTGGCAAGCTTGCAGCACGGGGCTGGAAGAACAAGTAACAGAAGAAAAAGATGGCTAACGTCTCTTACCTGCGACTGTACAGACAGCTCCCCTCGCCTCTGTAGAGTGCCAACCGCAGTTACATTAGCAGGCTGCTAGTGTGAGCTCATCAATATTTAAAGGGGGAAAGGGACAGGAAGAGAGAGGGAGGGAGGCTTGAGAAGTCAATTTCATTTCTGAAAGAGGCCAGAGAGTATCTTCTTTCCTTGTATCATGACTAGTTGCTTTTGAGCCTGGGGACTGAATGCCATGGCCTAAAGCAAGCCTTTTCTGGGTAAGAATAGGAATGCAAAAAGGAAAAGGATGGGACAAAGAACAAAGAAAAAAAAAATGAAAAAGAGAACAGAGTGAAGAGGAAAAAAAAGGAAGCAGGAGAGATGGGCACATGGCAAGAAAAAGAATAAAACAAGGGAGAGAACAAAGAGGATGATCAAATGGAAAAGCAGAACAGTAAGAAAACAGGACTGAGTTGATCTAAACATAATCAAGCACTTGTTTAGGAGTCTCAGAGGAAGATTTTCCCAAACAGGGGAAGAAAACAGACATGAATGAGCATTTATCTCTGTGAACCCTGCCAAGTGGTGCATCATCGTGGGAGGTACCTTGAGCTGCTTTGGCCAAGGGAAGAATGAATTATCAGAACATATTATTCAAGGGCTGAAAGGGAATTTTGTTGTTTAGTTGCTAAGTTGCGTCCAACTCTTCTGCGACCCCGTGGACTGTATATAGCTCACCAGGCTCCTCTGTCCATGAGATTTCCCAGGCAAGAATACCGGAGTGGGTTGCCATTTCTTCTCCAGGGGATCTTCCCAACCCAGGGATCAAACTCATGTCTCTTGCATTGGCAGGTGGATTCTTTACCACTGAGTCACGAGGGAAGTCCAAAAGGAAATTTAGAGGGCATTTAATTCAATCTCCTATTTGATATAAGATTTCACTACATCTTTTCAGTTAAGTAGCTCTCCACTCCCTTCTGATAGATCATTTAAAGTGAGGAGTCATTGTTTAACAAATTGTTGTGTCCGTTGTAGATAATGCTCAGATTTAGAAAGACCTACCATCTTTTGAACAAAAAAAACTTTCAAAAATTCCAAAAGTTTTTTTCACTGCAAACTGTATCTCTTTGGCGTGAAAATTAATTTAGACTATTATTTTTAAGAAGCAGACAGCTCAGGAAGTTTTTCTTGTTACCTCCTCCTTAAATGCCTAAAAGAATTTAGGTAAAGGACTTGTTACAAGAATAGAGCTATTACCAGAAATGTAAGTAAAAAATCTGGGCTTGGTTGTTATGGAAAATTCAGTAGAGTCTAGACATCAGGGTCCTCTCTCTGTCCCATTGTCTCTGCAGGGCCCAGCAAACATTTATTTACCAAACATTTGCTTTTCCATCTCAATGTGAATTATCTTCTTCTCCTTTGAAATTCCAAACCACTACTCCTAACCTCCTCTGAAGATGATATTTAAGGTGAGGATGTCTGCTGTTTGGCAAGTTACTCAGTTTTCCTGGGTCTCTCCCATGTATGAGTGTGACATCGCTCAGTTGTATCTGACTCTTTGCGGCCCCATGGACTGTAGCCTACCAGGCTTCTCCATTCATGGGATTTTCTAGGCAAGAGTACTGGAGTGGGTTGCCATTTCCTTCTCCAGGGGATCTTCCAGACCCAGGGATCAAACATGAGTCTCCCGCATTGCAGGCAGACGATTTACCCTCTGAGCCACCAGGGAAGCCATGTTATTAAACATTTTTTTCCCAAGATTTTTGTTTTTTGATGTGGGCCATTTTTAAAGTCTTTATTGAATTTGTTACAATATTGCTTCTGTTTTATGTTTTGGCTTTTTTGGCCAGGAGGCGTGTGGGATCTTAGCTTACTGACCAGGGATCCACCAGCAACCCCTGAATTGGAAGGTGAAGTCTAACCACTGGACCACCAGGGAAGTCCCCTAAACTTTTGTTTGATTTTTTTCTGTTAATCTGTCTCATGTCAATTTAATTTTCAGAGCAGCCAGAACTTAGAAGGGCAGAGGAAAAATATCTTCCTCTTCAGTACTTCCAGTGGTGTACTTCTGTAGACACAAAGGAAGAAAATAGAAAAAAAAATACAAAGAAAAGGAAGACAGAGGGGGAAAGTATAATGGAAGATCACCTGCTAGCTAAAAAGAAGTATAAGGAAAAATGAAAAATATTAAAAAGAGGGAAATTTTGACTGAACAAAAAGGAAAATTGAAAATAAAAGGAGGCTATATGAAGGTAACTGCCATTGAAGAAGGAGAGATAGAAACAGAGAAGAGTGTTTTATCTTCTAATTAATTTTATTTTAATATTTCTCTGATGACTTTTATATATTTCTCAAAATAGAACTTTATTGTTCTGGAGAATAAAGGCAGCAGCCTAATTCTCTTTTGTGTTATAATTCTGAAAGTGTTATTTTTCTATAATTTTCCAAACACAGCCAAAATCTCTACAATCCAGCTTTTGATTCAAGAATGAAGAAGCTAAATTTGTGATTCTTCTTTCTAACATGGTCATTACATGGTTAGAGATACAGTAATTGCTTTTTTGTTTTTCAAGTGTTAGTGATTTTCTGTACTGTAAATAACTGGATGTTCTCTAGTTGTTCATAAACAACTTCCATCTGGGGTCCAAAATTATAATGGGCTTGGCTTGATATGTATTTATGAATTGCCAGCATCTGAAATCTATTAAAAAGAGAGATTTTATCTACTGACCTGTTTCTAGTCACACATTCCTGAATTTCCAAATAGTTTCAAAATGCCCTGTTCACTTGTATTTCTAGAGCAAATAAATATATCTTTTTAGAAACAATATTCATTTTAAATTTATTCCCTACACAATAATAAGGAAGTCATGAATACATATTGTTACTGCGGAGGGAATTTCTTTACATGCAATACATTAGATAAAAGAATTGTGAACACAATGCTGCAATATGATTATTGTCCACTTGTGGGGTTTTTAAAAAGTTTGATTTTCCTATTTGTCAGAAATCTTTGAGTTAAAGAAACATTTGAGAGATCAGTATTGCTAATGAATGCTCTTAAGGTGTTATTCAAAATAAAATGCTTTGTTATGAAAGCCCTCCAACTTTATATAAAATCCTCTCTAATCAGCTTGAGTAAACTCTTCAACATGAAAATTACACAGAAAAGTCCATGTGATTGCATCATTTGGATGTTAATTGAATGCAAAAATGTCTCCTGTGGTCTTTTACACTCATTTTTCATCATTTGTTTTTTTAATTTTATAGCTCTTCATGAAAAATAGCAGCATATTGAGAAACCCAAAAAGAAATATAGTCTTATCCAGTGTTAGGAGGACAGATTTGAAATCCAGGAGAGGAAGAACATTTTTTTTTTCACCAAACTGAAATACAAAGCAATGAGATTTACCTGTTTCAGAGATACAATTCACTCACATAAATGCTAACAGTAAAGGAGTATTGTCATTGGATAAACAGCTGTTCATAAGCTGTGATAACTTTTAAGACAGTTCCTAAGGTCTTATTAATGTTAATTGCTGAAATTTTTTAGGTTAAAAAGTAATTATACTATTGGTGACTCAGACAGTAAAGCGTCTGCCTACAACGTGGGAGACTCAGGTTCAATCCCTTTGTTGGGAAGATCTCCTGGAGAAGGAAATGGCAACCCACTCCAGTATTCTTGCCTGGAAAATCCCATGGACAGAGGAGCCTGGTGGGCTATCGTCCATGGGGTTGCAAAGAGTCAGACACGAATGAGTGACTTCACTTTCACATACTACTGAAAGCTACCATCTTCAATAGAAGTAATATTCTCTGATTCCAGGATTCATCTGTCTGCTTCTTTCTACATTTGCATTTCTGACATCCAAACTGGTGATCTTATTTATAAAGTGCATGATAATTATTATAGAAACTGCTGCTGCTGCTAAGTCGCTTCAGTTAGTGTCTGACTCTGTGCGACCCCATAGATGGCAGCCCACCAGGCTCCACCGTCCCTGGGATTCTCCAGGCAAGAACACTGGAATGGGTTGTCATTTCCTTCTCCAATGCATGAAAGTGAAATGTGAAAATGAAGTCACTCAGTCATGTCCGACTCTTAGCGACCCCATGGCCTGCAGCCTACCAGGCTCCTCCCTCCATGGGATTTTCCAGGCAAGAGTACCGGAGTGGGGTGCCATTGCCTTCATTATAGAAACTAGATTAATCCATATCAACATGGATATTCTGGCAACTTTGCTGTTTTCCACACGCTGTTTTCTCTGAGAGTTGAGTTGTGTTGAAGGAGACCTTTCTACCTTTATCTCTTTCAATTTTCTACCAATGACGCTTTTTCCAAATTTTACAAAATACTTTCTGCTGCTTTAGTTTTGTAGCCATTATCCCACGTAATCTGTGACTTTGCGCAGACATCCAGCCTTTCTGGCTTCTGTCTTCAAAAGAGACCTCGCTAGGATTACACATCAGCCTAGAATCTTCAAGAGCCTCTCCAGAGCTCTTGTCATGTTGTATCTTGAAGTCTGGTCTAGATCCATAATTAATCATTCATGTTTTAAAAGTCCAAAAATTACAAGTTACAATCTGCAAAAATTTTCAGGGTGGAGCAAGACAGATTATAAATGAAAACTAAATATTCTTTTAAGGAGATGAGGTTGATCTATACTCATACTGATGACATTTTTACAAAGACTATAAAATGGTTATTTTTATTAAAGAATGCCATGATGTTTATTTTCTTAAAACAGAATAATAGCTCTTTCTAGAAAGCAATATCGCAACGTCAGGAATAATTTCTTTCTCTACTGAAAAATAACAAAAGGAAAAGCAATTTTTTTGATAGAAGTGCCCTGGAGTTGATATCTTCTTTTATGTGGAGAAAATAGATAGGCTGCAAACTTTTTGAGAAGAAAATATTATATAACTCATTCCCCAGTGACTCAGGGTTTCCGTGGTAGTTCAGATGGTAAAGAATCTGCCTCCAGTGCAGGAGACCTGGGTTCGATCCCTGGGTTTGAAAGATCCCCTGGAGAAGGAAATGGCAGCCCACTCCAGTATTCTTGCCTGGAGAATCCCATGGACAAAGGAGCCTGGTGGGCTACAGTCCATGTGGTCACAGAAGAGTTGGATACGACTTAGCGACTAAACAATAACAGCAAATATTCTGGGTACTTTTCTAGGATCAGATGAAATAATGCTGAATAAGACATAGTCCTAACTATGGCCTATTCGTATTAGTAGTGTCAGGGAGGAAGAAATTTTCCTTTACCCTTCTAGATTCTTCTGGCTGGTCTAGAAATTAAATTGACATGAGAGATTACAGAAGAAAAATTTAATGAAATATGTATATGGGAGGTGAAACCGTATAATTTAGATTGGGACTGGAACCCACACCTGGCCTCAGCACTTAATGAATGTTAATTTCTTGATGTCTCATAGTAGAAAGAATTCAGTGAGAGACAAAGTGATAGATAAGAACTGGATTTACTTAGAGAGAAACGCTCCACAGAGTGTGGGCCATCTCGGGAGGAGATCACAGCCTCAAAATATGGCATGGTTAGTTTTTATAGGACTGGGTGGTTTCATAGGCTAAGGAGTGGGAGGATTTACTCCAACTATTTAGGGGAAGGGGCAAAGATTTACAGGAATTGGGCCTCTGCCCACTTTTTTGTCTTAATGGTCTGCCTTGGAGCTATCATAGTCACTGTCAGTTAGTCAGTTCAGTTGCTCAGTCATGCTTGACTCTTTGCAACTCCAAGGACTGCAGTACACCAGGCTTCCCTGATCTCCACTATCTCCTGGAGTTTGCTCCAACTCATATCCATTGAGTCAGGGATGCCATCTAACCATCTCATCCTCTTCTGTCACCCCCTTCTCCTCATGCTCTCAATCTTCCCCAGCATCAGGGTCTTTTTCAGTGAGCTGGCTTTTCACATCATGTGGCCAAGGTATCACATTGCCTTGTACAATTTGAAAATCTGGAGATATTTCTATCTCTTAAGCCTTGAGAATTCCTGTCTAGTAGATGAACAACAGCTTCAAATTTTAACCTGCTTAGATGAAATGGGACAGATAATAGTGAAATGGCCTTAGATTTTAGTTTCTACATTTTAAAAAAAAAGAGTCAAAATGAAGTTGATTTTCTTAAGCCTTCAGCAGCAATAACATACCTCCAGAAACTCTGTCTGAGATCTTTCGCCAAATTGGTGACATTGCAAAACCTGTCTCCCACTCAGGTCTGATTTTAGAAAAAAAAAAAAAAAAACACAAACTCTGTGATGGATTTGACAGATTTCAGAAAGAAACTTGAACCAAAAAATCTGCTGTCACAGCACTGGAGATTCCATTTTTTAAAATGTCACCCTTTCATTCATTTACTCGTAGTTCCACAAATATTTATTGGTATCCTACTGTGAGCCAGGCACTTTAGTTGAAATAAGAAGTAAAAGATCTCATGGTACAGAGGAATGAAGTGGGAAGACCTGATAGAGACTGTGATTAAGGTGAGACTTAAAAAGTGTTTGGGCCAGATGATATGTTTCATGTCTTACTCCTCCTATAGGCATGAAAGCATCAGACGGCCTGTGCCTAGTGGCCAGAGAGTCTGGGGCAGCTAAACCACATTCAGAATTTGAGCTTGATGGAGAAAAGGAATAGTCACTAAAATGAGGGTAAAAGCCTTGCAGTGAAAATTGCAGGTGTTGTCAGCTAGTTCAGAAACAGTATTTTTTGAGAGAAAACCATTCCTAGGGGTGAACTGTTCAGGAAATAAAAACATACTGCCCCACACAAACTCCTGCTATATCAGATGGGCATGTCTTTTGCTATCTATTCCCAGCTACTGTTGGTTGATCCCTAATAGCCCTGACATGAGTAGAGCCCTAAACCACTAATTTTGTTACTGCTTCTGGGTATATTGCAATCTCCAGCAGCCTGTCCCAGGGAATAGAATTTGACAAGGGCTTTGCCCGCATGCTGCCAATCAGTTAGCCAATGGAGAAGAAGACCCTCTCGCTGTGCATCAGGTACCATGAGATATGATGTCATCAGACATCTCTGAAGGAAATCTCATGAAGCTAAATCTCTTTATTCTAATCTGAAGAAGAAACAGTAGGATTGCGCCCCACAAAGAAGCCAGTGAGTTTTTACAAACAACTGGATGAGTATCAGGATTATAACATCCCGTTATAAATAAAGTTAATTGTTAAACATATTTAATTTAAAATCTATACCTAAATGTTTATAGTTATGGGAAAAGCCTCATGCTAGATTATTAAATGAACAGAGAGCAGCCTACAAAGTAAAATATCAACAACACTGGTTTTTTTTGAAATTGTGGAAGGACTCATCAAAATGTTTAAAGTGGTAATCTTGTGACAATAGAAATAAAAGTATCTTTCCTTTGTGATTTTCTGTTTTCAAGTGGTTTTTGTTGTTGCATTGAGCATTTTTACATCAGAATGCCATATACATAAATAATTTGATCGATTTAAGTAATTTAATACTGGAATCATGTACAGGAGAAGCATGTATCTGAATTTTGGCAATGGTATGGAAAAGTGGTCACCGGACAGCTTTAGTGTCATGATTTCATTTGGAATTGGAAATTTTGTGTCATTAAAAAGTAAAATGTATCTGGAAGCAATGTTTGCTTCATCAAGCGAGAAGGAAGGCATCTCTAAACTCTATTTCAGGCAATATACAGTTATGGCCTGTTCAGTCTGGTGTCCTTTGCTAATAGGTATTGTAATGAAACAAAAACATGGACATGCATTTTCTTCTGATATTTGCTTTTTCACATGTGCCATCAAGCGCATTTTGTAGACCTCTCTGGCTTTTCTTTATTTCAGAACACCAGATGGATGTGGAAGTGCACAGTGTGTTATGAAACGTTTACTCCTCCTACTCAAGATTTGTTCCGACAGATTCTACTCCATAATTTCCCTTAAACTACATCATAGTCAATACCATTATGGAATTAACCCATTGCCAGCAAATGTGATGGTTGGTAACTTTTATTACAACAGCAACAAATCTACTGACCCTGAGCCAGGATTCTCCGAATGCTAATGTGAGTAAATTCGGACCCATCTTTTATTTTATATTATTAAAAACCCAACGATTGATTGTTATCATTTTGGAAAACTTTAGTTTGACATGAAGACAGGGAGAGGTTAATGGAATTCTTGCTGCAGGTATGCTTGATGACTCATTAGTTTATGCTCGTGGAATAAAAGCTCAACAGCACCATAGATTTTCTCCAAAGTCGTACCTTTATGCGACTCTTTGGGACATTGTTAAAATGTTATTCTGTTTGTATGGTACCTTCCCTTATATTTTTAATGTAAAACCACCAATGAAACAGTAAGAATGTCTTTTAATTTAATTCATTTGTAAATAATGCATTGTTCTTTAAAACTAGGTTAGAAAGAAATCTAGTCTCTAATATTTCTTCTTAGAGAAGGATACAATTTTAACCTCAGTATTAGTTCTCAGCTATGGTTGATGCAAAATACTTTAAGCATCTCTACCTTCAATATTAAAAACAACAGCAGTAAATGCAGGAAATAATTTAAAGCATGAAACCATTATTACATTTCTACTGTAAATGACTACCTGAGAAATTGCTGAGGCTTTTTATAAAGCGTTTAAGCATATAAACACACTTTTTCATCCCAGAATTATCTTCATGTTTTCACACATCCTGTGATCCAAAGGTCCTTTATATGCAGTGTGACTTGATCTGTGAGACATCAGGAAAACAGTTTATCACTAAGGCCAATCTCTGCAAAGCCCTTACTGGCTCAGTCCTTGGGGTATTCCCTTGGGGAAGAGGAGTTTTGCAGCATCCCCGAATGGTGTATTCTCAGATGTCCTTGCTCTGTGATAGAAAGAATAGGAAAAAAAAGTTAAGTCTAGATTTTCTGCAAAATATCTCTGGTAACCTGTAGAACAGAGTAGCATCATTACATTTGCATGCAGAGCTAATGTTACCGAGAAGTCATCCAAGGAAGGACAATTGCATTACAGCAGCTGTAGAGACCAATGCAAAGCACATTGCATTGCACTGGCCTCTCTGAGAGGCCAGTGGTGGAGTGCCCTGAGTATATACAAAATGACTTAAACTCTGTTACAAGAAACTTCATGGATGGGAGTCTTAGGACAAACCATGATGTCAGTGAAATTCAGTGTGGATAACCTTTTAAGAACTTCAACTTGAGGTCCTCAAAACCTAGGAGTCTAAAGTTACTCCCTAGGTTCAGATATAAGATTATTTCTTGACTGTACCACACTTTTTACATATATTATACCCATCTCATGGGTCTCAAATCTGTTTGCCATTTGCAACTTCCAAGTCTTTGATCAGTGATAGCAAACAGAATAAACAAACTCATGATGAAAAAAAGAACCCTTCTTCTTTTAAAGATTCTATGTAAGCACTTTCTGGGTATAGTTGTTTTACCACTGCAGCCAATAGAGAAAATTTTAGTAGAAAGAATTTTAGAGAAGCAAGAAGTAGAGAAGTAGGGAACAGATCTATGGAGGGATACTGTGAAAAAGGACTTTCTTTTCAGAGGATCTGCCTCAAATAATAACCCACAGATTGTGACACATTTATTTTGTTATGTGTGTATGCATGCATGCTAAGTCACTTCAACTGTGTCCAACTCTTTGCAACCCTTTGGACTGTAGCCCACACCTCTGTCCATGGGATTCTCCAGGCAAGATTACTGAAGTGGGTTGCCATGCCCTCCTCCAGGGAACCTTCCTGACCCATGTTTCTTATATCTTCTGCATTGGCAGTTGGGTTCTTTACCACTAGCACCACCTGGGAAACACTTATTTTGTTATGCATGTTTTGTATTATACAATATATTGTATTTTCCATATATATATAGACATCTCTTTCTATATATATACATATATATATAAAATATGATATATGATATATGACTTCCTTGATGGCTCAGTGGATAAAGAATCTCCCTGCAATGTAGGAGACACAAGAGACATGGATTCAAACATCCCTGAGTCAGGAAGATCCCCTGGAGGAGAAAATGGCAACCAACTTCTGTATTCGTGACTGAAAAATCCCATGGATAGAGGAGCCTGGCATGCTACAATCCATGGGATGACAAAGAGTCAGACATGACTCAATGACTGAGTGCACACATATCATCATACATATATTTCAGTATGTTGTTTTTGTACATGTTATTATGTTGTAATATACAATGCAGTATATGTATAATGGAATAAATTGTCATAATTTGTGGACTATTATTTGAGACAGACCTTTTGAAAGGTGTTCCTTTCTTACAATCTCTCTCTGTGGATCTATTTTTACCTTCAGTTCAGTTCAGTTGCTCAGTCGTGTCCAACTCTTTGTGACCCCATGGACCGCAGCACACTAGGCCTCCCTGTCCATCACCAACTCCCAGAGTTTACTCAAACTCATGTCCATTGAGGCGGTGATGCCATCCAACCATCTCATTCTGTCATCCCCTTCTCCTCCCACCTTCAATCTTTCCCAGCGTCAGGGTCTTTTCCAATGAGTCAGTTCTTCACATCAGGTGGCCAAAGTATTGGAGTTTCAACTTTAGCATCAGTCCTTCCAATGAATATTTAGGACTGATCTCCTTTAGGATGGACTGGGTGGATCTCCTTGCAGTCCAAGGGACTCTCAAGAGTCTTCTCCAACACCACAGTTCAAAAGGATCAATTCTTTGGCACTCAGCTTTCTTTATAGTCCAACTCTCACATCCATACATGGCTACTGAAAAAACCATAGCCTTGACTAGATGGACCTTACACACACACTCACAAAGACATAGTCACGCATTGCCATGTAACTCTTTTGATCGTGCTACATAGTAAGGCTGAGTCCCTTCTTGTGAACCATTCCTTTCAGAGCAGGAAGGGATTCCTGGGGTCAATGCAGTCCAACCCTCTTATTTTCAGATACAGAAACTGAGAACTTGAGAGGTTAAATATTTGCCACAGCAAACAATCAGTTAATGGCATCATCTGGTCTAGAAATCCTGAAGGCTGACTCCTAGACTGGAGCTTGTAGGCAAGTTTGACCCTGCATGCAATTTAAACACTCTTGGATTACCGAGAAATCATTTTGTAAGTCATTAAGACTTTATTTCTGAGCATCTGAGGAGCAATTTCATCAGTGGTGCCCTAACAGGACTTGACAGTTAGTGGAGCTTCTCAAAATGCCCCTTTTGGTCCCCAGGGAAGTTCACCAGCAAGAATAATCTAGTTCATTGTGTGCAAAGCAGAATAAAATACCATATATTTTGAAAATAAAAATATCATCATACAAATGAATGCTTCTGAAAGAAGCTCTAAAACACAAACAGATGGCTTGTGTATCTTAGAAACACATAGAGTGAGTTTTTTTTCTGTGTGGAATTATTAGAAAGCAACTCAACACTAATATCTTTTCTTCTCTAAAAAGTAAAGTTGTTGGTTAGGGGAATGTTGCAGAAATTATTAATACCTTTAGACGTCAGCAAAGCATTGGATGGTCTTCTGTGATATAATAACAGAGAAGAACAAAAGCAAATAATATTAGAGTTATGTTGATACATAATGGATTAATTATTATGGTAATTATTGGCAATAATAATAATTGTTATCAAGGAAATAGATTTATGTTACCTAGGGAAATGATTCACATCCAGCAAGTTTCTGTTTGAAAATATAGACAAATTTTTATCAGACACTATGATTATTATTATTCACTCATTCCAAAAAGATATCTGACATAGTTTGTAATGATAACAATACTAAAATATGAAAACATTGTTTAGAACAAAGAAAGAGAATTAAGACAATGTGAGAAAATTGAAGCCAGAATGAGATTGTGCTCCCAATATATACTGCAAATGCCATTCATTCTCCACAGAGTAGTGGAAATGTCACTTTATTTCTCAGGAATTCACAATTAAGAGAAAGAGTTTTAGAGTTAGGTATTTAGGTTTAGTTGCTTCATCTATTAAAAATGGAATATTAATAATACCTTTCTCATATGGTAAAATTGAAGATTGAATGAGATAATGCCTTTAAGCTCTTTAACACAGCTCTAGATGCAGAGTATATAGTTCAGTTAATATTTGTTGAATCAAAACCTCATGTATAACATCAAATTATATTTCTTTTAGCCCTGGAAACAGGCGTGAACCCCTTGCTTCTTGGGGAGAACCTCGGCAGTTGTGATTTCCTTCCCATTTTTGTGTTGCCTACAGGGTTGTGGGTCTCCACCCCCTACCTGCCTTATTGTGACTTCTTCTTTATATCCTTTGATGTGGAAAATCTTTTCAACTAGCCCTCATTTTGTTCTCATCCATAGTTGTTCTGTAAATAACCATAATTTTGGTGTGCTCATGAGAGGAGGCAAGCTCAGAGTCTTCCTACTCTGCCATCTTGGCCACTCTTCCCTTAAAATTAAAATTCAAATCCTATCAATCTATAACTCAAGTATGAGGGAAAAGCCATTGGAAGATTTTTACATAGAAAGTTTACCTCTTAAGCACACTTTCTGGAAAAAAATTACTTAAGGATGTACTCTAACAAAATGGGAACTGTTTTTTCTTTCTTTTTTTGCAAAGTAGGATGTACACTACAAGAAGCAGTAGAAATAACCCAGGAATGTGAGAAAAAGAAATTCAGAAACAGCTCTGAAGCTAGACTAGAAGTCAGTTTAGATTTTAACAGAAAGTCAGAAAATCTTCAGAAGAATGACATAGAAAAGGAAGTAGATTTAAATATGTAATCTGTAGATTCAATTAAGAACTTTAAATTTCTTAATGACAAAACAAAAATATACTTTCTATGGAATATATTAAATTCTATCAACTAATAAAATATGAAATAAGAAATGCTGGGGGAAATGACAGCTCAAGTAACTGTCAAGGGAAAAATCAAGTAACTTTTCAAGGGAAAAGTAACCACTGCTCAAAACCAAAATACATTTCGAATAAATAATGGGGAATGAGAAAAAAATAATCCATATGAAATTGCTCTTTGGATTATTTTCCTTTGATTAGCAAATTTAAAGCAGTATAAAGTAATATTTTCTTCTTTATAAGCACAATCACATTATTGATTCTTCACTGAATAATTATTTATGTGTTTATAGCATTCAACTGTCTGGTTCTTTTTTTCAATTCGTGCAATCAAGATATAAACAAAAAACTGACATTTCTGGTATAGTGTTAAAAAAGAATGTAAATACGAATAGTATAAACATTGACATTTCAAAAGCAATAATCATAGAACTGACAGAATTTGGAATGGGAAGAGAGTTACAGAAGATGAAAGATGAAATCAGGATTATATGTCAATTTTACACTGTCTAAACTTGATAGTTCAAGAAGTAGAGATTTAAGTGCATCATTTATAAATAAAACAACTAGATGAAAAACCAAAAACCACCAGACCCTGATGCTGAGAAATATTGAAGGCAAAAGGAGAAGAGAACAGCAGAAGATTAGATGATTGGATAGCATCACTGACTCAAAGGACATGAATCTGAGCACACTCCGGGAGATAGTGGGGAACAGTGGGGCCTGGCATGCTGCAGTCCATGGAGTCGCTATAAGGGCTTGGTAACTGAAGAACAACAAAGTTGATAGTTCAAGAAATGGACACATAGTGTATCACTTATAAATAAAACCACTAGGTGAACTAGAAATGGACATAAAACTAATAAAATGAGAAAAGAGCAAGGGTCAGTAATGTTATTCAAAGTTGGTGAATCAAGAAATAGATACAATGCTATTCTCTCAGAACATCCCACCCTCGCCTTCTCCCACCGACTCCAAAAGTCTGTTCTGTATATCTGTGTCTCTTTTTCTGTTTTGCATATAGGGTTATCGTTACCATCTTTTTAAATTCCATATATATGCGTTAGTATACTGTACTGGTCTTTATCTTTCTGGCTTACTTCACTCTGTATAATGGGCTCCAGTTTCATCCATCTCGTTAGAACTGATTCAAATGAATTCTTTTTAACGGCTGAGTAATATTCCATGGTGTATATGTACCACAGCTTCCTTATCCATTCATCTGCCAATGGGCATCTAGGTTGCTTCCATGTCCTGGCTAAAGTAATTAGCCTCCAACTAATAAAAATAAATGGGAAAAAATTTTTTTAATAAATAAATAAAAAAAAAAGAATTAGATACATAGGTTATGTCAGTAACCCTCAGAAGGATTTTAAAACAACAGCTGAAATGGTTAACTCAGGAGCTGAAGTGGGGTGCAGGGTGGAGAGCTGCTGCTTTTCATTCTGAGTGCTTTTGAACTTTGATGACTTTAAGCATGTTGGTTAGCTTTATATCAGTCTCCCTCTCAGAATCAATTGAGAAATGAAATATAGCTTTATCGCTGATGAAACTGAATGTGGATATACTGGGTTTCCCATTTCTGCATTCTTCCCTCCCTTCCCTCATGCAGTCATTACACAGGCAGGGAAGCTGCGTAAGCAGGGATACAGTTCATCCTTGTGACTTTACAAGATCTGAAAGAGACCAAGAGAAAGAAAAACACGCACTGAGTATTTTCCTCCTTGTCTCATCAGAGGTTATCAGTGTTTCTCTCTCAGAGAAAAGTTTCAGAACTGGAACTATTCCTCTGGAAATTAGATTTCATCAATGGAAATAAAAATGAAAGTGCTTGACATCATAAATTTACTGAGGGCAGCTCAGTGTCCATCTTCATAAATCCACTCCTTAAATGCAAAAATTCTATGTCCTTCTGAGAAAACAACATATTTTAGAAATTCTTATTGGGCAAAAAATTATTAAAATTAACTCCAAATCATGCTACAATTGCACTGAAAATTCATTCAACATTTATTTTCCATGTAAAATTTTTCTCAGCTGTGTTTTCCAATAAAAAGAGGCAATTCCTCAATCACTCTTATCATTGATTCTACACCCTCCAATAATTTCCTGTATCTGGTTCCTTTTGAAAGTCATTTACTCTTTGAAATTTTGCCTTTTTTCCCTTAGTTTAGGCCATACTTGGTTCTAGCCATCCTTTCCGATTTATTAGTGAACATAATTTGCCGTTTATTGAAGTCTCATCTTTGAGAACTATTAGATTTGAATTCATCTTCTTTTACCTTTCATGACTATGTAGCCTTGTCACTCCTAAGCTTCTAACCTTATCAGTAAAATTTTAACTTTTTAGGAAGAAAACAATTTTTCTTTTATTCTTCCATTTCTGTCCTTGCTCTAATTTCAAAATTTACTTTGAAATGTCCTTTGGAAAATCTAAGCAAACTGGATTCTTACTGACACTGTCCAAACTACAGTCTGTTTATATTCCTTAAGAGTCTATCAGTGATTATAATAATTGCATTGACTTAATTCTGCCTGCTGGCCCAAAAGATGATATCATTATAGTTCTCTCTCTCTCTCTCTTTTTTTAATGTTGGTAAATCCCTTTGTAGTGAACCCAAATGCTTCAGACTGAAACATTTATTTGTTGATTCCAAAATTTATATGCTAAAGCCTAAACCCCCATTGTGACTATATTTGGAATAAGGAAATAATAATTAAATGATGTCATAAGGGAAGAGCCCTGATCCTCTAGGGTTTGTATTCTTATAAGAAGAGATAGTAGAGAATTCTCTTCCCCCTTCTTGTCATGTAAAAACACACAAAAAGGTGAACTGTTTGTAAGCTAGGAGGAGGACTTTCACCAGAATTGCATCTGCTTGACTTTGATCCTGAACTTCTAACCTCTCAAACCATGAGAAGATAAATTTTAGTTGTTCAAGTTGGTCAGTCTATGGTATTTTGTTGTGGCAGCCCAAGATGACTAATACACAAAACTCTGGGTCTCTGAAATACAAAACACAACTAGACCTTATGAAATTAAAAATCAACATGAACCCAACGAGTGATGAGTTTAAGAGACTCTGAACAAGAGCTTGAGAGGTCAGCCTTTCCATAGTCCCCTCTTGACCCGGGTAAGGTTCAAGACAGGATAACATAGAACAGAAAATTTGACCCACATCAAAGGGCCAACTCCCTATGCCTGGCCCTCCACATTTAAGTCAGAATCTCATGCACCTGGGCCCTGAGTCCATATGAATCATATCTGTCTTCACAGGATAGTTTTGGCCTGAAGTTCACAATAAAAGTCAAAATAAAGAGAGCAAAACTGATTCTATCCACCAGTGCCAAGAAGATAAATTTCAAAACCTGCATGATGATATGCTTCATTTTCTAATATTCTAACCCTGACTCAGCTGGACTTCCTTTCTGTAGAAGTCATACCTTGCCATTCTCATTGAGTGATTTTTGCTATATCAACATGGATGGGCTATGCTAACTGAGATCCACAGGACCTTGGCTTAATTAAAACACTATTGACTTATGATTCCAGTCAACAGTGACTTCATAACGCTTGGTATCTTCATGTAGTATTTGATCACCAAATCTTGTGGCCACATCAAACTTTCCAAGAATCATGCATTGGGTTTTCAATGTACCAAATAATCAAACACCTCTCTTTTCCTAGGAGTTAATTCTAAGAAAGAAAGAATCAGAGTTATAGAATTTTTATGAGAAAGCAAATTTGTTAACAACTCCAATGTCTAATAAAATATAAAGAGTATATACACTAACATGTTAATCATTATCACAGTGTAGTGGATTTTGTGTCTGTTTTCCTGGATTTCTCAACTTTATGCATCAAACATTTATTAATTTAACACTTGTTTTGTGAATAAAGAATCTAAGATGCCTAGAAAAAATCATTACAATTTGGGGTGAATTTTTCTTTATCACGTCCCTCCTGTTGCCAAAACTCTGTTAAAATACTCTGCCTCCAATGGGTCTGACAAACAGCTTGAAAAGCTCTTTATTTGGACTTGGGAAAACAATGGACTATCTGTGTCTGGCCAGATGTATGGTTATGATTACAATGCCATCTTCTCTTAAAAGAATGGCTACTTAACCCAGATGAAAGGCCATTCATAAGCATGCCCTAAATAAGTGGACACAACTGTTTTGGAGCTGTTTTGGCTATTGATGCTAAATTATATTCTCTTGCATGTTTTAGACTCAGAAATATCTGAGGAAAATAAGGCACAGACCAAAAAGGGAATACAAGCTTAACAAGTTTCTATACTTTTTAATTCCCTGAAACATTTATCTAGCAATGATTTAAATTAAACTGAGGAGGCAAAGCTGACCCATATGTATGCATGTCCTCAAGTAATCTACTAGCTAATGAGAAGTACCAATATGCATATAAATCAGTTCAGTCAGTTCAGTTCAGTCGCTCAGTCATGACCGACTCTTTGTGACCCCATGAATTGCAGCACACCAGGCCTCTCTCTCCATCACAAACTCCCAGAGTTTACTCAAACTCATGCCCATTGAGTTGGTGATGCCATCCAGCCATCTCATCCTCTGTCATCCCCTTCTCCTCCTGCCCCCAATCCCTCCCAGCATCGGGGTCTTTTCAAATTAGTCAGCTCTTCACATGATGTGGCCAAAGTACTGGAGTTTCAGCTTCGGCATCAGTCCTTCCAATGAACACCCAGGACTGATCTCCTTTAGGATGGACTGGCTGGATCTCCTTGCAGTCCTAGGGACTCTCAAGAGTCTTCTCCAACACCACAGTTCAAAAGCATCAATTCTTCAGCGCCCAGCTTTCTTCACAGTCCAACTCTCACATCCATACATGACCACTGGAAAAACCATAGCCTTGACCAGATGGACCTTTGTTGGCAAAGTAATGTCTCTGTTTTTTAATATGGTATCTAGGTTGGTCATAACTTTCCTTCCAAGGAATAAGCGTCTTTTAATTTCATGGCTGCAATCACCATCTGCAGTGATTTTGGAGCCCCCCAAAATTAAGTCTGACACTGTTTCCACTGTCTCCCCATCTTATTTCCCATGAAGTGATGGGACCGGATGCCATGATTTTAGTTTTCTGAATGTTAAGCTTTAAGTCAGCTTTTTCACGCTCCTCTTTCACGTTCATCAAGAGGCTCTTTAGTTCCTCTTCACTTTCTGCCATAAGGGTGGTGTCATCTGCATACCTGAGGTTATTGATATTTCTCCCGGCAATCTTGATTCCAGCTTGTGCTTCTCCCAGCCCAGCATTTCTCATGATGTACTCTGCATATAAGTTACATAAGCAGGGTGACAATATACAGCCTTAACATACTCCTTTTCCTATTTGGAACCAGTCTGTTGTTCCATGTTCGGTTCTAACTGTTGCTTCCTGACCTGCATACAGGTTTCTCAAGAGGCAGGTCAGGTGGTCTGGTATTCCCATCTCCTTAAGAATTTTCCACAGTTTATTGTGATCCACACAGATGAAGGCTATACATAACAACGATGAAATAGATGCTGGAGTAAACCATGAAATAAATACCAATGCAATGGGAAGAGAAGGGGGGGAGTGGCAAACCATAAACTTAAGACAAATTGTCCATGGATTCTTCTTTCTTTCTTTGTGTAGATAATTCTGCAATGGGCAGAAAGTAGTCAACTGTACAACTCTAATCAGGATATAGAATATTCTATGAAGAGTGTCCTCTGCAGTCGTGTATCACGGCAGCCCTAGAAAAGAAACTATCCTTTACAAACACCTCCATGCGGTGGCTTAGAATCCACCACTTCTTAGGCCTGTCAATAATGCTTTGGTTTGCAAAAGCTTAGTGTATGATTGTGAAAGACATCATTATCTCAAAATATAAAAATTGACATTAGACGCTCTTTCTCCTGGAGAAGTCTATTGGCAGCTCTCTGATTCTTTGTTGTCATGGATAATCTGTTCTTTCTTTCAGAATACTGAAGAAGGTGAAGGAGAGACAGTGCAAGCAACTTAAGGAGGGGCATGCCAGCTGCAGATGCTCAGACTTCCTCTCAGCACAGAAGCTAACAAGGTCTGCTGGGCGTCTTCCTGCAGACCAACTTTTCACACTGACTGTATCAAATAGCCTTCCCTGACCTCATATATGTAACAGTGAGCACTCCTCACGCAGCCTTGCCTATACCACTTAGCTGTCTTTATTTTTCATTCATTAAGTTCACTTTTGTTTGTTGTTTAGTTGCTAAGTCATGTTTGATTGTCTTGTGACCCCATGGACGGTAGCATGCCAAGCTCCCCTGTCCACGGGGTTTCCTAGGCAAGAATACTGGAGTGGGTTGCCATTTTCTCCTTCAGGGGATCCTCCTGACCCAGGGATTGGACCTGTGTCTCTGGGTCTCCTGCATTGCAGGTGGGATTCCCTACTGCTGAGCCATAGACATATTTTATTTCTTTGTTCTCTTCTGTTAGAATGCAGTTCCTTAAAGGGCAGGAACTTGGTCTTTTTAATTGACTGCTCTATTCTCCATGCCTAGACTGTTCAAGTGGAATATTTGCTGAGTGAGTGAATGAATGCAAAGGTAGTACAGGGACATGGTTACTCTATCATTTTCAATGCATGTGTACAAGGCATGCATTTTATGCAGTTCTGCTGTCCTGAAGTGGGACTTCTTGAACTCCTGCTATCTGATTCTTAATAAAGTAATGGAATCTAGGAAAAACTGCAGTGCTTGGCTTGCACTCCTTTGAGGCTTTTTAGACATCCTCTGCTTCAGCTCAAAGTAATTTTACTTTGGGGAATTAACTTCTCAGCATGCAGTGTACCACTGTAAGTCTCCCCTTGCTGGTTTTTGGGAGTTACAGTCTCTGAATGAAGTAGGAACATGGGGATAGCTTTAGAAAAAACAGAAATTTCAAAGAAAAGGAATATACACTGTTTCCTGGTTTGTAGAAAACTATTGCTCAAGCCAAGGGCCATTTGACTGAAGAGGAATTTAACTTCTTCCTATCTTCTTTCAGATCAGAAGAATTATTTGATTTCCTGCGACAAAGCATAAGGCATTGATTACATTTTTTAATGAATTGAAATTCCTCCCTGGTTGTAATGAAAGATTCACTGTTAAAATTTTCAATGTTTTATGTTTTTATTATTCCATAATTCATTTTTCTTTTTTTCACAGGTGTGTTTTCTGGAAAATATGCTATGCTGCAATCCATTAACCTTAAGATTTTCTAACCCTGAAGTCAAAAATTATCAGATAGAGGCTAGTAAATATTTGTTAGTGATGTTAAAGAAAAAATAATCCTTAGCTTGAATTAGGTAAAACTTAAATATTGTTCCAACTTTTATATTCCACTGACAGTAAACACCTCTGAAACTGACTCAAAGAAAAGATGTTTTACAAATATAAAATATTGCTTTACATTTATATCTACATCATCTATCTCCAAGTCTGTGTATATCTCATCAATCTTTATGTCTATATTTATGTTTAGATCTATATCTAATCTATATCAGTACATTATTGGTATCCATGCTACTTTTTAAACTCACCTTTCTTAAAGCTCACTTGGTCCTCTTATAATTTGTTCTCTTTTTCCAAAACAGTGGAATCTTACTATAGAGTTGGTGGGGTGCCAAGATTGGTTGAATAGACAGGGAAAATGATAAACATTTTTTTTTTTTTCATTCTAAGTTTTTTTCTATACCAAGAGCTAACTTTTTGGTTCACTACCTTTTGGTTCATCTATTCTCCAAGTAAGTTAGGATGTAATATATATTAGCTATTTGGGGTAAAAGAAAATATTATGTTTATAATATTTATGATATATTTTTATAATATTTATGATATAAATTACTGGCAGTGCAATAAAAATGCATTAGAATATAAAATTCTATCTCACTGCAAGTGTATCTGTCAGAGTTCTCAGTTGCAAGCAACAGAAACCGTCTCTAGCTGATTTGAGCAGAAAAGCAACTTATTTTAAAAAGAATCTCAGCATCACCAGATAAACTGAAAACCAGGCTTGGGAAAGAAAAAAAAGCAAGGTTTTTGCAGCCCAAAACTGAGGCAAAATCATTCCAGCTGAAATTGCTTTTGCTTGTGATAAATCATTCCAAAATTTTAGTGGGAACCATTTGTTTAGCTTACAGCTTTGTGGTTTGACACTTAGACTGGGTTCCTTTATGGGTCTGCTATCAGTTGCCAATGAGCTAAATGGCTCTGCTTCTGATGGTTGTCTGATGGATGGAGGACACAAAAGGGCTGTGTGATTCCCATCAACCCGCAGACTAGCCTAGGTTCATCTATATACTTGCCACACATTGTTCCAGGGAATAAGAATGTGACATTCTTTTGACTTTACCAAAGACAGATAGAATACTCACCCACCATGACTCTTATTGTAGTGTTCAGTACAGTTCAGTTCAGTTGCTCAGTCGTGTCCAACTCTCTTCCAAAAATGCAATCTTGAAGTTAATATGTTGAATTTAAGCAACTCAATTCAATTAATTAATATCAATTAATCCTCTGCAAATGCAAATGTGCTGGCCCAATTCATAATGGCACATGTAATAATTATTAACCATAAATATGTCAACCAATTTAGGTGTAATAATTCTTTTGTCTACCTCTCTGTTCATTTGTTTTGTATTTTAGTACTTTGAGAGATACTTGAAATAGATTTGGCACAAATATAAGCTTTTACTTGAAGTTAAAGGCAAATTCCAAAAACAAACAATTTCTGATTTTATAGGGTTTTCTTTTTTAACTTCCTATATCATATAAATTTCACTAGATAAACAGAGTGCTTCTAAGTGAATGATCGTCTGTTATGTCTTGGAACTATGTTTTCATGTACTTGTAATAAATTAGAAAACAAATGATTATAATGCCTAGTTAACAAATTATTTTTCAAGACAGGCAAAATCTTTCCATATGAATTTTATAATCAGATTATCAAGTTCCTTTTAAAAATATTTTGGAATTTTTATTAGGACTGCTTTGAATTTATGGGTGGCTTCAGAGAGAATTGACAATTTTGTATTCTTGTGTCTCACTCCACAAACATGATATAATTCTCTGTTTATTTAGACCTTTAATTTCTACCATTAAATTTTTTGAACTTTTACTGTAGATGTCTTGAAAAGCCTTTGATTACTTCCTATAGCAACTTGATAACTTTTTATTCCATTATAAATTAATAGAGCTACATCAGTTTCTTCTGGTTGTTTTTATATGGTGTAATATTTATTTTCTTTATACTTTAATTTTCAAAATCTTCTGTAAATATGATAAATTAATTTTTAAATTTGTGTGCTAGTTCTCATATTTTAACTAACTTAATCAATATGAAGTCATGTAATTACATATTTAATTATGTATTATATGTTGTTATTGTCTAATCACTTAGGTTGTGTCTGACTCTTTGCAATCCCATGGATTGTACCCTTACAGATTCCTCTGTCCATGGGATTTTCCAAGCAAGAATACTGGAGTGGGTTGCCATTTCCTTTTCCAGGGTCTCTTCCCAACGCAGGGATCAAACCCATGTCTCCTGCATTGCAAGTGGATTCCTTACCACTGAGACACTGGGCAAGCCCATGTATTATACACTACACATCATGAATTACATGCTTATATCTTCCATTCCTCTAAGTGCTTTTCTTTTTCTGCCTGAAAACTTTTTCTTCACCTGATATGTCTTTATTTTCTCTTTTTCTCTTCCTGTAACACAACCTACAAGTTTAAAATACTGTAGATTTGATCCTCTCCTGATCATGTTTATTTTCCACCTTTACACTCTAATAAGGGTCTAATCTACTATTAAATCTATCTATATAATTTTGAATTATATAATTTTTAGATAGTTCCTCTTCAAATCTGCAAAACTACATTCCATGAAAATTTTGAATTTCAATTTTATCTCCATGGAAAGAATGTATTTGTTTTATTCCCATATGTGTCTGGTAAATCCAGTACTTGAAGTTCTTTTGGGTCGGTTTCTGTCTACCCTTGCTCATTCTGATTCTTGTAAACTCATGTGCTTTATAATTTTAAATGATTTGCTGGCCAAATTTATTTGAAAATAGATTAGTGATAAAATATATCACTTATGCTATTATCTTCTTCAGAAAGAATTTTATTTCCCATTTCCAGTTACCCGTGGACACTTGCAGTTACAGGATCAAAGTATGAGGTTTCTCTTGAGTTACCCAGGTTGTCTCTATGAGGCATTTGCCCACAACAGGAGTGAGTTATGTTAGACTCCTGCCTTTGGCAGTCAGTGAGCTTAAGGTCAGTCCCCTCATCTCCAAAAATCAGCCCCAAAGCTGTCTATGGGAAATTCCCTCCTAGTTGCGCTAGTTCCTTACTTAATTAAGTGTGAGTTGCCTCCTCTCCATGGACAAATGTCCTCAAGATCAACATCTCCAGTTCACCTCTTTGTGGTGTTCACTCTTACTGGCCTAAGATTGGTTATTCTTCATTGACTTGTTGGGTATCTGATGCTGTTATGAGGATATATTCTGTATATTTTCTATTGTATTTAGCAATAGTGTTAGTCTCAACCTCCTAAATCACCATTACAGGAAGCATTTCTTTTTCATTTATATCATTAGTGAATGAAAAGAAAAGAAAGAAAGTGAAGTTGCTCAGTCATGTCCAACTCTTTGCGACCCCATGGACTATAACCTACCAGGCTCCTCTATTCATGGGATTTTCCAGGCAAAAGTACTGGAGTGGGTTGCCATTTCCTTCTCCAGGGGATCTTTCCAATGCAGGGATCAAACCCAGTTTTCCTACACTGTAGGCAGACACTTTACTGTCTGAACCACCAGTGAATGAAGGTAGGTATCAAGTCACAGTGGCATTTAGGTTCCATGGGATACATGTTCTAAAATGATACAACAGGTTTTTTCAATGTTGTCAATATTTACAACATGCTAAAATTATATCTTTTGCAATCATTTAAACATATGCTAAAATTTGATACTAACACAAATTGGACAAGGAAAAGCATTTTTTTTTTAAATTATTTTAAGGGGTAGATGAGAAAAAATTTAGAAAACTGGTGTCTGTTTTCTGAGCATTTGATTTTGCATAACTTTCCTTAGCCTAGTATGAACTTGGTGAGAACACGAATGTGTTCATTTATCTCTGTACCTTGAATAAAGCTATTATTTAATAAGTATTTATTGAATTATTAAATTTTGATTTGATTCATTATAGAGAGGCAGATATATGCCAGGAGTAGCTACTTCTCCTGCACATTCACTATGTATGTAGTCAATATATATACTTTAAAAAACTGTATTGTGTATGATGACAGTGAGTAACTGGAATATAATGAGTCAATGGAATATAATATTATTTCCATTAAATCTAGTCATATTCCTTTCTAGTCAATACAACTATTGGTTTCAGTGTTTAAATGACAGTAAAACCAAGTCCCATCTGTTTTTCCTGAAAAATTGGTGAATTTACTCTAATTTGCAAGCCATATTAAATACCTTTGAAGAATTCAGCACCAACTGAACAAATTAATGATATTCATTTGATGTGGCCTTTGCCATTTTATGACATTTAAGGCTTAACATTTTCTCTGAATAATGTCTGCAAAGGCAAATGGATGTCTGAAATTTAAATATATTATTAAGACAAGTACTTGACTAAATTTTGTAACATATTAGGAAATATTTTTAATTTCCCTTAAATCTTTAAACATAAGCTTTAAACTCAAATTTGTGTTCAAATTCTTATGTGTGTTTGAAGTCATGTCAGAAGTTCATGGCGCTCAGTGATTTCATGTCCCTAGAATGTGACATTGAAGAATCAAACACTTTGACATTGTAGTCGAGTAGGATGTTGTTTGGGCTTCCCAGATTGCACTAGTGATAAGAACTAGCTTGCCAGTGCAGGAGACTTGAGAGGTGTGGGTTGGATTCCTGAGTTGGGAAATCCCCTGGAGGTGGGATGACAAAGCACTCCAGCATTCTTGCCTGGAGAATCTCATGGACAGAGGTGCCTGGTGGGCTAGGGTCCATAGGGTTGCAATGAATCGGACAAAACTGAAGCAACAGCATGCACACACAGGGTGTTTAAGAACTCAGCCATGAGCGAGATGGGTGAAAATGGTATGTAAAGAAAAAGTCATGGCTCATTCTGGAGATGATAAGAGCAAGCATGTGGGCTCAGAGTAAACTCAGAGACAAACATTGGGAATAAGAATAGGTGAGGTAAAGCAAAATTGTGAAAGTTGTTGAATATTAGGAGTCAGCAATGGTTTCTGTAAAGGGCCTAAGAATAAATATTTCAGGTTTTGTGAGGGATATAATCTGTGTCACAAGTCCTCAACTCTGCCACAGGAGCACCAAAGCAGTAGCAGACAATACAGAAAGGAATGGGGGCAGTTGTGTCTTAATGACACTAGAAAAGAAGTCTAGATTTGGTCTATGAGCTTGTCATTGACCAGCGCTGCTCTGGAGTGACCAAGGACCACAGGAGCTTATTAGTTGCTCAAAAGGCTGAGTCCCCTGCCAACTCCAGAAGAGGGAATCACAGATCTTCCTCTTCCTCTGACATTTGGTTCCATTTGCTGCCATACCCTCATCATCTGCAGTCCAGCCCAGGTTAATCTAAGGCTGCACAGATTCACTCAGTGACTCAGAATCTCAGTTCAATTCAGTCGCTCAGTCATGTCCAGCTCTTTGGGACCCCATGCACTGCAGCACGCCAGTCCTCCCCATCCATCACTAACTCCCGGAGTTTACTCAAACTCATGTCCATTGAGTTGGTGATGCCATCCAACCATCTCATCCTCCGTTGTCCCCTTCTCTTACTGCCTTCAATCTTTCCCAGCATCAGGGTCTTTTCAAATGAGTCAGTTCTTCGCATGAGGTGGCCAAAGTATTGGAGTTTCAGCTTCAGCATCAGTCCTTCCTATGAATACTCAGGACTGATTTCCTGTAGGATGAACTTGTTGGATCTCCTTGCTGTCTAACAGACTCTCAAGAGTCTTCTCCAAAATCACAGTTCAAAAGCATCAATTCTTTGGTGCTCAGCTTTCTTTATAGTCCAACTCTCACATCCATACATGACCACTGGAAAAACCATAGCTTTGACAAGATGGACCTTTGTTGGCAAAGTAACAAATTAAAAGTTGTCTGCTTTTTAATAATCTATCTAGGTTGGTCATAACTTTTCTCCCAAGGAGCAAGCATCTTTTAATTTCATGACTGCAGTCACCATCTGCAGTGATTTTGGAGCCCCCCAAAGTAAAGTCTGTTGCTGTTTTCACTGTTTCCCCATCTATTTGCCATGAAGGGATGGGACCAGATGCCATGATCTTAGTTTTCTGAATGTTGAGCTTTAAGCCAGCTTTTTCACCCTCCTCTTTCACTTTCATCAAGAAGCTCTTTAGTTCTTCGCTTTCTGCTGTGGTGTCATCTCACACAGGCTGCAACAATACCATGGTTAGAACTGTCTTGTTTTGCAAATGGTCATCACCGTCCCTCTAAACACCATACCATGTCAGGGTCAAGTCCAGAGGGACTTCCCACCTTAGTTACATATCCCTCCAAAAGGAGCTGTTCTTTGACATTGCTTGGGCTCTATTATTTTGGACCAGGGTCATTGAATCAGAAACTCTTTCCAGCATGTTTTTCTTGTGTCTCTATGTCCCTCCTACCAGGAGACTGCTTGTTTAGGGCTATCCTAGTTCACTTGCAGAGTCTGTACCCAGTTAAATAGGTGTCAGAGTCTGGGTCTCTTTCTTCAATGCATCTTTTTATAAGATAGGTTCACCTCTTGGCATACTAAAGAAAACAGAAAAGCAGCTTCCTGGCTACAAAAGCTCTGTGATAACCTTCTCTGAGAATGTTTCTTGTTCAGTTTACATGTGTCCTTGTCGACACTTTCAAAGCAAAGATCTGCTCCAAGGTAGCTTTTCTCTTTGCCTATAGAATAAACTAGCAGTTTGTCATCATAAAAAGAAAGTTTAGCCTTATTTAAAATAAGCTCATATTTAGGTAAGGTCATTTCCTGGGTCGTTCTTTCCGGAAGGACTAGGCTTTCTAAATTGAATATAAGTTAATTATCCAAAATGCAAATTAAAAAGCACTGCATATATTAGTTCTTTTAAATTGCCAGTACTCTGCTTATCTTTATTCAGGCATCACTTCACACATGCTGGTCCATTGCACAACTTGGACAATTCTCCAATCAAAATTTGCCAACTTCAGTTAATCCCAGTGAGTTATGTACGTGGACAAGCTGTGCATGCCCACAAGTAATGAAGCACCAGAATCACTTCCTATGATGGTTCACAGACACCCTTATCATCATCCCTTCCAACAAGTTATACAATGACGAATAACTTGTATTGAGGCTTACTTTGTAGTCTGTTGTGATACATTTCAGTATGACAGCATGATAAGATTTTAGCTTGACATCATTTAGACACTGATTGCTAACACCTCATACTTTATTCCCAGAGAAGAACTCTTAAAATATCATTAGTAGTATTATTCTTATAGAGTGTGTATTGCACAGAGATTTTTGGTTACAAATGACTGGAATTTGAAGAAAAGTAATTCAGGCACAGGTGGTTGGGGAAGGGGCCAATTATTGACTCATGTAGTTGAATCTCTCAGATTTTTCTGCAACTGATCTTGTGGGTAATTGAATTCAAAGACATGAAACTCCCAGAAATCTCTCTATATCTTTGATATTTTATTCTCTCTTAATTCAGCCTTATTCTCTTTTACTACTATGAGCCTTTCTTCATTTAGTCGAGGAAACATGACCACAGGCAATTTGGAATTTAACACTTGTTTAATCTTATCACCAAAAAGGGAAGGGCATTGTTCCTTCCTATCTCTAGTTAGAAAACTCCTGGGAGAATGTTCTGAGAGGCTTCCACTGGTTTCATGAGCATCTCTGGATAAATCCCCATGAGCAGAGGATAGAGAGTCACATATGGTAAGCGTCACTTCAGTCGTGTGCTCCCTCTATGACCAATATGGTGAATTCTGTGACAACAGATGCACTCATGCTTCAGAATTAACAGATCAACTCGTATATGGAGAAGATATCCTGTCTCAGAAGAAGTAGAGATTTTAAACCAAGCAGCACATGTTTCCTATGCATGGAACCTGTAAAAGATAAAAACTGGGTGAGAAAATATTTCACTAGATTATAAATCAATGACATATAAGTTCATGTAAAACTTGAGTCAATGAATCTGAGAATTCCAGAGTTTAGGCGAGCAACATCTATACATCTGCAAAGACAGAAGAGATCCTCTCTCATCTGTGATTCCATACTTATGTGAAATCAAATTTGTATTAATTTAGCACATCAAAATAAAGTCCAACATGAATATGGTTATTTTTCAAATATCAGTGAACAAATATTTATCTAAAATATAACTAAAGGAGTAAAGTTTATTTTAAATATGTAATTTTCATGTAGTTTGTATATTACTAAGAAATTAAACTATAATTCTACTCTATTTTAAAATCATGACATATCTTAATTTTAAGAGCTGTCTTGCTGTTGTTCTTTCCATAAGTGCTTTGAGCACATACCTTGACAATAAAAGTGGTGTGAATGGTGTGAAAGGTTCAGAGTCACTTCCCTACATCATTTTACATGGCTTTCCATGTCTGGGAAGATGTTTCCTTTCAAAAGTCATCTGGACTCCTGCTCTAGTTTTTCTTACAGTTGGTTATGAAACATAGCATGGTGACTATAGTTAGCAGTGTTGAATGGTATATTTGAAATATTGCATATTTGAAAGTTGCTATGACAGTAGATGATAAAAGCACTCATTATAAGAAAAAACCTGTAACTATGTATCAGTACAAACATGAACTAGACTTATTGTGGTGATCATTTCACAATGTATACAAATATAAAATCTTTATGTTATACATCTATAGCCAATGTAATATTACATGTTATTTATACCTCAATAAAAATTAAACATAGCATCTATCATTATGATAGTCAAATTAAGACAGCATAAAGAGAAATGTAGTTCAGCATGACAAATAAAACAGAAGTCCTGGCCCACAGAGGAGTTCAACAGCTAAGGAGACCAGAATAGGCCAGAGGATCTACACAAGAGCCACATAACTGAACAGGTGCTCAGAGAAAGAAGAAGACAGCTAGCATATGGATGATGGGACATGTTTGGATCTGTTAGAGCCCAAAGACCAGCTTAAAGTAACTTCCTAAGGGACTTGTTTCTCCAGGAGAATTTGATCTATAATATTGAAGAGAGATCACGGTTGGTTGGCTAGACACTGGGCAGAGAAGAGAAGAGGATGAAAATCTGGTGACTGGAGCACACTTTTTAGCAGCTCCAGACAGATGCTCAACCTCCTCTTGTTGAATTAATCATTAGACAAACTCTGTGCAATCAATGAATAATTATTGAGGGATGGAGAGAACAGGAGTCACTCTGGACTAATTAAAACAAGTTTTCATTTGTGTGTGTCAGACTCTTTTTGTACTTCTTGTGAGAATTGTCAATATTTTCAAAGGGTTGGGAGAGAGGAGAGAGAATGAGAGAGTGTTTATTCCTACAGAATCACGACTCATAAAACCCTAAATTAATTAATAAGCATGTACTCAGAATCTCTGCATTATGCTAGAGCTGTGCTAGCTACTGCAGGGGAGAGTAGAAAATATGGAATTCATTCATTCATTCAATAAATATTCACTGAACTTTTTATGTGTACTATGCTGAAGGTTCAAGAGAAAAAGAAAAGAATGATGAGTTGGATATGATCCATACTTAGAAGAAGCAAAATATATTTGAGGAAAAATAAAACAATTGATGCAGAAAATAGCATGATCTACAAACAGTGTCCAAGGAAAGTCTTAAAAGACTTTAAGACTTGGAAAAGATTGAGTAAGATTCATCAGGAAGTTGTTTTGTGTCTATAAATTTTGAGGGTGGAAACGGAAGCACACATAAAAAGTGCGTTTCTCCATTGCAGACGAGTATAGCTTATGCAGTGCCATGTAGTTTGGGGTATCTTGAGTGTAGGCTCTGCATAGGGGAGACTACAGGGTCAGACAGATTGGTGGAGGCCAGACCAAGGAAGCCCTTAAATAAACATCAGGATAAAGACTGGAAAACTATGGAGCATTTTGAGCAGATAAGTGGCATAATCAAAACTGTGCTTAGGAGAATTATCCTGGTACAAAATTAAAGAACTGATTAGAAAACAAAGAGATGAATCCAGGGAAACTGGCCTGGAGCCTATTCTAATGTCACAGAACTAATGAAAAGCTGAACAAAATGGGGACAGCAGAGGTGGAAGGGAGGGAGATGGACAGAAGGGTAAAGGCAAGCGTCTCTCCCCCAATTCACTCCTACAGTTGGGAGGACAAGATTAGAATGTATCAAATAAAACTGTTCATAATTAAGAGCTAGAATGTATAGTGCAAAATAAGGACCACTGGTGTTCAAAGAGAGGTTACTGAACGTTGGAGCAACGTGAATACAATTCAGAAAGGAGAGATGTTAATGCGTTCCAGGGGAGGGGAACATATATGAGGAGGCACAGGGACAGAACAACGAACACGGTTCAAGTATGGGTCAAACAAGCTCATCAAAGGAGAGGACACAGCCTTCAGAACAGGAAACAAGGCCGTTTAGCTGAGACAAGGAAAGTCGAGTGGCATATTTATCCAGAGGGGTGTTGTATGGCAGAAAAACTTGAGTTCTTTTTCTTGATAGTCATCATTGAAGAGAAACTGTACACATAGCTAATAAAAATCTAAAATCATTGCTTTGTGATCATTGAAAATACAGCAACCCTTGAAATTACATTGGAAAAAATCCAATAACTCTGCCTTTATTGATAAAAGTAACCTTTACATTTCTGTGGTAACTTGGATGTTTTTAAATCCAATTATATATTTTTATGTCAAGTGTTTCAAAACAAAAGTGATACTCTTATTTGCAGAAAGTGTATGTATTTGGGGGCAGTTGCTATATAGTTAGCTGGACACCCCATAAAAAACATGTACAGACTTAACAGATCTAAGAGGGATATTAGTCATACCCATGATGACACTTCTGGATCTTTCCATTCTCTCATCACCCCCAACATGCCACACCTGAGGCTGTGACAGTAATATGTTCTGCATCTGACTGTCCAGATGTATATTCAGTGATTCCAGGCACTGCTCAGTGGGTTTCCAGGTGGTGGGGTTCCTTCTTGGATCTCTTCGGGGATGGAACAGCAAGTTCTGATATGATTCCTCTGGTTTTCTTGCTAGCAGCCCACAGGGCATGCTAGCAGAGGATACTCTATCCGCCCCCCCCCCCCCCAACTCCAACCAGGATGCTCACAACCAGAAGCAACCTGAAGAGACAAATATTTTATGGGACAGATGTAATCCATTCCCAGCACACTAATATGCAATGCACACCCACAGCAAAGCTCTGTAATGCAACCTTTGGTTCTGTTCTTTGAATCATTGCTATGGGATTTGGACTTCCCTTGTGGCTCAGCCAGGGAAGAATCTGCCTGCAATGTGGGAGACCTGGGTCTGATCCCTGGGTTGGAAAGAGCCCCTGGAGAAGGGAAAGGCTACCCACTCTAGCATTCTGGCCTGGAGAATTTCATGGATTGTATAGTCTGTGGGGTTGCAAAGAGTCAGACATGACTGAGCCACTTTCACTTTCACTTTCTAAGGATAGCCTCTGTGCCCAGAGGAAAGGCATATTCTGGGGAATGACATTCACTAAAATTGTGCAGATCACCTTCTACCATGCCCTGATAGGGAATCACAGGAGAGCATGGTGGGCCAAAGTCATTGATAGTAAATTCAAAATTTGATTTAAAATTTATCTCTTATGTCTCTTGCCAGAGGATACTGTTAGGTGTTAAGGGGTTTTCTGTTTGTTCTATTTGTTTGCTTTTTTTTTTTCTTTTTTTTTAGATCTTAATCATTTAGCAAATGAATGTCTTGTTATTCTTTGTAATAGTTAGGTATTTGGGGTCACAGAAATGGGCTCTGGCTAAATTAACCGAAAAAGGAGAGATGGGGAGAGGAAGAGAGAGATGGAGACAGAGAGAAAAATTTATTTGAAAAAAATATGGGATGTACCAAAAGGAGAAAAGCCAGACTTCTGAAAGAAATGGATCAAGGGCCGTTCTGAAAATTGAAAGACCAACATTAATCACTGTTCTCTCAGCTTTCGCCATGAATCGATACCAAGACTTTTCTGTCTCAGGATCACTCCCCTCAAGATTCAAGTTCCTGGGAGTAGACTCCAGTTGTTTTCCTCGGCTCACCATCCCCTCCCCAACTCCAGAGAGAGCTGAGCACCTTCATTCCAGGTCCAGGCCTGACTGTGACTAGTAGGACAGTCCACCAGGAAAATTCAAGAAGCAAGCTCAAGAAGAATGAACAACAGATCTTGGACAAACAGAAACAACAGATGTGTAGTTTACCAAGCCTACTCCACTTTTTTAAGGGAGGAAACTTGAGTCCCTGAGGTAAAATGTTCTTCTCCACAGCCTCTCTGTTGGTCAGTGATGAGGCCAGGACCAGAAAACCCCTTTACCATATTCCAGGATCTTCCTCATTTCAGTACTTTTCCTCTTTTACAATCTGCATGCTCAGTTCTTTTAAACCTCTCTCTCTTAGAAAAATGAAATAAAATCTTACAGTGTCTCCTCAAAATACCGTGAAGTTAGCTGATTTCTGGGAAATCCATTACTAAATTAAATACACCTTTTTATGACCTTAAAGATAAATGTCAGACAAATATTCTGAGGATGAATAGTTGCCAGGAAGCTGAAGAAGGGTTTGTATTTGGCTGTGGGCAGCCCAAAAGGATATATAGAAGAGCAGCTTCTTTCTTATCTCTGGAATCTGACAGTGTTAAAGATGATGTCAAATGCATTTTCAGGCATATTTTTCCAGGTTATTTGTGCTGGGAAGTACACTATCTTGTGAAATGTCAGAGTGCAGCCTTTTCAGTGGGTGCCATTTTTCATTTGAATGCTCTGGAACAGGATTTTCATGGAAAATGTTCAAGTTCTGTGAGACACCTTAAATTATTTCTAATACCACTGTAATTATGAGGACCTGCAGCTGGCATACCTGAAGCGATAGTCAACATACGAGTCCTATCCTTGACCTAAAGGTGGATTAACATGGGTTGAAGGTGTGATGGAGCATATTTTTCAGTTCAGGGCCATCCTGTAGTAACCTCAATACTGTAAGCAGGCTTGAATGTCAGCTCCTCCTAAAGTCTTCCTTGGCCATCATACTTAAGTTTCTCATAGTAATTATAACTGCATTCTAATGTTTCTTCAGTAGTGTATAGCACAAGATCTAATTATATGTTTGCTAAGAGAGGCAGTATGTGTAGCCCTTAAGATCACAGAACTGAAGCAACCCACTGAGTTCAAAATCTCAGCTTCACTAATTATACTAATTATACTCGTTGCACTTGCATAACCATAACTAACCTCTCCAACTCTCAGTTTCTTTTACTGAAAAAATGTGGCAGGGTGGTACCCATTCTTAAGGATGTGGTGAGAATTAAAGGAGGTAACATGTGCAAAGTACTTTTAACAGTACCTCATCTGTGGTGAGCATCATGTAAGTGTTTTCTTATTGTTGTGACTAATGTATTATCTGTGCCTCTCTCCTTTCCACCTGCGTTAGACTGTAAACTCTGTGAGGGCAGGAACCATATCTCTTCTCTCCAGTAGATATTCAGAAGGAAAAATACCTATCATATAGTGGAGGGTCAGTCAAAATTTGTAGGTTGAATGTATGAATGTATGAATGAATGGGTCAATCTGATCATCTACCAATTGCATTTGCACACATTTGACTAGAGAATGGTGCTGTCAGTGGTACCAAATACTTTTCTCACTTTGCAAGTTAGGAAACCGAAGCTTAGAGTTGTTAAATGACTTTCTCAAGAGCAGATTTCAAATGTAACAAGTCCTGGGCTTGAACTCGGTTCTCTGACTCCAAATCTCTTTCTCCTCTGATTCAACCTTTTATTTATTTATTTATTTTTCATCTCTGAAGCTTGTCTTCAAGACTTTTCTAAAAAATAGGGGGAAAATTGCCCTGCTTATTGCTTTGTTTGAGCATCAAAAGTTCAAGTAGGTAAAATGCATTAAACTGTTACACTAATGTAGGCATTATTACTCTGTTTAAAACATGAGTAGCTTGATTGCTTAGTGAAATAATTTTAGATAGGAAAGAGTATTTTAAAAGGAGAGGGAGAGAAAGAAAGAGAAACTGGGTAAAAGAGTGATAAAGAATTTGTAATAAGAATTGGTTTTGAATTCTGAAGCATTTCTTGATCCCTGACCATGTGATCAGGTCAAGTTGGTCAAATAACCTAGAGAGGAAAGGCGAGTACCTTTCTGAGGTCTCAATATTTTCCTAAATTATTGAGGTATGGTCAGGATATATCTCTGGTATTTTGACACATATTTTCAGCTCCTGGCCAATGACATTAGGAAGCTATAGTTTTAGCCTTGTATTTTATTTGCTTTTATATATAAATGCTGAGATTCAGGAAAGTTCTAATTTACTTTTCAACATCTACCAAGAATTGCAAATTCTGTCAGCTTCTTTGGCATTAGTGGTTGGGGCATGGACTTGGATTACTGTGATACTGAATGGTTTGCCTTGGAGTAAACAGAGACCATTCTGCAAAAGTAGAAAGTCAAGAGATACCTGTAGTAATAGGCAAGTTTGGCCTTTGAGTACAAAATGAAGCAAAGCAAAGGCTAACAGAGTTTTGCCAAGAGAATGCACTGGTAATAACAAACGTGCTCTTCCAACAACACAAGAGATGGCTTTACACATGGACATCACCAGATGGTCAATATCAAAATCAGATTGATTTTATTCTTTGCACCCGAAGAAGGAGAAGCTCTATACAGTGAGCAAAAACAAGACTGGGAGTTGACTGTGGCTCAGATCATGAACTGCTTATTGCCAAATTCAGACTTAAATTGGAGAAAGTAAGGAGAACCACTAGGCCATTCAGGTATGACCTAAATCAAATCACTTATGATTATACAGTGGAAGTGACAAATAGATTCAAGGGATTAGATCTGACAGACGGAGTGCTTGAAGAATGATGGACTGAGGCTCATGATATTGTACAAGAGGCAGTAATCAAAATCATACCCAAGAAAAAGAAAGGCAAAAAGGAAAAATGGCCATCTGAGGCCTGACAAATAGCTGAGAAAAGAGAAGCAAAAGGCAAAGGAGAAAAGGAAAGACACACCCATCTAAATGCAGAGATCCAAAGAATAGCAAGGAGAGATAAGAAAGCATTCCTAAGTGAACAATGCAAAGAAATAGAGAAAAACAATAGAATGGGAAAGACTAGAGATCTCTTCAAGAAAATTATAGATACTAAGGGAACACTTCATGAAAAGATAGGCACAATAAAGGACAGAAATGGTTTGGACCTAAGAGAAGCAGAAGATATTAAGAAGAGGTGGCAAGAATACACAGGAAAACTATACAAAAAGATCTTTATGAACCAGATAACCATGATGGTGTGACCACTCACCTAGAGCTAGACATCTTGGAGTGTAAAGTCAAGTGGACCTTAGAAAGCATCACTATGAACAAAGCTAGTGGAGGTGATGGAATTCTAGCTGAGCTATTTCAAATCTTAAAAGATGATGCTGTTTAAGTGCTGCATTCAATATCCCAGCAAACTTGGAAAACTCAGCAGTGGCCACAGGACTGGAAAAGGTCAGTTTTCATTCTAATCCCAAAGAAAAGCAGTGCCAAAGAATGTTCAAACTATAGCACAATTGTAGTCACTTCACATGCTAGTAAAGTAATGCTCAAATTTCTCCAAGAGAGACTACAACAGTGTGTGAACCGAGAACTTCCAGATGTTTAAGCTGGATTTAGAAAAGGCAGAGGAATCAGAGATCAAATTGTCAATATCTGTTGGATCATAGAAAAAGCAAGAGAATTCCAGAAAAACATCTACTTCTGCTTCATTGACTATGCTAAAGCCTTTGATTGTGTGGATCACAACAAACTGTGGGAAATTCTTCAAGTGATGGGAATACCAGACCACCTCACCTGCCTCCTGAGAAATCTGGATGCAGGTCAAAAAGCAACAGCTAGAACTGGATATGGAAGAACAGACTGGTTCAAAATTGGGAAAGTAGAACATCAAGGCTGTATATTGTCAACCTGCTTATTTAACTTATATGTATAGTACATCATGCAAAATGCCTGGCTAGATGAAGCATAATCTGGAATCAAGATTGAGAGGAGAAATATCAATAACCTCAGATATGCAGATGACATCACCCTAATGGCAGAAAGCAAAGAGGAACTAAAGAACCTGTTGATGAAAGTGAAAGAGAAGAGTGAAAAAGCTGGTTTAAAACTCAACATTCAGAAAACTAAGATCATGGCATCCTGTCCCATCACTTCAAGGCAAATAGATGGGAAAACAATGGAAGCAGTGAGAGACTTTATTTTCTTGGGTTCCAAAATCACTGCAGATGGTGACTGCAGCCATGAAATTAAAAGTCACTTGCTCCTTGGAAGAAAAGCCATGACAAAACTTGACTGTGTATTAAAAAGCAGAGACATTACTTTGCCAACAAAGATCCATCTAGTCAAAGCTATGCGTTTCCAATAGTCATGTATATATGTGAGAGATGGACCATAAAGAAGGCTAAACACAGAAGAACTGATGGTTTTGAATAGTGATTTTGGAGAAAACTCCTGTGAGTCCCTTGGACTGCAAGTCCAGGGACCAAGCCAGTCAATCCTAAAGGAAATCAGTCCTGAATATTCATTGGAAAGACTGATGCTGAAGGTGAAGCTTTAAGACTTTGGCCATCTGATGCAAAGAACTGACTCATTGGAAAAGACCCTGATGTTGGGAGAGATTGAAGGCGGGAGGAGAAGGTGACGGCAGAGGATGAGATGGATGGCATCACTGACTCAATGGACATGAGTTTGAGCAAGCTCTGGGAGATGGTGAAGGACAGGGAAGCCTGGTGTGCTGCAGTCCATGGGGTCACAAAGAGTCAGACACGACTGAGTGACTGAACAACAAAGAACTGAATGAAAACAAGTTAAAGTCATTAGCTGAAAATGTCAAGATTTGAAGAGACTAGAGGAGGTGTGAGTCTGTCCTCAGAGAATAAGAAAGTGAACAGACTATGTGAGTAGTAGGGATTATTTGAAGTTTGTAGTCCTGAGTCTAATGTGACACAATGAGTTCTGCTCCATCCACCTTCTGGTAAAGGCAGAGAATTGGGTTTAACTGAGCTGGGGTTTTGCCAGGTGAGTGTGGTGAACCAGAAGTAGGAACTGAGAGACTATACTGCTGAATTCTGAAACCTAAACCAGTAGGAGAAGGTAACGGTATGAGGTGGTAGTGGCAGTGGTAGATCAGAAATATGGACATTGGTAGATCAGACTGTCCTGATGCTGCCAAAGACTGACTGGAGTATGTGATGGGCTGAGTATTTGTGGCTCCTCAAAATTCAAATATTGAAACCCTAACCCCGAAGATGACAGAATTTGGAGGTGCTATCTTTGAGGGGCAATCAGATTTAGATAAGGTCATGAGGATGGTTTTTCTAGTAGTCATGTATGGATATGAGAGTTGGACCATAAAGAAGGCTGAGCACCGAAGAATTGATGCTTTTGAACTGTGGTGTTGGAGAAGACTCTTGAGAGTCCCTTGGTCTACAAGGGGGTCAAACCAGTCCATCCTAAAGGAGATCAACCCTTAATAGTCATTGGAAGGACTGATGTTGAAGCTGAAGCTCCAATACTTTGGCCACCTGATGCAAAGAGCTGACTCATCTGAAAAGATCCTGGTGCTGGGAAAGACTGAGGGCAGGAGGAGAAGGGGGTGACAGAAGATGCAATGGTTGGATGGCATCACCAACTGGATGGATATGAGTTTGAGTAAACTTCAGGAAGATGGTGAAAGACAGGGAAGCTTAGTGTGCTGCATCCATGGGGTCACAAACAGTCTGACACAACTGAACAACTGAAAAATAACAACAAATGAGGATGGTGCCCTCATGATGGGATTAGTGTCCTCATAAGAAGAGACCAGAAAAGTAGCTCTCCTTTTCCTCTACGTAAGCATACATCCAAGAAGAGAATCCTCACCACAACCTGATCTTGCTGGCATCCTGAACTGGGATTTCTAGCTTTCAGAATGGTGAGAAACTAATGGCTGTTGTTTAAACTACCCAGTCTATGTGTTTGCTTGTTTGTTTGAAGCCCAAACTAACTAAGACAGGCTAGCAGTTGAAGGGAGTTGAAAAGTGCGGTGGGGATTGGCTCTCAGGCACTTAAGGTGGAGACTGAAATGCCCAGGGCCATGTAATCCTGGAAGTGGGTTATCTTACTTAGCATAACACAGCATTTTATATTTTTGAGTTTTTTTCCTCTATATCATTTGACACCTCTGGGTTGCCAAAATAAGCATAAAGTTGAGACAAGCCAAGGACATTGGCAACAAAGAGAAAGACTTAATTTAGATTGTTAACGGCCCAGAAGTGCCTCCTCTTACGGTTATGACTGAAATACCGACGTGGTTCCGGGGGTGCGATGATGAGGTAAGAGCATATCGTGGCTTTGGGGCTCTATGAATGAGGATGCCCACACATCCGCCTCCACCCGGGCCTCACCGTTCCCAGGCAGGCAACAGTGAAAGTTTATCAGCAGGTTAAGTCGGTGTCCTAGGGAGCCAGGGAGTCTGCTAGGCAGAGAATCCTCAGTCGGGGAAGTCACTCCTGGATGGCAGCCAGCTCTGAGTTCCCACCGCGGCCTACTTTTCAGAATGGGATCTAAGTTTTAATTTCGCGCAGGTGGAGGTCGGTTTTCGCGCTGCGGGGCAGTGCGCAAGAGCTGAGCTTCCGCTCTCCAGCAGTTCTGAAGTTAGGAGTTCCTAGAGGGATCCAGGAGGCTTCCCGGGGGCCGTGGGTGCCTGCTCTCCTCAGCCTCGCGGCTGCAGCATCCAGGGGTGCGTCCCCCCTTTGCCGATTCTTGACGTCAAGCCCCGACCGCCACGAAGCCTCGCCGGGGCGGTGGAGAGCAGAGGGAGGGTGGCGGGGAGGGGAAGCCATTGCTGCAACAGCTTGGAGGAAGGAGCTGGACGTCTCCGCCGAGAAAACCCGGGGGTGGCAGCCAGGGTAGGGGAGGCGGGGGACCTGCTCGCTCCGGGAGCCGCTGGGTTGCTGCAAAGAGGGGCGGGGAGAGGCGGGGGCGCTGCCTGCACCGCGCTGGCTCCAGCGGTGCCCGCGGGGAATGTGACATCAGCGGCGCCGGGCGCTTGCGGCTGGAGGAGGCATCTCGCCTGGGCTGCGCTGAGCACACCTCGCCCCGGGGAGGACGCATCCCGGGCAGGCGGCAGGGATGTCGGCGAAGGAGAGGCCAAAGGGCAAAGTGATCAAGGACAGCGTGACCCTCCTGCCCTGCTTTTATTTCGTGGAGGTGAGTTGGCCCAGCGCCTTGGCATAATGCAGATCCTCCGGGCGGCTCCGGAGCCAGTTCGGGTCCCGGAAGGTGTTGGAGGAGCAGAGACCGTGCTGGGTGCGCGCTGCTGCCCCCAAATGCCCCCACGCTCCCCTTTCCCCCTAGGTTTCTCGGGATCTCCCCGGAGTGTGCCTGTGAGTGCCCGCCAGCCCGGGCTGGTTGCCGCTAGCGTTGCCTCTGCTGGGGGCCTGCAGTCGGGGAGATACCTGTGTGAGTGAGCGTGGGGCTAGTTCCCTGGCCCTCCTGGACTGCCGGTGTGCTCAGCGTCGTCCCTGGCCCGGAAGGACCATGATGCTGATATTTTGGGATTTGTGTCCTCAATCTACGAATAGCTGTCTAGAACTCTGTGAGCTTTCTGAGGGAGTTCAAATACACACAGCCATGCCCTGGGTGTCTGAGGGCTGGGGATGTTTATGTAGGATTAGGAATATCGATTGCTTTATTACACAAAAACAAAAACAAAAAGCCCCTCCCCTATTAAAATTACTATGGTGTTCACATCTGCTTCTAAAATTGGGTCCACGTCTCTAGGTATCAATCTATTAGCTTTTTTCCATGGTTAACAAAAATTATATGCATATATACATGTATATGTATATTTATACATATGTATACGTATGTATAATATTTTTTAAATAAATGACATCATCTGATTTTACATGATTTGTACATGTGCATTTATTCTGTGCTGAGCAGTATCACAGATAAGCAGTTAACATGCAGATATATTCATAATGAGCGTCTAAGTTACCAAAATGCGGTATTTAAGGGAGGTACAATTTATGGGAGGGTTATAAAGATTGACAGGTCCGGTGATTCCATGCACTGTGGTCCACTGCATTAGGAAGACATTTTTAAGCAAGAGGTTTATTAAATCATAGGTAGAGAAGAGATGTGTTGGATATGTTTAGTGAAATCATATGGTTTTAAGCATAAAACTATATTCTGTGTAATTAGAGCCTGGATTTCAGAGAGAAGTATAAGACCATTGCTGAATTATAAATATCCTTCCTTGGCTGTCTTTTCAGCCAAATATGGAGGTTTAGCACTTACAAGTACAGATAGTAGATTCTGTATCTGATGACTGTGAGGCTTATCTGTGTTGAGGTATAGTCACTGTTTTGAAACTTGGGAGAAGTGACATTGTCAGATTGTTTTTATAGATAACAGTATACCTGCAGGTTTCTCTTAGGTCTTGCAAATTTTTTAAAAAATGGTTTCAGGGTTAAGAAAGATGTACGTGATTTGCATAAATCTCAGAGAAATGATGGGTGATTCCCTCATCCATGACCAATAGAAAAGAAGGGAAAAAAATGACCTGTTTATTTAAAGTAGTTAATTGATTCATTTATTTTTATCTTTTCTCTTTTCACAAGGGATTTTGAGGCAATGGTTTAGATAATTTTGTTGAAAGCTTATGAAGAGTTTTCCCGAGGAAAAAAATGTGGGCACAGAAGATTCCATGATGAACAGGGTAAAGGGATGGAGAGATGAGATCCCTGCCTTCAAGTTAAATCCTGTCAGGCCACTTGTCGCATTGCTAATCCGCTGTGGTTTTGTGCAAAAGCATGTTCATTCCCTTCTGGATCTATTACATCTGTCCAGGAGAAATCAGTTAATTGCTGGCTTCTGTCTCCAGGACAGAGCACACCTGAGGTCAGCTAGAATCTGACCATATTTAGATTGTAGCTGTATGGCTTCGAGGAAAACACTTTCATGAACGAGGATGCAAACCAGAGAATTAAGGATGTACCTAAAAGAATCTATGTGTGCACTTTAGAGGTGCCTTTAATAGGAGTACATTATCTTTTAATTGAAAAATTTAAAGGTAAAAATGCCTCAAAATACATTGAAATATGTTCTGTAGGAGCAAGCATCTCACAAATGTTTGTTCTTTTCCTTGAGTGGAAACAGCTCAAAATCATTACCTTCACTTTGAACCATTCAGGTACCCTCTATGGATTCCCTAGTAGGACAAGCTATAGAACCATTTCTTGAAAACAGTTCATGGAGTCTGGATGTGTACTTATGACATTATGTCTTGAGAGTAGCAGATTTCAAAGGAAGAGCCACAAAACTGGATTGCAGATGATCTCTCCGAAATTTATATTCATGATGAACCACTAAAGAGCCTCTCAAAAATGAGAGGAGGCATTAGTACCCGATTATTTAAAGAGTTGACAGAATGCACTGCTGTACTCCTTTGGAATGACTCATTTTGTAGGCAGTGAGAATGAGCTTCCTCCTTTGGAGGATGAATAAATATAGCATGAATTAACATGTCAGTAAAGTGCTCTAGAGTAATGGCACTTTGCTTCCCAGTGTAGTTTCCCCAGACCTTAGTAATTAAAATGGAAGAACAAAGCATGAGTGACTCTTTCACCACATATCAACCCAAAGCACATATTTCAAGTCTTTTCTGTTACGTCAGACAATAATGTAAGGAACAAAAAGGTAAAAAAAGACCAGAATTTGAGGAGAAAATGGGACCTAAGACTTAAGTTAGGTTCCTACCATATCCCATACAAAAATAAATTCCAGACAGATCAATAATTTAAATTTTAAGAAATGGTTAAAAACTAAACAGTAATAGCAGCATAACCATATATTTTTTTAGACTTTACAGTGTGAAAGACCTTTCTTAACATATAACTAAAGTCAGAAATAATATAAGAAAAGACTAACACATTTTCCTACCATCCCAAAAAGTTTCTCTATAACAGAAGATACTCTAAAGAAATTTTAGAGAAAAGAAGTCTCTGAGTCTCAAGTCAGTGATATCATGGACAATTTAAACTTTGCCTTTCTTCTTGGAGTTCAGGCTGTTTTAAATTGCTATTCATGATAGGCATTAAATATGAAGAAACTAGGTCTTCCTTGGTATCTCAGCTGGTAAAGAATCCACCTGTAATGCAGGAGACCCTGGTTAGATTCCTGGGTCAGGAAAATCCCCTGGAGAAGGGAAAGACTACACAATCCAGTATTCTCAGGCTTCCCTGGTAGCTCAGATGGTACAGAATCTGCCTGAAATACAGGAGACCTGGGTTCGATCCCTAGGCTGGAAAGATCCCCTGGAGGAGGGCATGACAACCCACTCCAGTATTTTTTCCTGGAGAATCCCCATGGACAGAGGAGCCTGGTGGGCTACTGTCCATGGGGTCGCCAAGAGTCAGACATGACTGAGCCATTAAGCGCAGCATAGCACGTGAAGAAACTAACTAGGAAAGTGAAGAACAATATTCATTCCAACCAGAGGGGCCTGAAATCAGGTTAAACTGAATTATGGCCGGAAAAGCTGGTCTGATAGACAGCTTGACCTGGTTCATATACCACCTGTTCTACATACTGCTTGGATAATTCTGGCCAAGTTACTGCTCTCATTCTCAATTTCTACACATGTGATAAAAATTATATGATATGGCAGAAATATATTTATTCATAGGTAATAGAAATTATAATATCCATGTATCTTAGAAAATATTATGCAGTTAAAGCATGAAATATACCAGCTATCATACCTGAGCTAGAATATGCACTCAGGATGTATCAGGTGCTTTTGCATGGTGTCAGGGTATAGAAATTATATCCTATATATAGACTGAGGTACTCAGTCACTAAAATCAAGTAATTATGTCTCAGGTGATGTCCAAACTCAATGGTAAGCAAATGTTAAATTAATGGATATAATTAATTTTTCCTTACATTTTTGGTTTATGCTGCCAATTGTTTATGCTGATAAAGGCGTTTATGGTTGACAGTAGTTAAATATATCAATATTACATGTTAATTTGAAAAACACAAATGATTTCCAACATGGTACCTCACTTTATGAACATGTTTGACAGTTCAGTTTTGCACTGTTTAATTTGGGAAGAGAAAAGTCAAGTTATGAAAGGAACTTTAAAGCAAGCATACCCTAGGCCTTATCAGGTTAAACAGAAAAGCGGGTGGAAAGGAACATTCCACTGAAGAAAAGGTTTCTCTTGCCTTTAAAGTTCCAAAGCCCTCTCCAAGTGATGGTTGTATCACTTACCGTGCAATTGCAGCCGGCAGTTCACCTCAAATTAATAAAAGGTGTTTCAGCCTAAGAACCCTATGTTAGACATGAGAAGGCTGGTGTGTGCCTAATTCATTTCCTTTATGCAAAGCTTAACAATGCTTCCACCTGTGCTCAGACTCACAATTTTGTTCTCATTCGTCATCCTTTTCCAAGATATGAGTTCACATTGACAGTACCTACTATAAACAAATGACAAATTAACCTTGAAACCGAAAGTTGCAAGTTCTTAATAAATAAATGGGGAAAAGATTCTCTATCCTTTGAATGTGAAATAACTACCTGAAGCCAATTCAAAATATTTTAAACACGACAGGCTTGAAATCATATAGAAAATTTTCACTAATTGAATATTGTACTTAATGGATATGTTTCAGGAATTTGTTAATGCAGGTTAATTACTATAGTTTAAATCAATATCTAGACATTGTGTTCAGGAGTAGAAGCCATCATTTCTCTGTTACTGTTCTGCCTGAATAAGTTCAAAAGGCCTTTGTTTAAGCAAGCAAAGATACCCTGGTTAGTTCAGTCTGAACATCATGCCTAGACATTATTGTGTCTTGACAGAACCTTAACATGTTTTTATGTTTTTCCTCACTGGAAAGTGTCCACTGTATCTTAATTGTAGCAAACATTAATTCACAAGATTTCTGCTTAGCCCAAGATCTATGTGAAAATTTTATAATTCACACAATCTTCCTGGGAAATATAGCTAGCTGATTTCCTTTTACATAAACTTTAGCATCAGCAGGAAGTACAAAATGACAACATTTCTGCATCGCACATACCAAAATAGTAGTTGTAGGATTTTTCCCTTTTCAGCGTGGCATAGGTGGTCTACTCAAAGAAGAAGTCCAAACCCTACCAAGAGAGACAAGCTGACAAATCCTTCTTTCTTTTTTAAAATTACAGTGCAAAGTCCTTTGGTGATAACAAAAAGGAAATAGAGACAATAATAGAGTCGTGGGTTTTAGAGACACTAAATGAGGACATTTCCACAAATACTGAAACCAAGTCTTGAACCCAGAACCAACTATTAGGGAATTCTATACTATTCCTAGGTTGCTCCACTATCTTACTGGGTCTCCATGGTCAAGACATTCGTAGCAATCCTTGTCCTAGTAGGGGAAAAAATGGGTGCCTTCTACCAACCTTAAAGGGATATTAATGATAATGATAATAATAAAAAGGAATAGTCTATTTCAAGCCGCCTTTATATACATCATCTTTCATCCTGAGAACTACTTTAAATGGTAGTATTATTTGTATTAAGGTAGTATCAAGAAGGGGCTTCCCTGGTGGCTCAGCTGGTAAAGAATCCGCCTGCAATGCAGGAAACCCCGGTTTGATTCCTGGGTCAGGAAGATCCCCTGGGCAAGGGATACGCTACCCACTCCAGTGTTCATGTGCTTCCCTGGAGGCTCAGATAGTGAAGAATCTTCCTGCAATGCAGGAGACCTGGGTTTGATCCCTTGATTGGGAAGATCCCCTGGAGGAGGGCGTGACAACTCATTGCAATATTCTTGCCAGGAGAATCCCCATGGACAGAGGAGCCTGGCTGGCTACAGTCTATGGGGTCACAGAGAGTCGGACACGACTGAGCGACGAAGCACAGCACAGCACACTATCAAGAAGGCATTATTATCCATATTTTTTTAAACAATATGTTGTAACTCAAACAGCTAAATGTCTTTCTGGGGAAACAGCAGTTAAGGGAAGAGCCAGGATTTGGGTGCTTGTCCATCTCCCTCTCACATTACCATTACCCCAGGCCACCTCACAATGACTCTAATGATGCTAACCTTAATGAAGGAATGGGCTGGGGAGACCTCTCCCGTGACTTGGCTAGCTTTGTGGTTTTGGAAGTCATGTGTGTGGATGATGTCTTGTGGGGGTTCTGCTCTGTGGAACAGAGTTTTCTCTTCATTTAGCTACTGAACCTGGCTTTGCTAGTGCTATCTTCTACTGAGAGCAACTAGTTTAATTCTGACACAGGCGTGTAGATGGCACAGGGGCTGTCTACCCAAAAAGATGCTTCCTTTGGGAAAACACAAGTGGTACCCTTGAGACTCCTGTGAAGGAAGAGTGAACGCGGAGCTTTGGGTAGACTGAGAAGGAAGAGTCAGAATTTTAAAAAATTTAGAAAAATAGATTGTGTATGTCTGTGAGAACGATAGAGCACGGAGGAAAGAATTCCTAATAGAATAGAAAAGGAGGGAGGTTAGACCAAGGCAGGCGGATTAGGAGAAAAAACATGAGAAAAATAGAAGATAGGCATGAAAGGCATGTGGAGGCAACGGGGGCATCAACTTTGTGAGCAAGCTCTGGGGATTCCGTTAGGGACTAGAGTTGTCTAAATTGGCTTGTTAAGTAAAAAGCATTAAGGGTGCAATTTTTAGTGTTTACTTTGGGAGTGTGTTACAAATATTATCACAGAGATTTCTTCCCTGCATGTGTATACATCACAGGCTATTTCTCATGCAACGTATCAAGAACAAAATGTGAGGAAACGTCTCATTGCTGAATTAGGTCTAATAAAGTCATGTACTCCCAGAACACTTGGTTTGATTCTCCTATCACAAATGAGAAAACTGTGGCTTGAAAAGGTTAACTGAGTTACCTAAAAACACACGATGGTTAATATCAGACAAGAATACAGCCTGTCTCCCCACTGCTGTTCTAGTGCTCCTCTCTAATTATACTATTTCTAGAATTCCTTACATTACAGGGTTTCCCTCTGGATTATAACACAATATAGGTCATTATAATTCTACACATGAACAAATTGTGTTCAGTTTTTTAACTTTATATCTAAATACCTTTACATATTTCATATCACATTACATTAGTAAGTTAAAGCAATTGTGAATGGATCTTCTGTTTTTTCAAATTGTTAGACTTGTTGAAAAGCATGTTTACAGCTAAAAATCATAAAATTGTAAGTGATACTTTTCTTTTTCATTGCTGAATTGTCTGCTTATCATTTCACAATTACTTCTCTGGACATGATGAGGTCTCTGATGGGAAAGGAAAGTGGAAACATTGAAAGGAGTGAGGATATAATTTACAATATCAGTGACAAAATAACTGAATTTTCTTTACAGTGTGTTGTTTTCTAGTCTCTCAGACATGTCTGACTCTTTGCAACCCCATGAACTGTAGCCTATCAGGCTCCTCTGTCCATGGGATTTCCCAGGCAAGAATACCAGAGTGGGTTGCCATTTTCTTCTCCAGGGGATCTTCCTGACCCAGGAATCGAACCCAGGTTCTCCTGCATTGGCAGGCAGATTCCTTACCACTGAGCCACCAGGGAAGCCCAGTTTGATAAAACAGTTTACATTATAGTTTAATGTTATTTTTTCACATACATTATTTCATGTGATCCTTTTAATACAACAGAGGAGTAGATATTAAGTCTGTTTTACAAATTAAGTAACTGAGACTCATGCATTTGTCTAAAGCCCAAGTAGTGTCTAAAGCTTAAGAATTTGTCTAAGGCCCAAGTAGTGCTATTTTCCCCTGTTGACCACAGGAAGAAAAATGATTGTATTTACTGTGAAATGTCTAATTAGAAACATCTAAGCTTTCTTTAGTTTCTTCTAGAATTAATTAATTGAGACATGTACTTCCACGCAACTATGGACTAGAGTCATTTCCTTATAGTGAGCTGGGCTTTGGAATGTGAAAGCCAAGGCTATTATTGTTTGGTTGCTAGCTTGTGTCTGACTCTTTTGCGATTCAGTGGTCTGTGACCCCTCAGGTTCCTCTGTCTATGGGATTTCCCAGACAGGAATACTGGAATGGATTGTCATTTCTTTGGACAAAATTGATATCAGTGTGTTTTTCCAGTCTTTAATCAGGCGCTGAATCAATCACCTCTTAGGTCCATCACTGGGCCTTTGTTTTGTTTTTTTTTTAGTTGTTATTGGAGTGTATTTGCTACAATGTTGTGTTAGTTTCTGCTGTACAGCAAAGTGAATCAGCTATATGTATACATATATCCCCTCTCTTTTGGATTTACTTTCCATTTAGGTCACCATAGAGCTGGAGTAGAGTTCCCTTTGCTATATAGTCAGTTTCGTTGTTTTTAAATCACAAACATTTACCTTAATCATCATAGGGAGGATAATTGCTTCCTTATTTTCTATCATAAGATGGTTTCTATTCAGTGCAGTTCAGTTTAGTCGCTCAGTCGTGTCTGACTCTTTGCAACCCCATGGACTGCAGCAAGCCAGGCTTCCCTGTCCATCACCAACTCCCGGAACATACTCAAATTCATTTCCATTGAGTCGTGATGCCATCCAACCATCTCATCTTCTGTAGTCCCCTTCTCCTGCCACCTTCAATCTTTCCCAGCATCAGGGTCTTTTCAAATGAGTCAGTTCTTCTTATCAAGTGTCCAAAGTATTTGAGTTTCAGCTTCAGCATGAGTCCTTCCAATGAATATTCAGGATTGATTTCCTTTAGGATTATCTGGTTTGGTCCCTGGACTTGCAGTCCACGGAACTCTCAAGAGTCTTCTCCAGCACCATAGTTCAAAAGCATCAATTCTTCAGTGCTCAGCTTTCTTTATAGTACACCTCTTACATCCAACCATAGCTTTGACTAGACAGACCTTTGTTGGCAAAGTAACGTCTCTGCTTTTTAATATACTGTCTAGGTTAGTCATAGCTTTTCTTCCAAGGAGCAAGCATCTCTTAAGTTTATGACTGCAGTCACCAACTGCAGTGATTTTGGAGCCCAAGAAAATAAAGTCTCTCACTGTTTCATTGTTTCCCCATCTATTTGCCTTGCAGTGACGGGACCAGATGCAAAGATCTTAGTTTTCTGAATGTTGAGTTTTAAGCCAACTTTTTCAGTCTCCTCTTTCACTTTCATCAAGAGGCTCTTTAGTTCTTCTTCGCTTTCTTCCACAAGGGTGGTGTCATTTGCATATCTGAGGTTATTGATATTTCTCCCAGCCATCCTGATTCCAACTTGTGCTTCATCCAGCCTGGCATTTCTCATGATGTACTCTGCATATAAGTTAAATAAGCAGGGTGACAATATACAGCCTTGATGTTCTCCTTTTCACCTGGAACCAGTCTGTTGTTCCATGTCTGGTTCTAACTGTTGCTTCCTGACCTGCATACAGGTTTCTCAAGAGGCAGGTCAGGTGGTCTGGTATTCCTACCTCTTTAAGTTTTCCACAGTTTGTTGTGATCCACAGTCAAAGGCTTTGATGTAGTCAATAAAGCAGATGTTTTTCTGGAACTCTCTTGCTTTTTCAGTGATCCAGTGGATGTTGGCAATTTGATCTCTGGTTCCTCTGCCTTTTCTAAATCCAACTTGAATATCTGGAAGTTCTCGGTTCACGTACTCTTGAAGCATACCTTGGAGAATTTTGAGCATTACTTTTTAGCATGTGAGATAACTGCAATTGTGTGATAGTTTGAGCATTCTTTGGGATTGCCTTTCTGTGGGATTGGAATGAAAACTGACCTTTTCCAGTCCTGTGGCCACTGCTGAGTTTTCCAAGTTTGCTGGCATATTGAATGCAGCACTGTCACAGCATCATCTTTTAGGATTTGAAATAGCTCAGCTAGAATTCCCTCACCTCCACTAGCTTTGTTCATAGCGATGTTCCCTAAAGCCCACTTGACTTTGCATTTCAGGATGGCTGACTCTAGGTGAGTGATCACACCATCGTGATTATATGGGTCATGAAGATCTTCTTTGTATAGTTCGTCTGTATATTCTTGCCACCTCATCTTAATATCTTCTGCTTCTGTTAGGTCCATACCATTTCTGTCCTATATTGTGCCCATCTTTGCATGAAATATTCCCTTGGTATCTCTTACTTTCTTGAAGAGATCTCTACGCTTTCCCATTCTATTGTTTTCCTGTTTCTTTGCATTGGTCACTGAAAAGGGCTTTCTTATCTCTCCTTGCTAGTATTTGGAACTCTGCATTCAGATGGGTGTATCTTTCCTTTTCTCCTTTGCCTTTCACTTCTCTTCTTTTCACAGCTATTTGTAAGGCCTCCTCAGACAATCACTTTGCCTTTTTGCATTTCTTTTTCTTGGGGATGGTCTTGATCACTGCCTCCTGTACAATGTCACAAACCTCCATCCATAGTTCTTCAGGCACTCTGTCTATCAGATCTAATCCCTTGAATCTATTTGTCACTTCCATTGTATAATTGTAAGGGATATGATTTAGGTCATACCTGTATGGTCTAGTGGTTTTCCCTACTTTCTTCAATTTAAGTCTGAATTTGGCAATAAGGAGTTCATGATCTGAGCCACAGTCAGCTACTGGTCTTATTTTTGCTGACTGTGTAGAGTTTCTCCATCTTTGGCTACAAAGAATACAATCAATTTGATTTTGGTATTGACCATCTGGTGATGTCCATGTGTAGAATCTGTCTTGTGTTGCTTGCAGAGGGTGTTTATTATGACCAGTGGTTCTCTTGGCAAAACTCTGTTAGCCTTTGTCCTGCTTCATTTTGTACCCCAAGGGAAAATTTGCCTGTTACTCCAGGTATCTCTTGACTTCCTACTTTTGCATTCCAGTCCCCTGTAATGGAAAGGACATCTTTTTTGGCTGTTAGTTCTAGATGGTCTTGTAAGTCTTCATAGAACCATTCAACTTCAGCTTCTTCACCATTACTGGTTCCGGGCATAGACTTGGCTTACTGAAATATTGAATGGTTTACTTTGGAGACGACCAGAGATCATTCTGTCGTTTTTGAGACTGCATCCAAGTACTGCATTTCAGAGTCTTTTGTTTACTGTGATGGCTACTCGATTTTTTCTAAGGGATTCTTGCCCACAGTAGTAGATAAAATGGTCATCTGAGTTAAATTCACCCATTCCAGTCCATTTTGGTTCACTGATTCCTAAAATGTCAATGTTCACTCCTGCCATCTCCTATTTGACCACTTCCAATTTGCCTTGATTCATGGGTCTAGCATTCTAGGTTCCTATGCAGTATTGCTGTTTATACCATCGATCTTTATTTCCATCACCAGTGACATCCATAACTGGGTTTTGTTTTTGCTTTGGCTCCATCTCCTCGTTCTTTCTGGAGTTATTTCTCTACTTATCTCCTGTAGCGTACTGGACACCTACTGACCTGGGGAGTTCATCTTTTAGTGTCCTATCTTTTTGTCTTTTCATGCTGTTCATGGGGTTCTCAAGGCAAGAATACTGAAGTGGTTTGCCATTCCCTTCTCCAGTGTACCTCGTTTTGTCAGAACTCTCCACCAAGACCTGTCCATCTTGGGTGACCCTACACTTCATAGCTCATAGTTTCATTAAGTTTGACAAGGCTGGGGTCAATGTGGTCACTTTGGTTAGTTTTCTGTGATTGTGGTTTTCAGTCTGTCTGCCCTCTGATGGTTAAGGATAAGAGGCTTATGGAAGCTTCCTGATGAGAGAGACTGACTGAGGGGGAAACTGGGTCTTGTTCTGATGGTAGGATCCATGCTCAGTAAGTCTTTAATCCAGTTTTCTGTTGATGGGCAGGGCTGTGTCCCTCCCTGTGGTTTGACCTGAGGCCAAACTATGGTGGAGGTAATAAAGGTAGTGGCGACCTCCTTGAAAAGGTCCCATGCAGGCATGCACGCTCAGTGCCCCTGACCCTGCAGCAGGCCACCACTGACCCACGCCTCCACCGGACTGTGGACACTCACGGGCAAGTCTGGGCCAGTCTCTTGCAGGATCACTGCTCCTTCCTCCTGGATCCTGGTGCACTAGGTTCTGTCTGAGCCCTCCAAGAGTCTGTTTCCCAGTCCTGTGTAAGTTCTGGCAGTGCTATGGTGGCTTTAATGACGACCTCCTCCAAGAGGGCTTATGCCATACCCAGGTCTGCTGGACCCAGAGCCCCTGCTCCCACGGCAGCCCACTGCTGACCCGCACCTTCTCAGGAGACACTCAAACACAGTTCTGGCTCAGTCTCTATGGGGTCTCTGGGTCCCTGTGCTCACAAGGGTTGTTTGAGCCCTCTGGGCATCTCTGGCAGGTGAGGGGTTTGATTCTAAATGCTATTTTGCCCCTCCTATCATCTTGCTGGGGCTGTACCTTTGCCCTTGGATGTGGGGTATTTTTTTTTTTGGTGGGATCTAGCATTCTCCATTTGATGGTTGTCCAGCAGCGAGTTGTTTTGGAGTTCTCACAGAAGATGAGCACAATTCCTTCTACTCTGCCATCTTATGCCACAAAAAACTGAATGCCAACAAGGAACACTTCCTGCTCTCACCTCCCAGGGACACCTTGGGCCTGGTTTTGAAGTCAATATCACTTCTGTACATTCTGCTAAAACTGGTATTAGTCCATTTAGGTACAAATTAAACAGAAGAAGAAATAAAGGTAATAAAAATCAGTGTATTTTCAGGAAAAGGTGAACAAGTTATCAGTACATTTAGTGGGCGGTTGTTTGTGATTAATAACCATGGAAATATGTATGGATGTATTGTCTACAATTTAATGTCCTTACCAAAGCCTGTGCTGTACGACTGCTTTGGTGGTAAAATCGTCATTTAATTAAGTTCTATTCATGCTTCAGAAACTGGGCCTTTGTGGATGGTCTAAAAGGGACCAATCTTATATTAAATACACTCCAAAACGGGTGCCAAAGTAAAATAGCAGAGTGTATTCTGTTTGTACTTTTATGAAAATTCATTTATTCATTTAATAAATACTTATTGATTGTTTATTATATGCCTTTTGGTTAAATTAATGAAAATAATATGGAATCATTACTGGCATATCTGCTAATCTATAGTAGAATTTCAATAAAGTTTTATTGAATGGATGGAGTAAAATAAGACTAATAGTTATGAACATAATTGTTTTTCTTAACTTTCTTTTCTCAGTCAGTGGAGACTTTTGTATATGAAGAATAAGTTGTGATGAAGGTTAAGATTGAATCAGTGTCTAAGATCTAGAAGTCCTCATTCTTAATTATATTTATACTCATTTATGACCTAGAGCATACCTATGGATTATTTGAGATTTGCAACTTCAGAGAGAGGCAAAGAACTTGTGGTTTTAATTTTCATAGAAAATTATTTGATATAAAGTGCACATGCCAGTAAAGACATTTTTTATATTGTTGTTATGGTAGAATAAATTATTAGATTTGTTAGTAATAAAATGTTTCTTTGTGCGATATACTTGTATCCCATATTACATTTTATTTCTTTTATATATTTTGTTCATAATTTGACTTTTTGGTGCATCTCACAATGAAACACATAACAATCATACTTAATTTAATCACACTCTTAGGATGTTGGAAAATTAAAGTTATTAATGTCCCACATTAACAGCCCCCATTCAATATCTCTTATTCATCAATCCCTTTTATAGACATATCCAAGTAAATTAGATCTTAAGCAGCCTTGGAAAGATTTTAATCTTGAAGGTGGGCCTATAATGTGCATTTAAATATGATCTAAGAGTCAGACATGAATTAGCAACTGAGCAACAGCAATGATTATATAGGAGACAAGTTTGAAAAGACAGTGGCTAATGATATATTGCTGAATTATCATCTCCCAGAGTAGATTAGATCCCTTCTCTGGATAACTTATGGATTGAATGAAATATATCAGGCACACGGTATACACTCAATAACCATTTGCTAGATAAACTAATTAGTTATTACATAATATAAAACATAAACTTTTATAGTCCTTAAATAAAATGGTTTATTTGCAACAGCATGGATGTACCTAGACATTATCATTTTAAGTGAAGTAAGTAACAAAAGAAAGATAAATACCATGTGACATCACTCATTTGTGGAGTCTAAAAATAATGTACAAATGAATTAATTTATAAAACAGAAAGAGACTCATAGACTTAGACAACAATCTTATGGTTACCAAAGGGGATAGCTGAGTGAAGGGAGATAAACTAGCAGTTTGGGATTATTAGATGCACACTACTATATATGAAATCAACAACAAAGACCCACTGTATACCACATGGAACTGTATTCAGTATCTTGTAATAACCTACAGTGGAAAGTAATCTGAAAAAGAACACACACACACACACACATAATTGAGTCACTTTGCGTTACACCTGAAATTAACACAATATTATAAACTAACTGTACTTCAATTTTAAAAATGGTTAAAGAAAGTGATGGAAACTACATTTTGAATAAACTTTGAAGTTAGAATGACATAAAATACAATGTTTTAAGGACAAATTTGATACTTAACTTAGTAAACAACTCAAAAGAAGTAGTTTACAAGTATTGATGTCTCAAAGTCAATAATTTATGTGTATATAACAAGATTGTCACATTAAGTATCAAAATCAGAAATTTGTTTCTCTTATTCCATATCTCAAATACAGAACTTTCAGTTAATTTTATTACTCTGACATCATTTAATATTTTTCCCACTTTTTCATTACCTCCTATTTCATTTGATATTAAGACGTATGTGTTGGATCCCTAAATACTATCTGTTCTTTTATTAAACTATTCAGGTCCAAATATATATGTTTTTTCTATATGAATAAAATAATTACACTAATAGTTAAAATACCGTTTAAAAATGAAGGTGAAGTCGGTCAGTTGTGCCTGACTCTTTGTGACCCTATGGATTATAGCCTGCCAGGCTCCTCTGTCCATGGGGTTTCCCAGGCAAGAACTGGAGTGGGTTGCCATTTCTTTCTCCAGGGGATCTTCCTGACCCAGGGATTGAACCCAGGTCTTCCACATTGCAGATAGACTCTTTACTGTTTGAGCCACCAGGGCATCAAAAAATACTATTTAACCAAAAATTACTATTTATTCTGAGTTTATTAAGATCTTACTTTTTTTAGTAGACAGTACCACTCACAGCAGAAATTGTAGGATGACGTTCATAGTATACAAAGAAAAAATGTGCATTATATTATTTTCTGCTATTTCTCAATTTCTGCTGGAGAGTAAGGTCAGTGGTAAAATTTTTTAGCAAGAGGTAGTAGGCATACAAACATGAACTCAGATACTAGATTTCTTGATTTTATAATCTAGTTAACAAGCTATATAATGTTGTATAAACCTTGCGATACTTCTGTGTTTCAGTTACCTCATCTGTTAGATGGGGATAGTAATAGTACCTTCATCAGACAGGTGTTGTGAAGATCAGATGAATTCAGAAATGTAAAAGTATGAAGTTTACATGATACCTGGCAAATATTAGTAGCACTAAGTTGTGATTTGCACTCATGTTTTTAAAAGACAGGTATATGTTCTATGGGCAAAGAAATTACAGTTGTAAGAAAATATTTCAAAGCAATTACTTTTAAGAATTGAAAGACAGGTCCCCAGCCTCAGGTCTTGGTCTCAAATTAGTTTTAAAGAACAAAATGCTTTCCAAGATAGTACATATACTTGTGTAGAACCTGAGGTTAAAGCTAGTGACTATAAAGCTTAGTACTCCAAGCTTAATGCTAGATCAATATTCAAGTGATAAAACAACCTACATAATAAAAGAATCCTCATTTGCAGGCTGATTCTTTACCAGCTGAGCCACAAGGGAAGCCCAAGAATACTGGAGTGGGTAGCCTATCCCTTCTCCAGTGGATCTTCCTGACCCAGGAATCGAACTGGGGTCTCCTGCGTTGCAGGCAGATTCTTTATCAACTGAGCTATCAGGGAACCCCGATGAAACAACCACATACCATTATTTAAACTTTACTGTTAGATCACAGTGATTTTTACTAGTCTTTTTAGATCTGTAAAGATGTAATTTATATTTGGTCATGAAGATATAAGGGGTCTTCCCTGGTGGCTGAATGGTAAAGAGTCCACCCACCAAGCAGGAGACCCAGGTTCAATCACTGTCGGGAAGATCCCCTGGAGAAGGTAATGGCAACCCACTCCAGTACTCTTGCCTGGAGAATCCCATGGACAGAGGAGCCTGGCGGGCTACAGTCCATTGGACTGCAAACAGTCGGACACAACTTAGTGACAGACTTTCACTTTTCATAAAGACATACAACATATTTTCCTCCTTAAACCTAACATATATATTAGGTTTGTTCTCTCTTTCCTATTAATTACCACTGCTATTTGAAGCACTCAGTCTGAGCTTCTTGTGTTCTGTAGTATTGAAAAAAATTATTAGAATTCTAGAAATTCACAGTAGGAGCATTTTTTACAGTAGAAGTAAACAAGGGTCTTTTAACTTGGAGATTTTTCTTTAGTCAAGTTAACCACACATATAAGAACCATGTAAACATTGACATTTCTGTTCAAGTCATCCATAAATGCATTAATTTGGTACATCAAGCTTACCCAGTATGGCAGGTCCTCCCCTAATACTAGGCCCTTTGGATAGAGAAGTGAATGGGATCATTTCCCTACTCTCAGGATCTCTTCATTGAGTAAGAGAGAAAAGTAAAGGAATAATTGCCATCCCAAATGACAACTGCTGTGTCAGAGGCATTCATCGGGCCATCTCTGTGCAGTTAGGGAGTGATCCAAAGGAAACACGAGAGGAAAGCATCTGGGGAGCTTGAAATGTGCCAATTCCTGATATTTTATATTTGAAGTCATTTGCTATGGAAAATAGAAGTGAAGATGAAAGAAGACTATGTCCAAGATATAACTAAATTTCTTGAGATATTACAAAAAATAAAAAATAACATTGGCAAAAGCTGCACAGGGAAAAATAATCAAGACCTTGGAATACCATATAATTAAGAGCATGATTCAAAAGTGCCTGGCACCCCTTTGCTCTGGGTGTTATTAAACCTCTTGTACACATGGCCATCTTGAACTTCTGTCCTCTAATCTGGCATTTCCACTGGAGCCTGGGGCTATTCTTTCCTGAAAAGCACCAGACTAGTGCCAGATGGCCATGGTGACATGTACCGAAGTGGCAGCAGGGTGTAATGGGACTCACACTTCCAGGAATTTAATAGATTGGGTTCCTACAATCGGCCTGTACTTAGAATCCAGGCATGCTGTTCACCTTACCTTGAGCAGGGTCTCCACCTTAAAGTTTATCTTAAATTCCCAGAAAACTTATGGGGAAATGTTTAAATAAAAAGTCAATATATATATGTATATTTTTTTTGTAGGAATAAGTGCTCAATATATTCTTTCTGAAACAAAATGAAGAGAGTTCTAGTAAAGATAGATACTAGATTTGCTCAAAAGAAGCAGTTTTCATGTTTGAGTGATAAAAAGTCGGCAGAGAAACTGTTAGGAGTATTTAAGAGTTAAGAGTGAGCGGGAGCTTTTTCATACTGCACATTCCCTCTGCAACACCCTCTTCCCATTTGGGAATTTCAGCCATTGTAGCAATGTCGAGAGGGAAAGCAGTTTGAGACCCAGGAACAAAGCAGTTTAGAGCATTTTTCCTATATTTAGGCACTTAGGTAGGAATCTGGGTGATCCCCTTTACCTGCTTTGTGACCATTGACCAATTTATGTGACCTCTCTCAGTTTTCTCATCTGTAAATTGGGGATACCAATAGAAGGTATATAGGTTTGTAGGACTGAATGCAGCAATCTATTATAGAACTAGCCTAGTATCTTATCTTTCACCTAGGTCCTCAACACATTCTATGTACTACTAAGAAACTGTCCATGTTTTCTGCTTATTTAATAGTAATATCCTGATTTCTTTCAATTAAATTCAGCAAGCATTTTATTGGACACCCAAAATTTTCAAAGCACTGTGTAAATTACAAAGGTCTCACTTTGTAGTACCAGATCTTAAGACAAAGGCTGATAATATACAAATAACTACAATCCAAGGCAGACTAACAGGTCCTACAATAAAGATATATATGAGCACATGAGGCAGAATCTTCAGTTCTGAATGGAGACCATGGGAGAGGTTTCAGGGAGAAAAAATTGTGTGATCTCAACTTCTACAAGGATAGTTTTTATGGGAAGCAAATGTGAAAATGTAAATCAGAGACTTGAACATGTCTGTCTGGGACATAAGTGTAAGGGAGTCAGAAGTTGTTTGTGGTTGAGCAAGTGAAGAGTAGGTGCAGAGCACAATTAAACAAGAAAGGCAGATGGAAGTTGTAATATGAAAGATCATGTATAATACAAAAGGTTATTCTGGGAAATTCGCGTTTTATTTTGTAATTAGCAGAGAATCATGAAAGGCATGATTAGAGGTGAATTCCAGAAAAATTAGACTTGAAGTATTATGGAGGATGAAAGAATTTATAGACAGTAGAGGTAAAAAAAATCTAGTACATTACATGTGGTAGTAAGAGTATAAAAGAAGTGTGAGGGATGATTTTTACATCATGACAGCACATAGAGAATTTTAGATCTGGATGACAATATTAGAAGCCCCCCATTTCACAGATGACAGATAAGACCTAGAATGGTTAAGTGACCTGCTCCAAATCCCAGAAGCTGTGTATGCCCTCAGTTCCCCAGTTGTGTCTTACTCTTTGGGACCGCATGGACTGTAGCCCACCAGACTCCTCTGTTCATGTGATTGTCCCAACAGGAATACTGGAGTGGGTGCCATTTCCAGGATGGGGATCTTCCCAACCCAGGGACCAAAACTTCATCTCCTGCTTTGCAGGTGGATTCTTTACCACTGAGTCACCAGGGAAGTCCAAAAGCTAGTGGGAGAATTGAGGGAAGAAACTGAATTTTTCTGGTCCTGAGGTCAGCATTGATTTCCCTCAGTCACACTGTCCTGTTTTAATTTGTATCAACGCATGTTATTGATATAAGCCACATCCATTCTATTTGTGAAAGCTTGTTTAGATTTCTAGACCTTGAGTATGTTTTAGACACATTCTGACCTACTCTTAATGATGTTACAAGTGTTAGTATGCTTTTCATGATCTATATTCTTGAGGTTCAGTATAGTTAACCTAAATATGCTACAATTTTGTTGAAGATAAACCATAAAGCCCTATACTATATTACTAATTATTACTATTTTCAGTATTTAAAGGAAATATTTATCTCTACTAACTATAAGGCAAAAATGCTAAGGAATATCATTCAAGATCGCACTATAGGAAATGGAAAACTATCACTGTGTGTTGACCTATGACCAACTTCTTGTTGGCCACCAGTTTTATTAAAATTACTTTCATCTGCTAATATTTCTTCCAGTTTGAATTCCATTTGAATAGAATGTATGTTTTAAGTTTCATATTTTGTATGATTGGGGGATACTTAGAATTGATGCAGAGTATGACATTTAAAATTTGTTATTAAATAAAAATGTTCTTTTTCTCTTAAATTATCTCTTGCATATAAGTGGTATAAATATACTCAATTATATTCTTTGATTCTTGTGACATTATTTGTATCAAAACCAAGTTAATTTAAGTTTGAAGTTTCCTGTGCAAGTGGTGTTTTTCAAAACTGAAGGTGATGGTGTTCAAATCATCCTGTATCAATGACATGCAGCTTTCTCCCTGCAACCTTGGATGCTCTTTAGACCCAGATTAGCATCTTACTTCTTCTTGGTATTTTGATAACTGAGAGGCATCTCAGTTTTAATATTTCAAAAAAAAAAAACAAAACCCCTTAGATTCCTCCTAGTTAAGCTTCTCCCAGCCTTCCCTATCCTAGTAAATGACACCCCCAGCCCAATCACTCAAGCCTCAAGTCCTTAAAATCAACCTTTATTGTTTTTTCAATAACCAGCTCATCAGCAAGCCCTGTCCTTTTTGCCTCTAAAGTTATATCCAGAATCTGCCGACATCTCTTTGTCTCAGTGCTGTGTGCCATGTGTTGTGCTAAGTCGCTTCAGAGGCGTCCTTCTCTTTGCGACCCCATGGACTGTAGCCCGCCAGGCTCCTCTGTCCCTGGGGTTTCCCAGGCAAGAATGCTGGAGCAAGTTGCCGTTTCCTCCTCCAGGGGACCTCCCCGACCCAGGGATAGAACCCGTTGTCTCCTGCATTTACAGGTGGATTCTTTACCACTAGTGCCACCTAGAAAGCCCTAGCACATACTAGGCACTCAATAAGTATGTGTTGGATTTTGAAGAGCCTTCTAATTTTCACCCTGCTTTTACCTTTGACCCATCACAGTCATTCTCAACTCAACTGCCAGAGTGATCTTCCTAAAATATATTCTGAGCCTTACTATATCTCTGCTTAAACACTCCAAAGTTATTTCCAAATGTACTTTGAATGAATAAAATACGAACTCCTGCCATGGACTTCAATGCTCTGCGAAGTCTGGTCCCAAATCCACCTCTCTGACTTTAGCTTTCCTTTCGACTATGCCTTTTATCTGGTTTTTATATGGTTAGTTCATTCTTGCCCACTGGAGTCTTTGTTTTAAAAATACTTACCTAGGTAGATCTTCCTTGATCTAAAATAGCAATACAGGCAATTATCACAGCCCCCTGTCTTGTCTTCTTTATAATATGTGTTCTTGCTAATATTGTAATTTTTAATTTTTATCTGCATTCTTCAGAAAGAATAAAATCTTCATCAGAATAAGGACTTTGTCTTTTATCACAGCTGTATTCCCAGGATGTAGAACAATGCCTCAAACCAGTAGGCTTCAATAGATATTTGTTGAATGAATAAATAAGTGAGCCATGGATATAATGTATGTAACTGACCCTCTGTTACCATGATCCCACCAGTTTATGAATATCTCAGTGGACTCCAAATTTACCATGTCTGTGTAAAAGGAAAAGAATGGAATTGATAGGTCTGTAGGCTGAGAGCAAGTGAACTCCCTGAATGAAAAAAGTTTGTTATTATCAAGATGCTAAAAACAAGTAAGGTATCTGACCTAGATAAAATGTCATGATAGATTCCATAAAATGTTTCACTAACATTGAAGTACACCTTGTATTTGTCTTGTTCAAGCTGGCATCAGAAAAATCAATATTATCTAGTAAATGCCATCTTTTGAAACACATTTCTTTTGTTTGCTCTGTTCTCTAAACTGTTATAATTTTCTCTCTAAAAATTGCCCTATTATTTTTACTCTCAAGTCTCGTATCAGAGGATAATTATAAAAATCATTCTTTTCTTTTTGAAAACCATTTTCCCAATCTTCAGATAATTTCCCTTCTCTGTATTGCTGCATAAAAATAGTGTGGTTCACACTTTTTTCTTTGCTACAACATAACTAGAGAATAAAATTCCTAATACTTGACTATGTAGGACTTTTAAAATCTCTTTTTAAATCTCATTTTAAATGCAATCAAAAGCTGTCTGTGTGATTTTATGTATTTATATCATTTTATGTATACATATCAATTCTATATCTATGCCAAAGTTAGCACATACTCTCTGTTAAATTTCTTACATTCAAAAGAAAATTATTGTTGTATACTTCAAAAGATAAAAATAATCTTTGAAGATAAGTATGTTAGAAACAAACATTACTATTTAATCCATTACACTGTCCAGTAGTAAAATACAGTATAGGAAAATGTTGTCTAAAATTACTTTTACCCCAAATATTTAATAAGAATTTTGTTCAAAGCTCTTTCTTAAAAACCAAAATTGATGTAAAAGGCAAAGAATAAAAGATACCTTTTTTAAAAAGTCAGAGAAACAAATAGCAAAAGGGAATAAAAATATGATTCTTATTTTGAAGACAGATGAAAGTCTTGAAACATGCTTCAATAGAACTATATAAAAGATATTAACATATGGATAGAAAGATATACGGATTAGAAAACCTGGAAAAATTGGCCGTTTCAAGGAGGCTAATGTCTTAAAAGGCTAAACTGTATATTATTAATAATGAAGGAAATTATTTCACACATTTATTTATCATATATATGCATATATATTTGAAAAACACTATGATGTTATATTATTAGTTTAAATATTAAAGTGAATAAGCTTAGGCCCCATCTTAAGGATATTTTCACTGGGGAAGCAGAAAAAAGGCTGTAACTAATCTATACCAGATCACTGTAATAAAGAACAGTGTGTAGAAATTTCCAAAGACAAAGTACTGGGAAATTAAGAAAGAGGAAATTACTCTCAAAAAGAATTACCAAGTAAGGCAAGTGGGAAAAGTTACATTTGAGGAGTGTATTATTATTAATATGTATAACAGCAATGACCGTCTCAAACATGACTCCTGTTTAAAACATATATGTAGAAGGCCTAAAATATGAACTAATGGCATCAAGGGAAGGATGTGGATCCTCAAATCTGGTTAAATATTTGACATTCAAATTAATGGAGGATAATTTTTTCTAAATTTATTGAAACCATGTTTTTAAGATAATGTTTATGCTAAGTGAAACTTACTGTTAACTACAGATTTGCAAATATAAACTCTTATTTAAACAGAACTGCAGATTAAACAGTACCCCTATTCATTGATGCTAATTGTAATTCAAAATACAGGCAGACCACCTGACCTGCCTCTTGAGAAATCTGTATGCAGGTCAGGAAGCAACAGTTAGAACTGGACATGGAACAGCTGACTGGTTCCAAATAGGAAAAGGATTATGTCAAGGTTGTATATTGTCACCCTGCTTATTTAACTTATATGCAGAGTACATCATGAGAAATGCTGGGCTGGGCTGGATGAAACACAAGCTGGAATCAAGATTGTTGGGAAAAATATCAATAACCTCAGATATGCACATGACACCACCCTTATGGTGGAAAGCAAGTAAGAACTAAAGAGCCTCTTGATGAAAGTGAAAGAAGAGAGTGAAAAAGTTGCCTTAAAACTCAACATTGAGAAAACTAAGATCATGGCATCCAGTCCCATCACTTCATGGCAAATAGATGGGGAAACAGTGGAAACAGTGGCAGACTTTATTTTGGGGGGCTCCAAAATCACTGCAGATGGTGACTGCAGCCAAGAAATTAAAAGACGCTTACTCCTTCAAAGAAAAGCTATGACTAACCTAGACAGAATATTAAAAATCAGAGACATTACTTTGCCAACAAAGGTCCATCTGTCAAGGCTATGGTTTTTCCAGTAGTCATGTATGGATGTGAGAGTTGGGCTGTGACGAAAGCTGAGCTCCGAAGATTTGATGTTTTTGAACTGTGGTGTTGGGGAAGACTCTTGAGAGTCCCTTGGACTACAAGGAGATCCAACCAGTTCATCCTAAAGGAAATCAGTCCTGGGTGTTCTTTGGAAGGACTGATGTTGAAGCTGGACCTCCAATACTTCGGCCACCTGATGCAAAGAGCTGACTCATTTGAAAAGTCTCTGATGCTGGGAAAGATTGAGGGCAGGAGGAGAAGGGGACGACAGAGGATGAGATGGTTGGATGGCATCATGGATTCAATGGACATGAATTTTAGTAAATGTTAACTCCAGGAGTCAATGATGGACAGAGAGGCCTGGCGTGCATGGGATTGCAAGAGTTGGACAGGACTGAGTGACTGAACTGAACTGAACTGATCCTAAAGCTCTACTCCCATTTTTGGAAATGAAGCACAGAGCTATGTTTTAGAAATAAGACCTTGTGGCTACAATTCGTGGATTCAATTGCTTATCTATTCAATAGCTTATCTATCCAAAAAGTATAAATAATTGTTTAGCATAAGTATCTCCCAAATAGTTAGCACTTATGTCATAATAGAAAGTTTTTAATTAGATGAATTAAAATTAATAAGATTAATTAAAATTTCAAAAACAGAAAATTATCTGTCATATTAAGTGCTATTTAAAGTATTTGTTGAATTAAAGATAGAGTATATTTCACTTGATTTAAATGAAAAAATCTTAATTGTGCATATAAACCATAAAGTGTTGATTTATTGGTCAAGTCTGGAAGATACTACTTCTTACAAGAGAGGGAAATGGTGAGGAGGAATGACCAGATATTTAGAGTGGTCAAATGGTCATGGATTTTAATAAGAAAAATATAAGTGTTTTTACAGGCTTTTGTTCTATATATTGAAAAACATCCAACTGAAAAACAGAAAGACAATGCCAGATTAGTTTCATACATCATTACTTTTTCCAATAAACTAAATTCTCACCTCATTACAAAAACGGTATTGGGAATAGAAGACATAATACTGTCTTGTAGAATTTATTTATTTTTAAACCAGATGACCAGAAATCGTGGATGGTCAATAATATTTTTTTAACAAAACTTGATCTGCTTTGTTAAATAAATATTTTATCCTCCACTAGTAAGTAAGCCTTAAGATAGATACTTTTTTCAATGTTGTAGAAATCTGTGTCTTCAGATTCTGAAAGACCTGGCATTGGACCTTATATTTGCAGTACTTTTTCTCTAGCTGAGAACAGGTGTCTCAGTAAGTTTATGATCTTTAATCACCAAGCCCATGTCTTGTTTGTCTTATCATAGTAAGGACGCACATAGCACCTGGCACATTGTAGGCTGAATGAATGAATAATTCAATCTATGACACAAAGTCTAGAAAGTCAATTGCGCCTAGTTTAGGTTTAGCAGACAAACTGGAAGACATCCAATGAAATTAGAATTTCAGATAAACAATTTTTAATGTAAGTATCTCCAAAACATTACATGGGGACCACTCTAAAAGTGATTTATTGCTTATCTGAAGTTCTAATCTCACTGAGTGATGTATTTTCGTTTGCTAAATCTGGTAACTCTAGTCTAGTTATTGTAATGAATTAATATTTGCTTGTTTATTCAATTAGTCATTTATCAACAGGCATTTATTGTTTTATTAAATTATGAAATGATATATTGCATGCCTACCATGTGCCAGGAATAATTCTATACCTTAGGCACTCAGCAACAAATAACACTGGCAGACTCTCACTTCATGGAGCTTGTATTTCAGTGGGAGATGGGGGGAGAAGAAAAATAAATAAGTGAAGTGTTAAACCAACAAGACAATTTCAGTTAATGATAAACGTCATGAAGAAATGAAACAAGATGATAAGGGTAGAGGGAAAGATGGATCAATGGCTACCTTCTTAGTGATGATACAGAAGTCATCATTAAATGATAAGGAGAAGCCATTCAGACAAAGAGCTGGGGGAGGGCACAAAAGAAAGAAGAAACAGCACATGCAAAAACCCTAGGTAGAAATGAATTTGACTGCTACAGGATAAGAGTGAAGACCATAGGACTACATCAAACTAAAAAGCTTCTACACAGCAAAGGAAACCATCAAAAAATGAAAAGACAGCCAATCAGATGTAGTGAAAGTGAAAGTCGCTCAGTCGTGTCTGACTCTTTGCAACTCCATGGACTGTATAGTCCATGGAATTCTCCAGGTCAGAATACTGGAGTGGGTAGCCTTTCCTTTCTCCAGGGGATCTTCCCAACCCAGGGATCAAACCCAGGTCTCCCACATTGCAGATTCTTAACCAACTGAGCTATGAGGGAAGCCCAATCAGATGTAAAAAAGTATTTATAAATCATTTATCTATTATAATGGCATTACCAACTCGGACATGAATTTGGGCAAACTCCAGGAAATAGTGAGGGACAGGGAGGCCTGGTGTGCTGCAGTCCATGGGGTTGCAAAGGGTCAGACATGACTTAGCGACTGAACAACAAAATCTATTATAATTAGGGCCAATGTCCGAAGTACATATAAGGGACTCATACTACTTAATAGGAACTTGTCCAGTGACTCAGTGGTGAAGGATTCACCTGCAATACAGGTAATGTGTGTTTGATCTTTGGGTTGGGAAGATCCCCTGGAGAAGGAAATGGCAACCCACTTTAGTGCTCTGGCCTATGACATCCCACGGACAGAGGCTAGCATGGTGGGCTACGGTCCATAGGGTTGCAAAGAGTCAGGGACAATTTAGCAACTAAACAACAACAACAACAACTTAATAGCCAAAAAAAAAAAACCTCCCACAAAACATGCAAACCCAAGCAATTTGATTATAAAATGAGCAGAGGATCTGAACAGACAATTTTCCGAAGAAAATATACAATGGGCAATGATATAGCAAAAGATGCTCAATATCACTGATCATGAAGGAAATGTAAATCAAAACCACATGAGATACCACCTCATACCTATTAGAATGGTTATCACCAAAAAGACAAGAAATAACAAGTATTGACATAGATGTGGTGGAAAGGGAACCATTGTGCACTGTTTGGGTATGGAAATTTGTGCATCCACTATGGAAAACAGTAGCTTTCTAAAAAAATTAAAAATAAGAGTGCCATATGATCCAGTGGTTCCACTTCCAGGTATTTATCTAAAGAAAACTAAAACACCAACTGGAAAAGATATATGCCCCACTGTGTTCATTGCAGCGTAGTTTGCAGTAATCAAGACATGGATTCAACCTAAGTATCCACTGATGGATGAAGAAGTAAAGAAAATGTGGTACATATATACTATGGAATATTATTCAGCCTTCAAAAAGGAAATACTGACATTTGAGACAACATGGATGGATTTTTAAGGCGTTATGCCAAGTGAAATAAGTCAGTCAGAGAAAGATAAATATCATATGATCTCATTTATATGTAGAATCAAAAAAACAGCAGCAATAAAAAATCAAATTCGTAGAAACAGAGAACAGATTGGTGGTTGCCAGAGGTGGGGAATGACAGTGGGCAAGATGGGTAAAGGGGGTCGAAAGTCACAGATGCTCAGTTATAAGACAAATAAGTCCTGCGGATGTAATGTACATATAGAGACTATAGGTAATAATACTGTATTGTATGTTTAAAAGTTGCTAAGAGAGTTGATTTTAAAAGTACTAATCATAAAAAAGAAATTGTTAAGTATGTGTAGTGATGGATGTTGACTAAATTTATTGTGGTGATCATCTTGCAATATATATAAAAATATTAAGTCTTATGTTGCATACCTGAAATTAATATAATGTTATATGTTGATATATGTCAATTATTTTTCAACTAAAAGGGGAGACCCATTGGCTTATAGTGGTTAGGGAACTAGTTGCTACTACAGCTGTTTAATCACTAAGTTGTGTCCAACTCTTTGCTACCCCACAGTCTGTAGCCCTTCCGTCTCCTCTGTCCATGGGGTTCTCCAGGCAAAAATGCTGGAATGAGTTGCCATTTGCTTCTCCAGGGGATCTTCCTGACCCAGGGATGGAACCCACATCTCCTGCTTGGCAGGCAAATTCTTTCCACAGATCCACCTGTGAAGCCCAAGGGGGACTGGTAGTGGTGGTTTAGTCACTAAGTCATGACCAACTCACGAAACCCCATGGACTGTAGCCTGCCAGACTCCTTTGTCCATGGGATTCTCCAGGCAAGAATACTGGGGTGGGTTGCCATTTCCTTCTCCAGGGAATTTTCCTGACCCAGGAATCAAACCCGGGTCTCCTGCATTGTAGGCAGATTCTACAGTGGGGGACTGGGGAATAGTATAAATATGGTATAAAACGATGTAAGAAACTGAAGCAAGAGCCAGATCATGCACTCAATGGTGTGAAATTTGAATTTTATTCAAGCAAAATGGGACCCACGTGAGTACTTAACTTCAGGAGCAGCATGAACTAAAATAAAATATTTTCAGAATATTTGGGATGCTGGGTAGAAATTGGATAGGTGGGGTGGGGAGGGTAAGTGTGAAAGTGGAGCAGCATTTAGAAGTAATCCAAGAACAAAGGTGAGGTATGCCATGGGTTCAGAGAAGGCTGGTGACAGAGGTGGAGGAATTGGAGTTTATTTTAAAGGCAGAAGCAGTAGCAAGTATGAATGATTTTAATTCTGAGATCAGAGAGGAGTGATGAGAGAAAGTGGAAAACACTTGTGTTTCTAATTTCAAGATGTACTGATTCTATGTATGACCTGTGTAGAAAAATTAATTGATTTTCTCTGTCCTTCATTCTCAGTTGCCTATATTGGCATCATCGGTGGTTAGCCTGTATTTCCTTGAACTCACGGATGTCTTCAAACCCGTGCACTCTGGATTCAGCTGCTATGACCGGAGTCTTAGCATGCCATACATTGAACCCACCCAGGAGGCAATTCCTTTCCTCATGTTGCTTAGCTTGGCTTTTGCTGGACCTGCAATTACGGTAAGAATTGCCCCCAAATTGTGTTTGTCAGCCCCAGAAGACTAAGAATGACTACATTTATGTAATAAATGAGGTGTCCCTGGTGGCTCAGACAGTGAAGAATCTGTCTACGATGTGGGAGACCTGGGTTTGATCTCTGGGTTGGGAAGATCCCCTGGAGTCGTGAATGGCAACCCACTCCAGTATTCTTGCCTGGAGAATCCCATGGACGGAGGGGCCTGGTGGGCTGCTGTCCATGGGGTCGCACAGAGTTGGACACAACTGAAGCGACTTGGCATGCATGCATGCATTGGAGAAGGAAATGGCAACCCACTCCAGTGTTCTTGCCTGGAGAATCCCAGGGACAGAAGAGCCTGGTGGGCTGCCGTCTATGGGGTCTCACAGAGTTGGGCACGACTGAAGTGACTTAGCAGCAGCAGCAGCATGCGTTCATACCACATCGCAAGTCTTAGAAACTGTGGGAAAGAAACAAAAAATTCTATAGCCAACAGACTTTGTTCTCCAAAGTGCATGTTGCTATCAATTTTAGCAGATTAGCACTTTTTATTGATTCTTAGCACTGAGCATGCGCAACTGTACAGAAAAGAGGGTACAACTTACATTCCTACTCCTCACAAAATAAAATACTTTAGATACAGAATAAGCATTTGGATTTTAAAATGTGTAGCCTACAGAAATGACCTAACCTATTGAAATTGAATTAGAAATGTAGTTGTTTTTAGTTTGCTAACATATAAATTGGGAATTACATATTTTTCAATAAATTTATTAATAAGTAACACCAGCATAGTCTTTATAGCATCTCTTTTGCCCCCAAAACCTACCTAAAGGACAAGAATCATATTTCAGGGTTAATAATATTTATTTATAACAGTAGGAACTCTTACTTTACTTTTATCATGCTAATGAATGTCAGAGGAAGTGCTCATCAAATAAAAAGCTGTATTTGAATGGACTTTTTATAGGATCCCCTAAAGAACTGGTCTATTCTGGATCAGTATATGGCAGCAGTTTTAGAAAAGTCTCTGCATTGACCTTTTGTATACCCTTGGATTTGTTTCTTTTTTAATTTCCCCACATTAAACAACAACATTCTATTTACACTATAAATTACATGAAATATTACCAGAAGATAAAACTGAAACTTAATTTTTCCTAGAACTTCATCATACTTAAAAGATGAATTTTGAGACCTTTAGGTCTCAAAACACTTTGTAAGTTTTAAAAAATGAGTTATCTGAACTTCAGTAACTCCAGGGTGATTGGAACTGTTAATGATGTACTTGAAAGTAGCTGAGACTCAGACTAAAAGCACAATGTGCCTTTATTTGCAATATTGTTCAGAGTGGGCTTCCTTGGTGGCTCAGACGGTAAAGCGTCTGCCTGCAATACGGGAGACCCAGGTTTGATCCCTGGGTTGGGAAGATCCCCTGGAGAAGGAAATGGCAACCCAATCCATACTCTTACTGGGAAAATCCCGTGGACAAGGAGCCTGGTAGGCTACAGTCCATGGAGTCACAAAGTCAGACACGACTGAGTGACTTCACTTTTGCTATTGTTCAGAGTAACAGTATTTTCTGGCCATTCCTCTAATGACTTACCAAAAAATCTATTATCATCCAGTTATTTGACAAAAGCAAAAAGTATACACGTTTTAAATCTGGTAGACCAGAAAGCATTTCTCCTAATTGGAATATAATGCAGAAATTTATTGTAATTACTATTTTGAAGTACAGTTATTAAATACAAATGCTTGTGACTCTGCTGAAGAGACCAAGATGATATTTCATCATTTACATAATTTCTTTTTTATATACCCAGAAGTCTTTCTTCCCTGGGTCTTAGACGAAGTGGCTAGGAGAACACATCTAATTGTGGCTTTTCCTGCCAGCACCATTTATTTCACACTGATCCCTTTGCTGACACTGTTACAGGTCCTGGGGCCAATGACCTTGGCCTCATTATTGTGTTCCCGCTTTTCTGACTCCCTCATTTCCAGTAATAAATTCTCAATATGCAATTAAGGATGCCTTCTGGGGGATTCTGAGTCAACACTTTCTTTCTTGAGTCTTGAGAAGTGAAAGAACAAGTTTGCTATGACTACCTCTACCAAGTTGACCTGGGGAACCTGGTGCCAACTCCTTCGGCAGAGACTGCCTGAATTCCCGGGCTGCCGCTGGGCCTCCATAAGCTGTTGCATGCCTCTTTATGGGAGGAGAGGCAAACTAGGGAAATATTGACACTGCTGGGTCCCTGATCTTCCCCTTATCATTCAGGATATTCCAGGATGTCAGTGATTCTTTTCTTCCACACTTCCTTCATGGATTTTGAGTAAACAATTTGATGGTAAAACAAATCCTGACTTTATGGACATCAAATAACTGTCTTTTACGTCTTACTCTCTAAACATACATCTTGTCTAAATTTCTAATTTCATTTTTCCTTGTTTTAAAAACTTTTTCCAAAACATTGGTTCTATAGTGTCTGTATGTCAGTATAGTCCTAGAATAGGGGTCACCAACCCCAGGGCCATGGACCCGTACCAGTTCATGGCCCATTAGGAACCAAGCGAAGCTTCATCTGTATTTACAGCTACTCCCCATCACTCACATTACCCCCTGAGCTTCACCTCCTGTCAGATCATTGGCAACATTAGGTTCTCATAGGAGTATGAACCCTGCTGTGAACTGTGCATGTGAGGGATCTAGCTTGCTCACTTCTTATGAGAATCTAATGCCTGATGCTCTGAGGTGGAGCTGAGGTGGTTAGGCAATCTGGGTGGGAGTGGCCGCCACTGTCTCTCATCACCCCCAAACCTAGTTGCAGGAAAACAAGCTCGGGGCCCCCACTGACTCTACGTTATGATTAGGTATGTAATTATTTCATTATATATCACAACGTAACAATAATAGAAATAAAGTACACAATAAATGTAATGTGCTTGAATCATCTTGGAACCATCCCTCCCACCCCCATCTGTGGAAAAATTGTCTTCCACAAAACCAATCTGTGGTGCCGAAAGCATTGGGGACTGCTGTGCCAGAACCATGATTCTGTCTCTAAACTTACTACATATGTTACTGCTCCAACTTCTTTCCCCACTCTTCCTGAAAGTGAAAATAACAGACTCTAATTCCCGACTTTCAAGGATACCATTTTCTTTTTTTCTTTTTGGCAGTATTAATCTGTTCCAGAATGGAATGGTGGGGGAGACAGAGAGGCAGGATGAGTTCTTCCTTTGAAAATCACTTTCATAGTCCATTTGTGTAAGGAGAGGGGCTTCTCATTTTCACCCATTCAAATGAGGAGAAGGCAAAGCAAAACAAAAGACCGCACATGGGTAGCTATTCTTTAAAAGGAAGTTTATAATTCTTTACAAAAGGAAGTTTATATTCTTTACAGAAGGAAGATCAACTGCTTTTTTTATACAGGCATTTACATATAAATCATTTGATGTTTGCTTCTCAGGTTTAAATTTTTTTTTTTACTTATTTAGTTATTTTTGGCTGTTCTTGGCCTTTGTTGCTGCATGCTGGCTTTCTCTGGTTGGAGCAAGCGGGGCTGCTCTCCACTGAGGGACGCGGGCTCCTTGTGGTGGCTTCTTATTGCAGAGCACAGGCTCTAGGGCGCACGGACTTCAGGAGTCGTGGTGCATGGGCTTAGTTGCTTCCTGGCATGTGGGATCTTCCTGGACCAGGGATCAAACCAGAGTCCCCTGAATTTCAAGGTGGACTCATCACCACTGGACCAGCAAGGAAGCCCCTCAGATTTTTTTTTTTTTGATGCTTTGAAAGGTATTTTAAAAATTACCTGCTTTTGTATTGTTACACGAGAAACTGTAAAACTTCTTTTGTGTCTGTGAAATGTATATTCTTATTTTTTGAAACTGTCCTTAAATTCTCATCTTTAACATTAACTTCTAACTTACTTTTAAGTGATAATGAAACAAGCATTTTGTTTAGTCCTTTGGAGATTCTCAGGGAAAATAGCACGAATACTGAGGCTTATCATAAATCTTTCTGAAATCTATATGAATAGAAAACATGTGTATGTTCTCTTCCCTGGAAGTAAAATGTTACTGCATAAGATCAAAGGGTAAGTATATCCAGCTTTATAGAGGAATTGTATTGAAATTTATTATTGTTTCTGGGAGTTAACTTTAGCTTTAACAGAGCACACAGTCTCCTTTAGGTGGCTTTTCCAAGTGCAGTGTCCATATAATAATAAGCAATGTATTTCCTCTCTGCATCTCCCCTGAAACAGTCACTTTATAATCTCTTTCAAAAACCTGTCCATGATATCTGACATGCACAAACTGGTATTGTTTCTTTTCAAGATTGTGTATGGCATAAACAGAATATTGTGAGAAGATACTTGTCATATACTGTTTTCTATTTCCAAATGACAAGAGCAACAAATAATTTTGTTGTCAACACCTAATCCTTGAAACCATATTGCATCACAGCAGCGTGTCATTCAGAATGGAGAGACAAGCAGGCATATTTGAAGATACATCAGGAAACATCTATCTTTTCCCTGAGGAGAATTCTCTTTAAAGCAAATTAAATCATTTTGAAAATGCATACAGTGACATGTAGGTCAAGGTTAAATGAATAGTAGTGTGAAGAGAAAATTAATGTGCTCCTTAGAGAGTGGGGCGGTTGGATGATGTCAAAATACTGACAAAAAACCTCCATCCATAATCAAACCAGGGTGTGAAAGCACTCTCCTAACATATGAATTTTGAGCTTATTAAGCAAATAAACGAAAACTCTTGAAATTTCAAGGTCACTTGAGATAATGACTGCTGTGTTAATGACAAGAAGCATTTCCCTAATGACACTAAACAAATAAATTCTTGCATATTTTAGCATTCATGGATAATATGTGAATCACTATTTCCATGTATAATTAAAAAGAAACAAAATTATTCACAGAATTATTATTAAAGAAATGAAAATGAAATGAATCTCTCAATGCATTTTAGGACACATTTCAGAAATGAGTGGTTAATTTTCTTGAAATGATGAATTTGGGATAACCATGGTATTATTCTACTTGCATGGTGCAGCATGTCACATCTATCTGTGCAGAATATTATAGAATCTTTTGTGTTTCTATGTCTAACTTGAAGTGATAATGTATTATGATATTTTTCAAAAAGTATAATTAACTTCATATTCAATGACTTGAAAAAAATTCCTTGTGATTATTTATATAATTATCCATAAAGGAGTTTATCAGTGTTATTTATATAATTATCCATAAAGGAGTTTATCAGTGTATGCCACAAGATTTTCACTCTTGTAAGGTTATTGGTAGAATTTTATTAAGAAAATTATTTTTATACAAGTAAAGGTTCTTTATAATTGTACACACACCATATGGAACTAAATATATCTGACAGAACATTTGAAGCATAAGGTCATAGACTTAGTCATGAGTTTTAAAAATCATAAATTTAAGTACTTTATAATATAAATGTTAAGTAGGTGTTGAGAACTGGGAACTTTCCCTTGGAAAATATATTTCAGTTCCCAGTCACGGTGACAATCTTTAAAGTGACATGATTCACTTATATCTAGGGGACTGCCTGTTCCCAGTTTCTCAGTTCCACATTTTTAGCCATACTGATTCTAATTTCACAATAATCTCTGAGGCACAGTAACCCCAAATATTTGATTTTTTTGCATTAAAAAACCACATTATTTCAAGTCTTACTTTTCTTAATAACTACCAGCCCAAATGCCCAAGGTAATTAGCCAATGAGAATCCCACAGTGAAGGTAACAAAAGCAAACCCCACAACGCAGGGCTCTGTGCTAGACGTGAGAATAAAAGGTAAAACAAAAAAGATGGTTTTCCCGTAGAGGGTCACGGTCAAGCGAGAAATAATCAAGCTGTGCTAGAGAGAAGGACAAGATACTAAGGGGGCCACATAGAAGGGGGCATAATTCAGTTTAGGATATAGTAAGGGATTTCAAGGGAAAGTTCTGGAAGGAAATGATGCCTAAACGTATTGAGTTTTTCACTGATGTCCTGTGTCTTAGAATCCAACAGCAAGTGTGCTGTTCCTTATCATAAGTATGGTCCTCTGTTTACTGAAAACACATTTTCTAAATATTTCATTCTTAAGACGTGTTACTCACTGGTAGTGGTGGTGGTATAGTTGCTAAGTTGTGCAATTCTTGGACCCATGAACTATAGCCCACCAGATTCCTCTGTCCAAGGGATTTCCCAGGCAACTGGAGTGGGTTGCCATTTCCTTCTCCAGGGGACCTTCCCTACCCAGGATTGAACCCATGTCTCCTACACTGTAGGCAGTCTCCTGCATTGCAGGAGGATTCTTTACCACCAAACCACCATTACTCAGCATTACTCAGTATGAATGGATAACTCTTCAGAAATTAACCACATCAAATTCTATTTCAGTTGTCCTGGAGCATTTTCACCCAAATGTTACTGCTTATAGATTCTCTTATAATCTACATTCTCCAATAAGATAGTTACTAGCCACATGTGACTATTTCATTTTAAATCTGATTGTTTTACATTTTACATAGTTAACTAAGTACAATAAAATGAAATTAAAACTTCAAATCCTCAACTGCAGTAGCAAAAAAATGTCAAGTGCTCAGTAGCCAACAGTGCTATTTCAAGTGCTCAATAGTGGCTACCATATTGGACAAAGCAGAAAATATGTCCATCATCACAGAAAATTTTAGCAGATAGCTCTGCTTTAGATTGAACCTTTCTACTTTCATGTCTGCTTTACATGGGTGATCCTTCTGCCCAATCCCAAATTATTTTATTGAAATAATATGCTAATAAAATATTCCTGATTCTAACTTTGGTACTTATTTTTTTCTCTCCTTGTTTTCAGGGTTTTAAGGATAAAATGTCAAGATTCTAAGTGTCAGAGCAGAATCAGTCACCATGTGATTAATCAGCTCGGTAACACTGGGTATTGTTGGGAATAGGGCCAAAGTCTGGGTGCTGCAACCACATTGCAATGCCATGATGCTATTACAATTTTGACCAGTATGTAGGAGCACAGAAGATCTAATAACGCGAGTTACAATGCCCTGATTACTTCTCACTGCTTCCGCAAATACTCAGGAGAAATCCTCCCATCTCTAAAATGCCTGCAAAAGGTACATCTTTACTTAATTTAATTGATGGCATGTGAAGAGATAACTTCCCCTATAGGAGGAAATGGCATCTCACTCCAGTATTCTTGCCTGGAAAATCCCATGGACAGAAGAGTCTAGCAGGCTACAGTACATGGGGTCTCAAAGGAGTCAGACACAACTGAGCAACTGAGCATACATACGTAAGAGATAACATATAATTCATCTGCACCCATTGATTCCATTTGAACACCCTCTTGTCTTCGCAGATTATGGTAGGGGAAGGAATCCTCTACTGTTGTCTGTCCAAAAGAAGGAATGGGGTTGGCCTGGAGCCCAACATTAACGCTGGAGGCTGCAACTTCAACTCTTTCCTTAGAAGAGCCGTCAGATTCGTTGGTAGGTGTGGGAAACCACAAAGAAAGAAAATGTTTTTCAAATAGAAATGTTGTATTTAGTTACAGACATTGTCTTTAAAGCTGTAATTTAGATGTATAATGTCAGGTACATGATGAATTTTACATTATAAAAAAAAAATAAAAACTGTTAAAAACACCCTAATTTAAGTTTTGTATCCACAATGTGTTACTTATAGTTGTAGTCCTTGGTTTGAGAGCCAGCATGCCATGCATTTCAGTTTATTTTTGTCTTAGCTCTGGTAGATCATGAATTTACTTTAAAATGGTTTCTTGGATCTGGATTCATTTTTTAAAATGGAGAATAAATATCAGCAGACCAATATAAATGGATAACCCTTCAGAAATTACGTTAGCCGCATCAGTGATTCCATTTCAATTGTCCTGCGGTGTTTTCATCCAGAAGTTACTGTCTGTGGAAATGTCACCAAACAGCACAGAATCAAGGCTGTTTTTCCTTGGTTATATCATCTAACTTACCTCCTATTTTTCTGAGACCTGCAGAAAATCCATAGGCCTGTATCAGAGTCAAATCGGCATCTAAACCTTCATCTCTTCTGATTAGCATGTGACTATCTTAATATTATTTGAGTCACAGACCTTTCTTTTTAACTGAATTGAAAAGTCAAGCCATAGTACATCACACCACTGTGAATGTTTTAAATCATTCCCAGTAAATCAATAAAAAGTTATTTTCACCTGTAACCTCTCAATTCAAAGGAATAGGTAGCTTCATTTAATACCTAATAAAAAATTAAGTACCATCATCTCTTCCACTGGAGAAAAAAATCTGGTCTGAATCATACCCTAGACTCTGCCCCACTTAAAAAAGGCACGTTTTTGCTCCACAAAGACTGTACGGCAAGAATAATCCCCTACCAGGATCATGAACTAAGACCAAGAAGTAAAAACTTCAGGACATCTAGCTGATCTCAGAGGAAGTTTTCCTAATGTAACACAATGCTGTGGCAAAAGGGCACATAACCTCTCTGAAAAACCTCATGACTGAGGATGCACCATCTTATCCTGGAGAACCCAGTCCCGGAGTCAACCACGCCCATGCCCTGGGGCCTAGAGATGGGTAGGTTTCCTCACTTACCCATACTCCTCCCCAAGATCTTACATGCTGCTAGGAGTTAGAATGTAGAAATAAAGGTCCAGGGTCACGAATCTGAGGTGAGTGGGTGGAGAAAGAACTGGGAGAGTGATTATTAGGTGACAACAAGCAGAGAAGGAAAATGCAAAAGGGACCAGGCCAGAAGGAGAACACCGTCGGGTTACCTGCTGCCTGTCACAGTGATTTCTGTGAGCAAATCATGAATCAGAATCCAGACTCTCAAGTAAGAATGACTCCAGGGTGTAAAGGGAGCAGGTGGGCTAGACTCCCAAGGATAAGACCAGGCAAAGAACCTGAAGCAAGAATGGAGTTTGAATGTACAAGCCTGCATCAAGATTTGTTAGTTTATGGTTTCAAACTGGTCCCAGAAGAGAAAAGAAAGAATTTAATCAAGAGATTTAAGAATGTCATTTCTGCGTTCCAAAATGAAGGAAGCCTCCCACAGCCTGGTACTTGTATGATTATTGCTTTCACCATAGGGCTGGCTTGCTGTTTTCTCTGTTTTAATTAGCATTCCTGGTATGCTCGTCATCTGTAGGTAGTCATACCAGGAACCAATCCCATAGGGTTTGCCTACTGTGGCTGGGGTGAGGAACTCCTGGGGAGAGAGCCCTGGAAGCACAATTCTGCTAAGCAGTTTACAGTGATTTTGAATTTTGCTTCATTCCCTGTATTGAATTCTTTTCAAATCACACAGTTGTCACCTTAACATGTTCCAGGTATCTGTCAAGTGACCTACAGTTGATAATATTAAGAGTTGGCCTGATATAACCAAACAGACAAAAATCCTTCAAATGATGATTTTGGAGATACTCATTGCCTTCAGCATCTGTTTGGAAGTTTAGAAATTGTCTTTACTATCTTCCTGAAATTAACCCAGAGAAAATGGTCACAGTAGATGTCAAGGTTGTCATGTTAATGTGTAATATGCAGGACTGATGATGGCACCACATTGGCATCAAGAGCCAGCTTGGTAACAGGCTCTTTCCTTTTCCTCATAGGTGTTCATGTCTTTGGACTCTGCTCTACAGCTCTCATCACAGACATCATCCAGCTCTCCACAGGCTACCAGGCTCCATACTTTCTGACCGTGTGCAAGCCAAACTATACCTCTCTGAATGTGTCTTGCAAAGAGAATTCCTACATTGTAGAAGATATTTGCTCAGGATCAGACCTTACAGTTATCAACAGCGGCAGGTTAGAAATGGAGATTATGAATACTTCCATGTTGGTGTTTTCATTGTTCATTAATAGCTTGGGGTATCATCATAGGCATACACTTTTCAATCACAATGACTTGGATTGTATTTTTCTTTTCAGTTCAGTGATCTCTTTAGGGATGATACTGTAGAAACCCATTGGTGGCTCATTCCAACTCCTCTCTCTCCAAATTTCAGCCCCATATTCATTCTGCTCATCTTCATATAACCAAACCCCAGTCATGTTCTGTGATCTCCTCTATACTAATTATGGGTTTAGAAAGAAAGAAAGTGAAGTTGCTCAGTTGTGTCCAACTCTTTGCGACCCCATGGACTGTAGCCCACCAGTCTCCTCCATTCATGGAATTTTCTAGGCAAGAGTACTGGAGTGGGTTGCCATTTCCTTTTCCAGGGGATCTTCCCAACCCAGGGATTGAATTACAGGTTTAGGTTATCACAAATTGGTTTATTTTAGATGTTTTTAGTTAGTCATGGCTTATAATCAGTATGTGTCATGTAGTGACTTAAGTAGAAGACTATATATGATATTTCCAGCTCCATTACATATTTTATTTAAAAAGAAATCATATGAATTTTCCTTTTGATTGAGTTTTAAAAGAAATAGCATCTAGGATTGCATGTGTCTTCTTTGAATAAACCCAGAAAGTCTGTACAGCTCCTGACCTTGCATTTCAGAAAGTAAAAACTTTAAAGCTCAAGAAACTACCAAGGCATTAAACTGTTTTCAATCAATAAAAAAAAAGAAAGAAACTTAGATTGCAAGAGAAGTTTATAAGAAATAAATTACAGAAGGGTGAAGGCAGCAAAAGACTGATATAAAAATTTTATTTTTCATTCAGTCAGTTCCCAAAGATTGATTTGAGTCAAAAATAAGTTAAATACACTTGAAGAATCAGAACCTGTTATTATATAATTATATACATATGGTCCATTCAACTCAATTAATTTTGAACTTACATTTAAGACCTATATTCTGTATTCTTTCTCAGTTTTTCTATATTATCTTGTCTGTGTTGAATAGTAGTCCTTTTTATTGGGTACCAAATTATTAGTAGGTCATTAATAAAACCAAATTTTTTCCCATTTTTTATTCATTAAAAGTTCTCTGTTCTCCTTCTATCTTTCACAATCCTCTGTTCTACCTCTCCCACCTTGCTTCTTATTTAACAAAACAATATACTTTGTGATTCTTGAGATAATAGTCGTTTTAAACTGGGATAGAGAAACATTTTGCTAAAATTAGATTTTTTCCCCTATGCTTTCTAAAGTGTAAAAAACACTTCTAGACCCACTACTGCGAGAAAATAATTATTCTTTTAAATATTTGTGTAAATGAAACTATATATTTAGGAGCATAGAGAAAGTTTAAAGGCATTAAAATCTTAGGTTTTATAGGCTTTTACTTTAACCTGACATAATTATAATACCAATAAACAGTTATAATGCTTTCCACTCCATTTCCACTTTCAACCAGCATTCCAATGGTGTAAAGAAGTGATCCCTTAGAAAGCTAACACTTTATATTGGAAAGTATATCACTACCCTTCTTTAATACTAATGGTGATTAACAGTGTTTATTTTATCACTCAGATCTTTCTCCAGAAAACCAAACAGAAATTAAAGTTATTGCTTATTACCTTGTGGCTTTTTAATTGAACATTTTAACCACTCAGTGTTCTTGTGATAATTGTTAGCAGCGTGTCAGAAATAGAAGGCATAATTTGACTTCTTCCTTTGGCAGAAAATCATTCCCTTCTCAACATGCGACCCTTGCTGCCTTTGCAGCTGTGTACGTTTCGGTAAGTAACTGGGTCTTTTTCATCAAACTGTGTCCTAGAGAAAATCAGAGAAATAAGTGTTGTCTCCAAACTCTAATTAGATTATATTATAGCTGGGTAATAACAGAAGAGTATAATGGCATAAGAAATAGAATTTAGAATGCTACTGTATAACAATATATTTGTTACTGTATAACAATATAATTATAAACAATATAATAGTAAGATCATTTTTAACACAGTCATAATATTCATTTAGCCTTGTATCTCCTTAATGTGATATTATACTTCATGAGAGAGTATTGTGAACTACATGAATGTTAAAAACTGTAAAACTAAAAGAATTGTGTTAAGTATATACATACACAGCACACACTTTCGTTTCAATCATTATGTAACAGCAAATTCTAAGTGAGTGTAAGTTGATAAATGCTCTGCAATGAATTGTCACTATATCTTACTAATATAATAGTTTATTAGATTTTATGTGAAAAAATGGATTGAAATTAAGTGACAAGTAACACGGAGATTAACCAGTTATCTGGCTAATTCTATTGCTGTAATTTTTTTCCAAACTTTTGTGTAATCACATAAGAGGTCTGTTATTTATTTGATGAATTTTGTCAGACATTCCTTCTTTTTCAGGTACAGAAATTAGCCATAGCAGGGGGAAAGAAATAGTAAAATTGACATCAAGTGTATCAGAGATTTGAGCTTACCTTTTTATTTGATTATAATTGAATAGAAAAAAAAATGACCTTTTAAACATACTTACCCCAGTTCTTTCCTTTTTTAAAGATGTACTTCAATTCCACACTAACGGATTCCTCTAAGCTTCTGAAACCTCTCTTGGTCTTCACCTTTATCATCTGTGGAATCATCTGTGGGCTAACACGGATAACTCAGTATAAGAATCACCCAGTTGATGTCTACTGTGGCTTTTTAATAGGAGGAGGAATTGCTCTGTACTTGGTAAATAGTTTACTATTATTCAACAAAGCACAGTTTAAAAAGGAAAATATGCACAAAATGTCTTGCATTGTATTAATTTATTTCCAATATAGTTTATGAGAAAATTCCTGACTCCTTCTCCATTCTAAACCAAAACAAATATTCTACTTTCAGTAAAATAATTTATTAAACTCATACCTTGGGCTAGAAAAGGGGATTTTAGAAAGATTATCATATTTTCCCTTATCACTCTCCCACCAAAAAAAGTCAAGGACTACTATTACTAGTATAATTTTATAGATGGGGAAAGTAAGTTAAAGAGAGTAGAAGTTTAATGAAAAAATTATATACTTTGCCCAATAACACAAATGTGGAACCTGGATATTACTATAATCCAGCTAACATTTAATTCTTTGTGTGTGCTCAGTCATGTCTGACTCTTTGCGACCCTGTGAACTGTAGTCCGCTAGGCTCCTCTGTCCATGGGATTTCTTAGGCAAGAATACTGGCTTCAGTTGCCATTTCCTTCTCCAGGGGGGCTTCCCGACCCAGGAACTGAACCCATGTCTCTTGCCACCTGCATGGGCAGGTGGATTCTTTACCACTGTGCCACCTGAGGAGTCCCATTGAATTCTTTAGCAACCTTCATTTCTAAACCTGATCTTCCTTTAAGGGAAATATCTTCAGCATAAGGGAACTGAAATTGTCCATTTCATTCATGCATTCATTACCTTTGCATTTATTCAAAATCTGATCTGTGCCAGGTACTATACTGAGCATCACAGCACTGATAAATAAGATATATCATTTATGAGTTTACAGTGCAAAGATTAAGAAAAGTATAAATGGTTACAATATATTAAATGACAAACTAGGGTATAAACAAAGTACTTTGAGGATAGCAAACTGCCTAAGGAAGCCAAGGAAGGCTTCACAGAGTTATACTCATGTTTTTAAAACATGAGAGTTTTTTAGGGTAAAGAAAGGAGGAGGGCATTCAGGCTGAAGAAATTACATATGCAAAAGATGGACATATCAATGATCAAGCCTTTGTGGAGGGTGAGGGAACAGAAGGAATGAGAGATAATGGCCAGGTTTCTAGTTTGGAAGACTGGCAGATGGCGACTTCATTAGTTGATTGAATAGATGTGTACAAGCTCAATTTAAAGATCTATAGGCAGTTGAATAGTTGGGTCTGGAGCTTAAAGGAGCAATGACTGATGGAAGATAGATTTGGAAATCACGGACATTATAGGTGGAAATAACATTATAGTTATGGGAGTATATAAAATTATCAGGTCCTAAGAATAAAAGGAGCCAGGAAATCACCAATATGCAAGTGGCATGCAGAGGAAAAGGCAATGATGAAAGAAACTAAGAGGATCTACAGAGAAATAAAAATTAACTATCTGTTGGAGCAGTTCTAAATCTTGTGATCTTGGAATACTTGTGAAAAGCATTAATAAAAAAATGCTTACAAAAACAGGAAACGTACTAAAGTGAGCAATGATTTACTTTTTTTCATTTTTATATACTAGTGGCATAGACAGGATTGTCACTTCAGATCTCATACTTCCCACTCATACTTTCTTCAGTGAAGGAGAAAGTCATCAAATGAAAATTGGTGTGCCAGGAACTGTGCATAAACCTGGGTTGTCCCTCGGGTTTCATTGGCAACAAGTGTTACAGAATAAAACTGAGGACTGTCACTCTCCAGTTCATGCATTGCTTTTGTACATGTCTGCTTTTCATGGTGTCTTGGAGTCCAAGGGTTTGGGCTCGAATCTCCGTTCTTCTGCTATCTGGCCAACTTTGTACCCATTCAGAAGCCTGATTCTTCATCTATAAAATGAGGATGATAACTATTTGCCTTATATCATAACAAGGAATCAAACAACTATTAAGCTGAGTTCTGGGCACTGAATTTTGAACAATGTAGGTAGAGGTTATAGCTGTGAAAAGAAGAGAAATGAAAAGCAAAGGAGAAAAGGAAAGATATACCCATTTGAATACAGAGTTCCAAAGAATAGCAAGGAGAGATGAGAAAGCCTACCTCAGTGGTTAGTGCAAAGAAATAGAGGAAAACAATAGAATGGGAAAGACTAGAGATCTCTTCAAGAAAATTAGAGATACCAAGGGAACATTTCATGCAAAGATGGACTCAATAAAGGACATAAATGGTAGGGACCTAACAGAAGCAGAAGATATTAAAGAGGTGGCAAGAATACACAGAAGAGCTGTACAAAAAAAGATCTTCATGACCCAGATAATCACGATGGTGTGATCACTCACCTAGAGCCAGACATCCTGGGATGTGAAGTCAAGTGGGCCTTAGAAAGCATCGCTACGAACAAAGCTAGTGGAGGTGATGGAATTCCAGTTGAGCTACTTCAAATCCTAAACGATGACGCTGTGAAAGTGCTGCACTCAATATGCCAGCAAACTTGGAAAACTCAGCAGAGGCCACAGGACTGGAAAAGGTCAGTTTTCATTCCAATCCCAAAGAAAGGCAATCCCAAAGAATGCTCAAACTACCACACAGTTGTACTCATCTCACACGCTAGTAAAGTAAAGCTCAAAATTCTCCAAGCCAGGCTTCAGCAGTATGTGAACCATGAACTTCCAGATGTTCAAGCTGGATTTAGAAAAGGCAGAGGAACCAGAGATCAAATTGCCAACATCCGTTGGATCATCAGAAAAGCAAGAGAATTCCAGAAAAACATCTATTTCTGCTTTATTGACTATGCCAAAGCCTTTGACTGTGTGGATCACAATAAACTGTGGAAAATTCTGAAAGAGATGGGAATACCAGACCACTGGACCTGACTCTTGAGAAATCTGTATGCAGGTCAGAAAGCAACAGTTAGAACTGGACATGGAACAACAGACTGGTTCCAAATAGGAAAAGGAGTATGTCGAGGCTGTATATTGTCACCCTGCTTATTTAACTTACATGCAGAGCACATCATGAGAAACGCTGGGCTGGATGAAGCACAGGCTGTAATCAAGATTGCCGGGAGAAATATCAATAACCTCAGATATGCAGATGATACCACCCTTATGGCAGAAAGTGAAGAGGAATTAAAGAGCCTCTTGATGAAAGTGAAAGAGGAGAGTGAAAAAGTTGGCTTACAGCTCAACATTCAGAAAACTAAGATCATGGCATCTGGTCCCATCACTTCATGGCAAATAGATGGGGAAACAGTGACAGACCTTATTTTTTGGGGCTCCAAAATCACTGCAGATGGTGACTACAGCCATGAAATTAAAAGATGCGTGCTCCTTGGAAGAAAAGTTATGACCAACCTAGACAGCATATTGAAAAGCAGAGACAATACTTTGCCAATGAAAGTCCATCTAGTCAAGGCTGTGGTTTTTCCAGAGGTCATGTATGGATGTAAGAGTTGGACTATAAAGAAAGCTTAGCACCACAGAATTGATGCTTTTAACTGTGGTGTTGGAGAAGACTCTTGAGAGTCCCTTGGACATCAAGGAGATACAACCAGTCCATCCTAAAGGAAATTAGTCCTGAGTGTTCACTGGAAGACTGATGTTGAAGCTGAAACTCTAATTCTTTGGCCACCGTATGTGAAGGACTGACTCATGGAAAAGACCCTGATGTTGGGAAAGATTGAAGACGGCAGGAGAAGGGGATGACAGAGGATGATATGACTGGATGGCATCACCGACTCGATGGACATGAGTTTGAGTAAACTCCGGGAGTTGGTGATGGACAGGGAGGCCTAGCGTGCTAGAGTCCATGGGGTCTCAAAGAGTTGGACATGATTGAGTGACTGAACTGAACTGAACTGACGTACAGTCTTGTGGAAGATGGTCCTAGACTTATGAATTTAAATACAATTATCAATGGAACATGAGGTAAAGACTGTTTACCCTGAAAACTTTTGTAGTGCAAGCATAGATAGGTATTATTTAGAAGAAGATTTTAGCCAGGAATTAAAATACTTGGAGAGGGAGAAGCCTGACTTTATTCTGCTCCTGTTTACACTCTGTCCTGAAATTATTAATTTTTCCATTCTAAACCAATGCCCTTGTTCTTGTTAGGCACTCTACAAAATATCACATCTGTGGAATTCCTTTGGTTTGATCTGAAAATTAGACAGTGGCTCCCTTCTGTTGAGATTAACACACAAATAGTTATCTGCTTCTGGCTCTTATCTCTAAACTAAGCATCTCAAAAACTGAAAATTCAGCAGGGATTAGATCTCCTACATGTCAAAAGTTTAAAATTCTGAATCTGATCTTTAGCCTTTATCAGATTTTTATCTCCCAAATTAAAAAAAAAATTGATCACCTGAAGACAAGATTAAATAAAACTCAGCTCAACTTTAGTGTAATAATATTGAGTTGATCAAATATTACTTTCAAAATTTAAGATCAGGTTTTACTTGGAAAAGAACTTAGAACCAAATATAGGGACAGTTTCTGCCCTCTTTTCCCAGAACACTCTGTAAAATGCTCCACACATAGGGCTGAGCTCCATGTCAGCTGAGAAGATGTGTGTCTCTGACCTCACTACAAAACCTATGTCATATTTTATGAATGATTTGTTGTTCTCCATTTCCACATGCAGGTATGATTGAATGGTATGATTTCAATCATACCATCAGGAGGTATGATTGAAAATGGAAGGTAAAATACATCAGTTAAGCCATCTGAGTTGTCACTCAACAAGCAGTTCATAAATCCAGAAAAATGAATAGCTTTGAAAAAACAGAAGATGGTTGATTCACACTGTTGCATGGCAGAGACCAACCCAACAGTGTAAAGTAATTTTCATCTAATTGAAAAATAAATTTTAAAAAGAGAAACAGAAGAATGTCCTTATTTCTCTCATTGTCTGACTTCTTTTCTCAAAACAGAGGATAAGATTATCCAAAACATCCGGTGGGATGGAGAAAGGAGAGAAAAACCCAACTAATAATGAAAAATAAGGGACTTTATAGTTCTGAAGAGTTAGTTCCATGGCTGATGGTGTAACTTACAACTATTTCCTGAGTAATTGTACTTTTAGTTTTGGTTATCTGTGTCAGTCAGTGGTGTGTAGAGAACACATCTTTCTGTGCCTCACTACATCCTCCAACGGAAACTCTCAGTAACCATGTCTCCTGGTGGCTGATGTTTATTGTTTCTCCCAACACTAGGGTCTGTATGCTGTGGGGAATTTTCTGCCTAGTGAAGAGAGTGTGTTTCAGCACAGAGAAGCCCTCAGGTCTCTGACAGACCTCAATCAAGACCCCAGCCGAGTTTTATCTGCTAAAAATGGTAGCAGCACTGACGGAATTGCTCACACTGAAGGCATCCTTAACCGAAATCATAGAGATGCTAGCTCCTTGACCAACCTCAAAAGGGCAAATGCAGATGTAGAAATCATCACTCCACGGAGCCCCATGGGGAAGGAGAACATGGTTACCTTCAGCAATACCTTGCCTAGAGCCAACACCCCATCCGTGGAAGACCCTGTGAGAAGAAACGCCACCATTCATGCTTCGATGGATTCTGCTAGATCCAAGCAGCTCCTCACCCAGTGGAAGAATAAGAATGAGAGCCGGAAGCTGTCTCTGCAGGTTATAGAGACCGAGCCGGGCCAGTCACCACCCAGATCCATTGAAATGAGATCAAGCTCGGAGCCGTCCAGGGTGGGGGTCAATGGAGACCACCACGCTCCCAGCAGCAATCAGTACCTCAAGATCCAGCCTGGCACCGTCCCTGGGTGTAACAATAGCATGCCTGGGGGACCAAGAGTATCCATTCAGTCCCGCCCCGGGTCCTCACAGTTAGTGCACATCCCTGAAGAGACGCAGGAAAACATAAGCACCTCTCCCAAAAGCAGCTCCGCCCGGGCCAAGTGGCTGAAAGCCGCGGAGAAGACCGTGGCTTGTAACAGAAGCAACAGCCAGCCTCGCATCATGCAGGTCATAGCCATGTCCAAGCAGCAGGGTGTCCTCCAAAGCAGCCCCAAGAACACTGAAGGCAGCACGGTCTCCTGCACCGGCTCCATCCGCTACAAAACCCTGACGGACCACGAACCCAGTGGGATCGTGAGGGTCGAGGCCCATCCGGAGAACAACAGGCCCATCATACAGATCCCGTCCACCGAAGGCGAAGGCAGTGGCTCCTGGAAATGGAAAGCCCCTGAAAAGGGCAGCCTTCGCCAAACGTACGAGCTCAACGATCTCAACAGGGACTCAGAAAGCTGTGAGTCCCTGAAAGACAGTTTTGGTTCCGGAGATCGGAAGAGAAGCAACATTGACAACAGTGAGCATCACCACCACGGAATCACCACCATCCGCGTCACCCCGGTAGAGGGCAGCGAAATCGGTTCGGAGACTCTGTCCATTTCTTCCTCCCGCGACTCCACCCTGCGGAGAAAGGGCAACATCATTCTAATCCCTGAAAGGAGCAACAGCCCCGAAAACACGAGGAATATCTTCTACAAAGGAACCTCCCCCACACGGGCTTATAAGGATTGAGTGATGGTCATTCAAATCACTTGGGTCACCCCAAGAGACCACGTGTTGTTTCTCCCAGTGCTCTGTTCCAGCGAATTGGGAACCCTCTCACCAAACTAGATTGTCCATCATCAGCCCGCGACTCACTGACACTCGAGAACTATTCCACTCAAACTTGCAGGCTTCACATCAAGGGAAGGGAAAAGCACAATGCAAGAACCTAACTCGTGTGATAATGTGAAGACTCTTCCTAAGACTTACCTTCAAACGCAAAACGGCTGCAGAGGGCAGTATCAAAAGAAAGCGGTTTTCTTCAGTGTATACTATTGTACTTCCTGAATGTGCCAACTTTAGGGTTCTTTCTTTATAATTAGCTGTGGGAATCCAGAACACACGTTTTCCCTACAGCAGAGGCCATGCAGTATTATATATTCATTTTGCAGAATCTGCACCAAAAGCTCACTATGGGTGGTGCTGATTATTATAGTACTTATATGGTGTAAACTCTCAATTTCTATTTAGCTGTGAAATAGTGGTGTGCAATTCCTTGTCAAAGAAATGCTACTGTTATTAAGAAGATGTTGGCTTCTTTGTGTTAGAATAGGACACCCTGCAGCTTCTCTGCAGTGGCTCCGTCACAGTCAAAAAATGAAAAGGTTTTGTGCATTTCTTCAAAATTTTGCTTTCTTCAACAACAAAGATTTATAAGGATATTTTCAGTGAAAGGGAACAACCAGTACTTTTCTGCATAGCTTTTTGCTGCTTACTTTTTATTTCAAGTTACTGCTAATGAAAAACCTGTTTTTAGTGAGTACATCTGCATAATTTAAAGATGTTATTTTTAAGAGTCTTTTGAAATTGATGTGATCATATTTTGCATTTTATGGCTTCTCCTTTATTTATTGATTTAAATTTTTTTATTATAGGTATGTTCTGTTTTTAACGCAAAAATAACAGTTGATATTCCTTGAGTAAAATATACTGCTGTGAATTTATAAACAAGAAATATGAACCAAAACTTGACACTGTGGGTTACACTGCCAGCAGTGTTGATCATATGTTAACCTTAGATGTTTCCAGTCAGCTGGCTTAAATTTCTAATTTAAGTAATCCAAAATTTTCATTTTGTTCCAGATTATTAACATTTTTTGATATCCTGATAACCAGTTAATTAGAGTCACAATGGTTGGGTTTTACCATCTTCTCTAAAATATTTTGTTATTTGTATACTAACAGGATGAATCTGACAAAAAAAATGAAAATTGATAAGTAAAAATATCTCAGAGTATACATTAAGAATGTATTTCTTCAAAATAGATAGGCACAGTTTTTGTGCTCAACGTACAAATAACAGTTTTCGCTACCTATCCTGAATGAAGCCTTCAACTTAAATCAATGGAAACCAATATTGCCAGTCAGAAGAAACTAAAAGCAAAACATTTTGAGGTGTTTTTCCAACTTAAAATTTTAAGTATGAAGAAATATTTGGTTCTTGTAATTTCACATTTAACCTTTTTACACCATTTCTTAAGAATTCTGATGTACATCTCATAATTGCCACGGGGACAAAAGGTAACAACAATGCTGGTTAATCTGATCTCAGTTCAGTTTTCACTGAGAACAGAAGTACTTGTTTAGAGATGAGTAGACCACATTCTTAATCAACTTCTACTGGAAAAGGGCAGAGCTTTCTAGAGTAACCAACTTCCTACAGCATTAGGGATTTAGCTGAAACCAGCAGAATTGAAAACTCTGGCAATAAAATACAGATTCAACTATATCCCTTCTGGCAATTTCCTTCTCAGAGAGGGGAGTGGGAGTAAAATGTTGCCTTCCCCACTTCTCACCACCACCACCATTATGACACTCCTACTGGCTTTTGCCAATTTATAGAGAGAAAGGTGGATTGGTTTTAGTGCTCTGAAGAAAAAAAAAGCTGCAGCATTTCAGGTGCAGTATGATATTTCCTAATCTTTCCTATTTCTTAACAAAAGATTTTAAAGTACTTCTCTAGTCATTGAAGTTTTTTTTCTTTACATGAATATTGATATATTCTTTTTCTACTCAAAGTGCCAAAGGCTACAGTTTTTAATGACTTAAATTGTACCACATTGTTAAGGAAATATATAATGATAGTCGCTAGAACTCAGACCTCTGCATGTGTATTTGATAACACATCTTTTGTAAACAAAAGATTACAAAGAATTATTTGTTTACATTCCACTGGTACCTTAATTTAAAACAAATGAGACTAACAGGTGGTATCTCTTCTTAGTGTTCTATTTATCTTATTTGCTAATGAGAGCACTTCTTCCTTTGTTAGGCTGTGCTTTATTGATAAAATCAAGTATTGAATAAAGAGAGTTAATTATCTTTTTAAAGTAAATAAAATTATGAAGATATATATGATATATATAAAGTATTGTGTTTAATAAAATGTTATGCAATGTTTTCCAAACTGATAAAGTTTGTAAAGTGCTATAATGTATTTTGTTAAGTACAGATCAGAGCTATTGTGTGAGTATATTGTGCTAACATCATAGAAATAAAGATTAGATTTCTTCATCAAAACTGGAACATTTTGATCTTTTACTTCAGACAGAGTATGAATTGATAATACTTTATGGGAAAACAACTGAAAAAATTTGAATAACTCAGAACTGATTATAATTAGAAGAAAGAGTATTGCACTAAGAAGGAAAAGCTTCTCGAACTATGACATATTCCTTATCATTTAGAATTTTGGTTTTATGCTTATTAAAGAAGTTCTTTTAAATTTATTTGAATGAATGAATGAATGAAGTCGCTCAGTCGTGTCTGACTCTTTGAGACCCCGAGGACTGTAGCCTACCAGGCTCCTCCGTCCATGGGATTCCCCAGGCAAGAATACTGGAGTGGGTTGCCATTTCCTTCTCCAGGGGATCTTCCTGACCCAGGGATCGAACCTGGGTCTCCTGCATTGGAGGTAGATGCTTTAATCTCTGAGCCATTTAGACCTAGATTTTTTGCAAATCAATGTTACAGAGTATTGAAAAAGAAAATAGGAAAGAATCATTTGTGTAAGTACCCCTTATACTATGATTGGATAAGTAACCCTGATCCTAATACATTTCTCATGAGGTATCAGGTGAGTGGATTCTGGGTTATATACATAAGAAGTTATCATTAAAACCATATCATTTATACCTTTTACAAGTCAAGTCTTTACTTGATATCTATGGGTTATTTCATATTCAAATTCAAATGGAATATGGAAATTCATTATTCAGAAAATAATTTAATTAAAATAATTCAAGGAAATCAAAAGGAATTGAAATGGTTTAATCTAAAAGGGAAATGTGGCCTGGAAAATGGGTAATGGTTTGTTTGTGACAGTGTTTCATTTTCTCTGCTTACTAAATGTCTCCTGTCTTTATTCTGTAGAAAGTTTCTACTGTGCTCTAGGATCGAATGCTACAGTTTGAAGGAAATATAGATTTCAGTCATAGTATATGATATTACACGCTTCCCTGGTGACTCAGGTGGTAAAGAATCTTCCTGCAATGCAGGAGACCTGGGTTCAATCCCTGGGTTGGGAAGATCCCTGGAGGACGGCATGGCAACCCACTCCAGTATTCTCACCTGGAGAATCCCCATGGACAGAGGAGCCTGGTGGGCTACAGTCCATGGGGTCGCAAAGAGTGGGACACGACCAAGCGACTAAGCATAGCACATATGATATTACAGATGAGACCCAATAATCGGAAATTCCCAGTGACAATGCTTCCTAATGGTTAAAAAAGAGAGAGAGAGAGAAGAAAGCAAAATGTCTAGATGAGTCCTCTGGTACAGAAATGACTCTCATCTCACTGGCCATACAATTGTCAATGAAAGCCCCTAACTGCTAGTGTTTATTCACTATCATCAATGAGAAGGAGGGGCAAACTGAGCAAAGCTACAGTTCTGCCACCAATTCTGTTTAACAAACTTACTGAGTCTTCATTTTGTCTCCTTTACTCCTTCTTCATTAAAATTTTCAGTCATAGCCTAAGAGACAAATTTACCTAAACTCTAGGGTTAGATTTTAAAAATAGTACATTTGACAAGTAGGTGAATGAATTTAAAGAAGAAAAAAATATGAAATCACATTCGTGTATAATCTCCCTTCCTCTCAATCACCTCCTGACACTACACCTCCTACTAACTGGTTCTATTCCTGGGTTGGGAAGATCCCCTGGAGAAGGAAATGGCAATCCATTCAGTATTCTTGCCTGGAGAATTCCATGGACAGAGGAGCCTGGAGGGCTACAGTCCATGTGTTCACAGAGTCGAACATGACTGAGTGACTAACAGACAAACACAAACACACACACTAACTTATAGAAAGAAAGCTAGATATTCTCTATAAGAGGAACTTTCCCCCCCACAAACTCCCTGGTTGTAGTTTGTTCCTTCTAGCATGCGATATCCCTCTGAGAAATGATAAGTAGTTTTGAATATTAGGTAAACTAATTCCACTCCACCTCTAGCCCAGTCTTTCCCATTCTGCATCTAAATTAAATAATCACAGATATTTCTGGAGGTCTGTGTGTTTGTGTTAGTCATTCAGTTGTGCCTGACTATCTGTGACCCCACAGACTGTAGCCCAATAGGCTCTTCAGTCGATGGAATTTCCCAGGCAAGAATACTGGAATGGGTTGCCATTTCCTTCTCCAGGGGATCTTTCCAACCCAGGAATTGAACCCCCATCTCCTGCATTGCAGGTAGATTCTTTATCATCTGAGCCACCAGAGTATAAAAAGAGACATTAAAAAAATAAACTCAAAATAAGTCAAAGACTTAAATGTAAAACTAAAAAATTTTTAGAAAAAATATAGGAGAAAATCTTTAGGATATAGAACAAACACTAGCTGCTAGTCCTTGGTTAGATATGTGTCTGCAAATATTTTTTTTTCAGTCTGTAGTTTATCTATCATCCTTTGAATAGAGTCTTTCAAAGAGCAAAGTTTGTCTTTATGGGTCATTTTTTAAAAGTCAAACTAGACTTTATAAAAAAAAATCTTCAAAACTCAACAGTAAAAACTTCAATAACAGTAAACAGAAGAGACTAAAAGAGAAAAACAGTAAAATAAAAATGGATAAAGACATGAACAGACATTTCAAAGAGGATATATAGATAACAAATAAGCATATGAATCGATGTTCAAAACTATTAGTCATTTCAGAAATACAAATTAAAGTCACAATGAAATATTACTACATACCTATAAGGATGACTAAAATTTTAAAAAATGATGATACCAAACGCTAACAAGAACGTGGACAAACTGCATCACTGACACATTGCTGGTGGGAATATAAAATAGTATAAACTCTCTGTAAAACAGTTAGGCAATTTCTTTTTTAAAAAAACTAAATTTACATTTATATTTCCTAGGATTTGTACTCTTGGGCATTTATCCACAGAAATAAAAATTTATGTCCCCAAGAAAAATGGTACCCATGTATTCATCTTAGTTTTATTATTAATAGCCCCAAACTGAAAATAATCCTGACGTCCTTCCTTGAGTGAGTTGTTTAGCAAACTGTTATACAACCATATCATGGACTACTACTCAGCAATAAAAAGAAATGAACTATGATACATGCAACTGAATGAATCTCCAGGGTGCTATGCTGAATGAAAAAGCCAAAAGGTTATACCTGTATGATTCCATCTCACACAACACAGATAGGAGCAGTCCATGGCTAGAGAAGTTGTTTTTACCATCTTTAATATATGGCTTCCAAAGTTGCTCTAGTTGACATGATTTCCCAGGAGGATTGGGGTTGGGAGGGAGGAAGTCCAGGATAAGCAGCTTTGTCTTTAAGAAAATGGCACTGAAGTTGTATCTGTCAAATATAATCCACCCAATGGGAGCAAACTGAATTATCCTGTGGCAAAAGATGCCAGAGAATGTAGTCTCTTGGTCAGAGGACTTATTACCAACTAAAAGTTTGTGTCTTCTCTAGCCAGATGGAAAAGAATCAGAATGGTTTCTGAATGATAACAATCAGTCTCTGTCTTACAGCTTCAAGACTCTTCATAGTACAACCTAAGACCCTTATAAACCACTACTTTTCCATACACACCTATTGTGCAATAGGTTTCACGTCTACATTTGTGTGTGTATTTGGCTGTGTGCCTGTGGTTTATTCTTAACTCTCCTTCCAGAAAGTCTTTGCATTCATTTTTAAATCTCTTTTGTCCTTCAAGACTAAATCTCAATCTTCCCCTATGCAACTTTAGAGCTAGAAGGGATTTAACAGATATAACACATCATTTTAGGTATAATCAACCTAATTATCTATGTATCAAGAAAAGTAAGACACATGAGAAGTGACTTACTCAGAGTCACACAACTGGTAGGTGCCAGGAGGGTATTGAGAGCAGGAAACAACTACCTTCTGTTCATTTTGTAGTTTCTAATGTTTAGCACATCACCTACCACATAGGTTAGACACTAAGAAACCATTTGCAATGAATAGATGTTTGAATGAATGAATGATATATTATGACACCAGAGTTGGTACCTTTTTCAAAAAGGTTGAGTGATCTCTTTCTTTTGAGAATGTTGGTAGACCTGTGTTTTTCATGGCCAATGTATTCACAGTTATATAATTTGTACAATTAATCACCAATTAACAAGACATTGAATATTTACTACAGACAAGACTGTAAGCTCTTTATATGCAGCACCTAACACAATAAGTGATCAATAAATATAAGAATATTTGAAAGAGTACAGTATGTTCTACCTATTATGTGTGAAAAATTCATGAAATAAGTAAATAGAATTTATTATATGAAAGAAAAATTATGAAGGGTCTTGGAACAGAAAGAAATAGTTGTTCATTTGATCACTCTCTGAAGTTCCACAGTTCTCAGAAATCCCTTCATGATTTTGAAGCCAAATTTATTTATATTTTTCTCTTTTTTCTTTTTTGAAACATCTTTTAAAAATGTTGACATGGTGTAAGCCAGATTTCTTGGAACAAGCTGTCTTCTCACAATAGATGTGATTTTGCAACAGTTGTTTGTTCAAATGTTCCCACCTCCACAGTAATTTCTGTACAGGCAAGTGCCATTGAGGAATACTTATTATACTTAAGCTATGACTAAACTGTGAAAGTCCCTCAGTCCAGTCTGACTCTTGGCGACCCCACGGACTAATTCTCCAAGCCAGAATCCTGGAGTGGGTAACTTTTTCCCTTCTCCAGCATATCTTCCCAACCCAGGAATCAAACCAGGGGTCTCCTGCATTGCAGGTGGATTCTTTACCACCTGAGCTATCAGGGAAGCCCCTGTGTTTTTCATGGCCAATGTATTCACACTTATAAAATTTGTACAATTAATCACCAGTTAATAAGACATTGAATATTTACTACACACTAAATTGTAAACTTTTTATGTGCACCAGGACCCAGAGACCCAACAGAGACTGAGCCAGAACTGTGTTTGGGTGTCTCCTGCAGAGGAACGGGTCAGCAGCGGCCTGCCACGGGGGCAGGGGCTCTGGGTGCAGCAGACCTGGGTATGGCAAAAGCCTTCTTGGAGGAGGTCACCATTAACCCCACCATAGAGTCCCAGAACTTACATAGGACTGGGGAAACAGACTCCTGGAGAGCACAAACAAAACCTTGTTTGCACCAGGACACGGGAGAAAGGAACAGTGGTCTCACAAGAGACTAACCCAGATTGCCCATGAATGTCTAGGAGTCTCTGGCAGAGGCATGGGTTGGCAGTGGCCTGCTGCAGGGTCAGGGGCACTGAGTGTGGCAGTATCTGAGTATGGGAGCTTTTGAAGGAGGTCTCCATTATCTTCATTGCTGGGAGCAGTTATGGGAGGTCCTGCCCGTGACAAGGTCATGAAGAAAATACTGGGCAGGCAAGGCCATCCGGGACCCCATCCATGACAAGGTCACGAGGAAAAAACCTGACATGCAAGGCCGTCTAGGATAAAGGACCTTCCAGGTTGGCCTCAGCCTCTACCCCACCCTGTATCCTCCCCCCTTTTTCTGTTGTTGTTCTTGTTTGCCCTGTTGCAGATTCTTGTGTAGCCTGCCGAGAGCTCTCCTGCTCCTCTTTCACTGAATGAGGACCAACTTAAAACCCTAATTAATAAATCTCCTGGATGCTGGTACCCTATGAAGGGGCCAGGGATGAAGGAAATGCTTCCATTCAAACATTTTGCTAGCATCCTGGCTTGTTTGATAAATGTGTGATCTCATTGCACAAAATGCTCTTGATTATTCTAAACATCCTAAACACAGTACACTAACAAAAGAAACTATTAAGCATAGGCCCCTCCACGGGGTGAGAAAAGCTCCACAAATAAAAGCCACAAATGTGCCTAATAGAAAATACTTTAGATAGAGTTTAGCTGGCGACTTCTTGCAGGTAGTTAACTTTTAGACTAAGAGCCTATTTTGTGCCATATCTGCTGTTTTTGCAGTCCTTCGCATTTCTGTTCTGTAAAAATGTAATCCTATCTAGTTCCCATGGAGATGATGCTTATTAGAAAGAAAATAGATTAATTATAAGAAAAACAGGGTCAGCTACTGAAGTTGCTTAAGTCACACCAGGTGCAAGCCGTAAAATGTTAGCAGGCCTGAAGGCCAAATGATAAGAAAGACTTGTGAACGAAAGTATGTGGGTGACATCCTGTTTCTGTTGAAGGTCAAGTTGCTGTAATGTTTTGAGGTGCCCTGTGTGTAAGCAATATGCACTTCCCCCAAAGATGTTGTTAAGGCTATAAAGGGGCCATGCAAAAATAAACTTCAGACTCAGCCCCGAGCTTTGTGTCACTCTCTCTCTCATTCGCCGACGCCGTTCATCCTGAGGGTTCCCCTGGATCCTGCTGGGGCTGGACCCTGGCACTTCATTACCTCCACCATAGTTTGGCCTCAGGTCAAACAACAGGGAGGGAACACACCCCCACCAATCAACAGAATATTGGAATAAGGATTTACATAGCATGGCCCAGCCCATCAGAACAAGACCCAGTATCCCCCTTAGTCAGTCGCTCCCATCAGGAAGCTTCCATAAGCCTCTTTTTCTTATCCATCAGAGGGCAGACAGAATGAAAAACACAACCACAGACTACTAACCAAGCTGATCAAATGGACTACAGCCTTGTCTAACTCAATGAAACATTTGGGTGTAGGGCCACCCAAATGGATGGGTCATGATGGAGAGTTCTGACAAAATGCGGTCCACTGGAGAAGGGAATGGCAAACCACTTCAGTATTCTTCCTTTGAGAACCCCATGAACAGTATGAAAAGGCAAAAATATAGGATACAGAAAGATAAATTCCCCAGGTCGGTAGATGCCCCATATGCTACTGGAGATAGGTGGAGAAATAACTCCAGAAAGAATGAAGAGATGGAGCCAAAGCAAAGAACAACACCCAGCTGTGGATACAACTGGTGATGCAAGTAAAGTCTGATGCTGTAAAGAGCGATATTGCATAGGAACCTGGAATGTTAGGTCCATGAATCAAGGCAAATTGGAAGTGGTCAAACAGGAGATGGCAGGAGTGAACATCAATGTTTTAGGAATCAGCAAACTAAAATGGACTGGAATGGGTGAACTTAACTTAGATGACCATTCTATCTACTACTGTGTGCAAGAATCCCTTAGAAGAAATGGAGTAGCCATCATAGTAAACAAAAGACTCTAAAATGCAGTACTTGGATGCAATCTCAAAAACAACAGAATGATCCCTGTTCGTTTTCAAGGCATATCATTCAATATCACAGTAATCCAAGTCTATGTCCCGACCAGTAATGCTGAAGAAGCTGAAATTGAATGATTCTGTGAAGACGTACAAGACCTAGACTAACACCCAAAAAAGATGTCCTTTTCATTACAGGGGACTGGAATGCAAAAGAAGGAAGTCAAAAAACACCTGGAGTAACAGGCAAATTTGGCCTTGGAGTACGGAATGAAGCGGGGCAAAGGCTAACAGAGTTCTGCCAAGAGAACGCACTGGTCATAGCAAACACCCTCTTCCAACAAGGCAAGAGAAGACTCTACACACGGACATCACCAGATGGTCAATACTGAAATCAGATTGATTATACTCTTTGCAGCCAAAGATGGAGAAGCTCTATATAGCCAGCAAAAACGAGACCGGGAGCTGACTGTAGCTCAGATCACGAACTCCTTATTGCCAAATTCAGACTTAAATTGAACAAAGTAGGGAAAACTACTAGACCATACTCATATGACCTAAATCATATCCCTTACAATTATACAGTGGAAGTGACAAATAGATTCAAGGGATTAGATCTGATAGACAGAGTGCCTAAAGAACTATGGATAGAATTTCGTGACATTTTGCAGGAGACAATGATCAATACAATCCCCAAGAAAAAGAAATGCAAAAAGGCAAAATGGTTGTCTGAGGAGGCCTTACAAATAGCTGAGAAAATAAGAGAACTGAAAGTCAAAGGAGAAAGGGAAAGATATACCTATTTGAATGCAGAACTCCAAAGAATAGCAAGGAGAGATAAGAAAGCCTTCCTCAGTGATTGATGCAAAGAAATAGAGGAAAACAATAGAATGGGAAAGACTAGAGATCTTTTCAAGAAAATTAGAGACACCAAGGGAACATTTCATGCAAAGATGGGCTCAATAAAGGACAGAAATGGTATGGACCTAGAAGAAGCAGAAGATATTAAAAAGAGGAAGCAAGAATACACAGAAGAACTGTACACAAAAGATTTTTATGACCCAGATAAGCATGATAGTGTGATCACACACCTAGAGCCAGCCATCCTGGAATGTGAAGTCAAGTGGGCGTTAGGAAACATTACTATAACAAAGCTAGTGAAGTTGATGGAATTCCAGCTGAGCTATTTCAAGTCCTGAAAGATGAGGCTGTGAAAGTGCTGTACTCAATATGCCAGCAAATTTGGAAAACTCAGCAGTGGCCACAGGAGTGGAAAAGGTCAGTTTTCATTCCAATCCCAAAGAAAGGAAAATGCCAAAGAATGTTCAAACTACCACACAATTGCACTCATCTCACATGCTAGCAAAGTAATGCTTAAAATTCTCCAAGGCAGGTTTCAACAGTATGTGAACCAAGAACTTCCAGATGTTCAAACTGGATTTAGAAAAGGCAGAGGAATCAGAGATCCAATTGCCAACATTTGCTGGATCATCAAGAAAGCAAGAGAGTGCCAGAAAAGCATCTACTTCTGCATTGTTCACTATGCCAAAGCCTTTAACTGTGTGCATCACGACAAACTGTGGAGAATTCTTCAAGAGACAGGAATACCAGATCACCTGATCTGCCTCCTGAGAAACCTGTATGCAGGTCAGGAAACAACAGTTAGAACTGGACATGGAACAACAGACTGGTTCCAAATTGGGAAAGGAGTATGTCAAGGCTGTATATTGTCACCCTGCTTATTTAACTTATATGCAAAGTACATCATGAGACATGCCAGGCTGGATGAAGCACAAGCTGGAATCAAGATTGTCAGAAGAAATATCACTAACCTCAGATATGCAGATGACACTACCCATACGGCAGAAAGCAAAGAAGAACTAAAGAGCCTCTTGATGAAAGGAAAGAGGAAAATGAAAAAGTTGGCTTAAAATTCAACATTCAGAAAGCTAAGATCAAGGCATCTGGTCCCATCACTTCATGGCAAATAGATGGGGATAGAGTGGAAACATTGACAGATCTTATTTTTTTGGGCTCCAAAATCACTCCAGGTGGTGACTGCAGCCTTGAAATAAAAGATGCTTCCTCCTTGGAAGAAAAGTTATGACCAACCTAGACAGCCTATTGAAAAGCAGAGACATTACTTTGCCAACAAACATTCATCTAGTCAAAGCTATGGTTTTTTTTTTAGTCATGTATGGATGTGAGTGTTGGACTATAAAGAAAGCTGAGCACCAAAGATTTGATGCTTTTGAACTGTGGTGCTGGAAAAGAACTCTTGAAAGTCCCTTGGACTCTAAGGAGATCCAACCGGTCTCTCCTAAGGGAAATTGGTCCTGAATATTCATTGGAAGGACTGATGCTGAAGCTGAAACTCCAATACCTTGGCCACCTGAAGCGAAAAACTGACTCACTGGAAAAGAGACTGATGTTGGGTAAGATTGAAGACAGGAGGAGAAGCCAACGATAGGGTATGAGATGGTTGGATGGCATCACTAACTCTATAGACATAAGTTTGAGTAAGCTCCGGGAGTTGGTGATGGACAGGGAGGCCTGGCATGCTGCAGTCCATGGGGTCTCAAAGAGGTGGACATGACTGAGCGACTGAACTGAACTGATCACTGAAAAAATAGCAAGCACTGCATAGTCCGCATTCAAGTTTATTTTTCAAATTCAAAATTAGTTATTAGAGTCCTGGATTATAGCAATTTATTTAGATCTGGCATGTCCACTGGTCTCATATTCTCACCCCATCTGCCACTAGGATATCACAATTATTTTCAGAATTATGGAGTAGCAGAAGAGTCTTTGGGATCAGGCTGATAAGTTTTCAAATTCTAAATCAACCTACTGTGTTCCCATTTCCTGTATAATAGGGATAATAATTTAGAGTTGTTATGGAGATTAAATAAATATATGCAAAGCATTTAAAACACTCTGTGGCAGTGGCAGTACATTTGTTCTTAATCTTGAGCATTGTTTTCTGATTTCTTTATCTCTAGTCCTCATCTCTCCTAGAACTCTAGAACTGTAATATGCAACTCACTAGTTGATTGATATCTCTACTTACATATGTACAATTGTCTCAATTTAACATTTTCAGAATACATTTTCTGATTTATAGTCCCAAATTTACTTCTCCTTCTTAGTAATAGCAAACTGTCCTTCCCCCACTACAACTATTAAAGCAAAGCAAAAAGATGTAAGCTAAGCTATATTTTTTTTAGAGCTGCTGCTGCTGCTTTAAAGCTACATATATATATTTAATCTAAGCTATATATTTCATTCCTTTTTCTTACCAGTTATTACGGCATTACCACAAGTGGTAAAAAGTAAACACAACTTGTGAGAAATGGAGAACACTTAGTACAACCCTGGATGAATTACTCACCAATTCTGTGACCTTGAGCAACTCCTCTAGCCTTTCTGAGAACTCTGCATTTATTTTATTTATTTTTAAATAAATAAATTTATTTAAATTTATTAAAAGAATGGTTTGTTGGGAGAATTCAATAAGATTATAAATCATACCCCAGCTGTCACTTCTATGATCATTTTTAAGCATCATGAGGTAGTGTTTTTTAGGAAATAAAGGCAGATTGTTATCTCAGATCCTGTCTTTGTGTGAGTGTATGTGTGTTTTAATTTATTTATTTTTTATTGAAGGATAATTGCTTTACAGAATTTTGCTGTTTTCTGTGAAATCTCAACATGAATCAGCCATAGTTTTTAAAATAATTTTTGTTGGAATATAGTTGCTCTCAGATCATATCTTGAGTTATCCACCCACCGGTTGCTTCCCAGCCTATTGTGTTGGTGTATGCTACGTCTCTGCTTGTCACCACCAAGGATGATTAGACAGGCAGGCTTAATACAACACTGTTCTTTTCACTTAGGTTTAATGGGAGGAAGAGTGAGGAGAGGCAGCTTGTTATGGCTCCATTCTTTTGTTCTCCACACCATCACACACGAGTCTATATTGATACAACCAAGTAACCATAGGAACTTGTAAACATGGAAGGTAAAAATATTAAAGCTTTTGTGCTAAACATTGATTTCCTGTAATTAAAGAAAGAAGAATCTAGGAAGTTTAACTCTTCGTAAAGGTCCTTAATTGATTGCCTTAGTTTCTCACTTTGCTTTGATTCTTTATTATTGAAACACCTTTTTTATCTCTAGTATCCATTGAGCAAATCTCTCATGCATTATTGACATGGGCCAGTTTCAGCCGATTCCACCTATCTTTTCTTAAGCTCTAAGTGTTAGAATAATGTCCTAGGAAGCGAGGTTCTGGGAGAGTGTGGAGAGGACTTCAGCTGCCCAAGTGCCACCAAGAAATTTAAATTTGGACCCTTTGAGATTTTCCCATCAAATGAGTTATAGATAGGAACTGCTGATTCTTTCACCAATTAACTATTGAATTCTCTCTGTCTCTTTCTAATGTGAATATTTCTGTTTCTTTCCTTTCTTTCCTAAGCACTGCTATCTCAATTTCCATCCTCTTATATTTTCTTATAATTCTTTGAGTTCTTATATCTCAGTTGTAGATAGGCGTTGTTGATTCTTTCACCAATTAACTATTGGATTCTCTCTGTCTCTTTCTAATGTGAATATTTCTGTTTCCTTCCTTTCTTTCCTAAGCACTGCTATCTCAATTTTCATTCTCTTATATTTTCTGATAATTCTTTGAATTTTTATATCTCTTCTTCTCTGGAAGAATTTTTGTATTTCTTGATACTTAAGAATAAGTGTTCATTAACTTTTGTGATATTATTTTCCTTAGTTTAGTCTTCATGTTCAGTTGTGTCCAACTCTTTGTGACCCCATGGACTGTAGCCCACCAAGCTCCTCTGTCCATGGGATTCTTCCGGTAAGAATATTGGAGTGAGTTGTCATTTCTTACTCCAGGAGATCTTCCCAACCCAGGGATCGAACCCACGTCTCCTGTTTCTCCTGCATAGGCAGGTGGATTCTTTACCACTGCACCTGGGAAGCCCAATGAATAGGATATTTGATATTTATTAAAGTAATGATAAATCTACTGCTCAAATATTAAATACATATATTTATATAATAACAAAGAAAATTTCATTTAGAGCAGGACTTTAAGAAATATAAAATCCAGCCATAAGGCAATGTTGGTTTAATTAGACTAATGTTAGTCACTGCACAAATCAGTACTCAGGGGAGAACATAGTGCAGACTCCATTCCACACCAGTAAGGGGTTTCTTTCCCAGTCCACTAGAGCCATTATCTTCACAATCTTAATTCTACATTTTAATCAGTACCCCAGGTGATAATTATTCACCTAGCATTTGGAAAATATTCCATTGGGCAGTATTCATCAGAACAGGAACTATGTTTTTGCATTGTATTTCAAGTGCCAACTAAAGTGCATTGGTGGTGGAGAAACTCAAAAGCATCCATTTGAATTTACTAAATTCTCCTGACAATTTAAGTATTGCTGTTTCAATTTGAAAAATGAGAGACAAAAACTTGAAGAAGTTAGAAGACTCTGTCAAACTACTAACTAGTAAGCTTGCTAGTGAGTTTGTTAATCGGACAGGCCATATTTTGGGATTGTAACTATGTATGTGATGGTGTGCCACAAGAATCTGACTTTTCTTCCTTATTAGTGAGTATCTGGCTCAAAAATGTCCAACTCATTCAGTTTGGAGGACACATTTAGATTTGGAGATAAGTGGAGCAAGAAATTTAATCCATCAAAATTCCATCAAGGGAAATTAGCTTGGAAAGTTCCTTATCAATAGCAAAAAAAATATTGCTCCATTCGATAATGGACCTTTGAACAGAGGCCTTGTTCTAATATGAGTTCAGTTTCTCATTTATTATTTTTGTTGTTGTCATTAAAAAAAATAGCACAGTTTGTTTAGAATCCCTTAAAAGCGGTCTTGGGGGAAAAACATAAGGGACTCTTTCAAAATCCAAGATGATCTAGGGTAGGATTCCTATCTCTAAACTGAGTTTTTGATCGATTTCTAACATTTTGTTAATTGATAGACACCAGGATCATAGCAGGAGCCTCCACATTCATGCTGTCTCAGAGCTGAGATGTTCCCAGTGAGCAATCATCACCTTTCAGCTCTGTTATCCATATGCTGACCACTTCCACACATGCCTTGCAAGGCTCTGGAGCATCATCAGTGGTTGGCCTCATTAACAAGTCAGAGAAAATTTTCTAGTTCTTGTGGTCTAGATTGTTAAACATATATAAATCTATGACGTGGCTTTGTGCATGCCTGTGCAAAAGAAAACATATGGTTGTTAATATGTTAGTGGAAGCTTCTAAATAGTGATTGTATGAATATTTCATGTTTCCTCCTGGCTTTGCTTCTGTAACCTGTTTCTAAAGGGATAAAAAGAGAGAAAAGAGGACAAAAGAGTTCAGTTTCCATAGGAACGAACATAACCATGGAAAAAAACCTGTTAAAGCTAGAGTATTGCCTGAAGGGAAACTAAACTCATGCCACCAGAGAGTTATGAGCAACACATTTATCTAATTCAGTTACATTTTCAAAAGTCATGTTTAAAACCTTCCATAGTGATAGACTACCATACGAAAATTAACTATCTGGTCTCTGAAAACCAAAATACTTTAAATCAGTATATTAACTATATTTTAAAAATTTTTGGTTGGTACTATTAGAATATGGAGGAAAAAGTCAGCTAAAGCACAAATATTCTAGGAGAAATTTAAAGTATTACAAAATAATCACTTTTTCTAAAATATTAACTTTGTAGTACATCTAACTATAAACACACTAAGTATGTAACAGAGAGCCTGAAGAATCAAAAAATAATAATAAAGTAATAAATAACTTTTAAAAGTTCTCTAAATTTACAAGATGAATTAAAAGCAAAAAATTCAATTTAAAAGAAAAGTTGGTAACTTACAAACAACTCGTGATAATCAATATAAGAAGGCAAATCTGACCAGTATTTATATTCTAAGGACCCAGAGGAAAATTTTCATTTTAGAAAAATAATTCTCATGTGAACTCTAAAATTTCTGCTTATAGCTTTTGAAGAGGAGTTTTTAAAATACTGACAACAAATAAGTTCTGGATCTCAGAATTATCTTTGAATTCTTCTTCTTTCCTCTCTTTCTATGCCCAACTCATCATAAAACTCTGTCTTCTGTCAATTCTTATCCATAACCCATGACGTCACCCTAGTCCTTCTTTACCCCAGTTGCTCTAGGTCCCTGCTTTGCAAGCTTCCAATGTTTCAAAATTCCTTCTTGTAGTTACTTACCCACACTCCCAGTCCTAATGGGCTGGTTTATCATTTCTTTGCCACAAGGGCCTGATTAAGTGATTTTGAAATATAATGTAAATGTCTAATAAGGAGGCCAGTGTGTTATACTTCCTACCCAGGGCAATCTGAATTTAAAAGGGAGATTTATAATCTCCCAAAAATAATGTGTTGATTGAAATCATTTAGAAATGGGAGAAACACTTTTTTTTATTTAAGTAAACAAATAAATATTCATAGGAAACTAAATATATGATGCTAGAATTTCAGCAATAACACAGCTGTAGACTATAATAGTCTCAATTTGCATACTTTCAGCAACCAACTCCTTCATATACAATCATCAGCTCTGCAACAAAACTTTGGAAACTTAGAAGCAAACTGATTTGTTCTTTACCACCTCTACCACACGCTGAATTTATTGCACCAGCTACCCTCAAAATGGAGACACAGAGAGACTGAAAACAAGAGTTGTTTAAGAATCAGCAAGAGTCATCAAATAATCTTCTTTACCGATCATTCTCAACCTCTGCAGAAGACTGAACATTTGTCTTTGAGATGGTGAGACAGAAGCTTATTTGAGAAGGTTAAGAAATCTGTCCCTTTGAAGCACACACCATAGATGGGGGGCAGAAATCCATATTAAAAGCTGAGTTAAGTCAAAGTCTACAGGTCATATACTGAATTTTGAAAACCCAAATTTTTCCCTCATTGGGATCTCAGAAATGATGACAGATAGACTAATAATCTCCAGGTCAAAAACTGAAAAATTCATTTTGTGAAATCTGACTGGCACAAGAGAACTAAAGGTACTGATAATCAGCCTAGCCAGATGAACCAAGCCAGAGATCAATGACTCAAGACTTAAAAACAAAAACTAACAGGACTAGAGGGAGAAATCAACAAATCCACACTCACAGGTAGTAATTTTAACATCTGTTTCTTTGTAATTGATATAACAAGAAAAAAAAAAAAAAAATCAGTAACAACATTGAAGTTTTGAATTAACATGGCCAAACTTGACCTAACTGTTTACTCATACGAAACTGCAGAATATACTTTTTAAGTGTACTATGAAATGCTCACTGAGACAGACCACATGTTGGGCCATAAAACAAATCAGGATAATCTTTAAAAACTGAAATTATGTGTTTTAATATCACAACTGCATTTAATTAAAAAAATCAGTAAGATATCTAGAACATCTGCAAATATTCAGAAATTACCTTCCAAGTAACTGATGGAGCAAAGAATAAACCACAGGGAAATTAGAAAATATATCCTATTAAATGCTAATAAAAACATAATAAACCAAAACTAGCAGGATGTAACCAAAGTAGTGCTGATACAGTACTTATAAAGAAATTTATGGTTTAAAATGTTCATATTTAACTGCAAAGCCAATTATCTAAAACAAGACACTCTGCTAGATACCAGAATACAATGCTAACAAAAATACAGTCCTGATGGTGAATACAGACGGCAAACATTGCCATAAACTATCATGAATAATCACCACCAGAGGTATTCATTAAAATGTAGAGTCATTAATATGTACACCAAATTATAGATTTCCTTCCTGAAGCAATCGTTATTACAACATGCTCTTCACAACAAGGAGATCCATGTGGCTACCAACCATATGCAGAAGCCTTCAATCTCATTACATATTAGGAAGGTGCTAATTAGAAACAATGAGAATTCATTACACACCCACTAGAATAGCTAGATGAAAAGGACAGAAAATCCCAAGTGCTTTAAAGACATGGAACAACCAGAACCCTCATCTACTGTTGGTGGGAATTTAAAGTGGTTTAAGCACTTTGGCTCTTCAAAGTGATAGCTACAGTTGAATATGCCTGTAACCCGTGACTCCTTAGTGAATGATAAGTAGGAAGTTACCTGAGTGTAAGGAGAGGCAGACCCTTCAGCTTACCATCCAATCAATAGCTGCCTAATCCCGCCAAGCAATTTACCAGCCCTGCTCCTAATATGCCCACAGCACTCCAAAAATAGTCAGGGGTCATAACCCCACCCAACCCCCACCCAAAGCTGGCAGGGCTTTTCCTGTTCTAGCACATGCACACACCTCACATTCTCTTGGACTGAAGTAACTTTTGGTGCCCACCAGGCTCATTAACTCCTCTTAAATATTCCATGAATGTGCTCAGTCCATGAGGTCACAAAGGGTTGGAGGCTACTTTAGTAAAGTAATGCTCAAAATTCTCCAAGCCAGGCTTCAGCAATACGTGAACCGTGAACTTCCAGACGTTCAAGCTGGATTTAGAAAAGGCAGAGGAACCAGAGATGCAATTGCCAACATCTGTTGGATCATCAAAAAAGCAAGAGAGTTCCAGAAAAGCATCTACTTCTGCTTTATTGACTATGTCGAAGCCTTTGACTGTGTGGATCACAACAAACTGTGGAAAATTCTGAGAGAGATGGGACTACCAGATCACTTGACCTGCCTCTTGAGAAACCTGTATGCAGGTCAGGAAGCAACAGTTAGAATTGAACATGGAACAGCAGACTAGTTCCAAATCAGGAAAGGAGTACGTCAAGGCTGTATATTGTCACCCTGCTTATTTAACTTATATGCAGAGTACATCATGAGAAACGCTGGGCTGGATGAAGCATAAGCTGGAATCAAGATTGCTGGGAGAAATATCAATAACCTCAGATATGCAGATGACATCGCCCTTATGGCAGAAAGTGAAGAACTAAAGAGCCTCTTGATGAAACTGAAAGAGGAAAGTGAAAAAGTTGGCTTAAAACTCAACATTTAGAAAACTAAGATCATGACATCTGATCACATCACTTCACGGCAAATAGATGGGGAAACAGTGGAAACAGTGAGAAACTTTATTTTTGGGGGCTCCAAAATCACTGCAGATGGTGACTGTAGCCATGAAATTAAAAGACGCTTATTCCTTGAAAGAAAAGTTATGACCAACCTAGACAGCATATTAAAAGGCAGAGACAAGAATTTGCCAACAAAGATCCATCTAGTCAAAGCTATGTTTTTCCAGTAGTCATGTACGTATGTGAGAGTTGGACTATAGAAAAAGCTGAGCACAGAAGAATTGTTGCTTTTAAACTGTGGACTCTTGAGAGTTTCTTGGACAGCAAGGAGATCCAATCAGTCCATCTGAAAGGAAATCAGTCCTGAATATTCATTGGAAGGACTGATGTTGAAGCTGAAACTCCAATACTTGGGCCACTTGTTGCAAAGAACTGACTCATTGGAAAAGACCCTGATGTTGGGAAAGATTGAAGGCAGGAGGAGAAGGGGTTGACAGAGGATGAGATGGTTGGATGGTACCACCAACTCAATGGACATGAGTTTGAGTAAGCTCTGAGAGTTGTTGATGGACAAGGAAGCCTGATGTGCTGCAGTCCCTTGGGTCACAAAGAGTTGGATGCGACTGAGCAACTGAAATGAACTGAACTGAACCAGTGACTAAAACAACAACAATGCTGTGTGTCTATCCGTCTGTCTTAGCTACCTACCTATCACATCTTCTTCATCCATTCATATATTTATGGATACTTTGTTTCTACATTTTGATAACTGTAAATAATGTGTCATTTAACAGGGGAGTGCAGATATCTCTCCAATATCATATTCTCATTTCCATTGTATATATTCCCTGAAGCAGGGTTGCTGAATCATACAGTAGTACTATTTTCAATTTTTTGAGGAAACTTCATGCTGTTTTCCCTACTGGTTACAATATTTTACATTCCTAAAACAGTGAACAAGTATTCCCTTTTCTCCACATCCTCACCAGTAACTCTTATCCCTTGTCTTTTGGTGATGACCATTCTAATGGGTGTGAGGTGCTGTCTCAGAGTGGTTTGGATTTGCATTTCCCTGATAATCAGTGATGTTGAGCCTCTTTCCAAGTATCTGTTGGAATGTTGTTTAGTCGTTCAATCATGTCTGATTTTTTGCAGTCCCATGGACGATAGCCCACCAGGCTGGTCTGCCATGGACTTTTCCAGGGAAGATTATTGGAGTGGGGTGCCATTTCCTACTCCAGGGCATCTTCCCAACCAAAGGCTTGAACCTGCATCTATTGTATCTCCTGTACTGGCAGGCAGATTCTTTATCACTACCACCGCCTCAATTCCATCAATACAGACATCTAACTATAACAGGCTGAATTAAGGAAATAACATGCACAGTAAAGCATCTTGCAATATAACCTGCAGCTGTCAATCAACAACTCCCTTGGGTTATGCAAATGACTGGATTATGCAAATAACTGCCTTAAGTCTGTACCCGCGTCCTCCAGGGCCATTTGCCTCCCTTGGCGTGGCCCACCTCTCTCTTGCGTTCTCTCTGTTCTTTCTTTGCGTGTGCTCAGTTGCCTCCAACTCTCTGCAACCTAGTCTTTCTTTAGATAATAAACTTTCTTGCAATGGATAAGACTTTAGATTCTTCTTTTCATCCTTACTGTAAACCAAGGCCCACAGAAGGAAGGATCTTCAGACTCTCCTTCCACTAACAGTGAACACCCTCCAAAAATGTTTATTAATATGTTGATAAAAACTGTGTATGCACAATCATATTTGGAGTAGCCCTATTTGGAAAAACCCAGATAAAAACCACCTGTCAACAGTAGAACAAATTTAAAAGAAAAAAATGACATAGCCACACAATTAGACACTATATAGCAATGACTATGAAAAAATACAAATGCATGTAAAAGTTGACTGAATATCATAAATGTAATGTTAAATAAAAGGAACCCCATTGATAAATTGGTATCAACAGAGTGATCCTACTTCTATAAATTTCATATCAGATAAAACTATTTCATAATAGTAAAAGCAAGAATAATGGTTTGCCTTGGGAGTGACAGGTGGTGACTGCTAAGCAGTATAAAGCTAGCTTTGGGATGCTGGCAATATACTGTTCCTCAACTTGTATACTGCTGATATTTGAGGGTTTGCTTGGTGAAAGTTCTTTCACAGAATTTTTTCCACACATATTGTCTATCTGTAATATTCAAATTAAAAGCTCCAATAAAAATGGAAGAAATATTTTCCTTTGTTTTTAATTTGATTTATAAATGTCATCATCAGACTATCTTTATTATTAGGGTTTCTTATGCTGAAAGTTGCCAACCACTATTCCTTTTCTGATTACACTTAGTTAAATGGTCTCTTCTGTTTTGTTAGTTCTCATATTTACCATGTACTAATTGGGTGTTAAAATGAGTGGGGAGAACTTTAACATTCTCAAAGTCAAATATCAAGTTTACTGTTTCATTAAGAGAATTGTTTTTGAAGTGAACTAATTCTGAAATCTCCCTGAACTGCAATATAATCCTTTTAGAATTACAAAGGGAACCACAGATATAGAGATGTACCACTCTAATGCTAGAAAGCTAAGAGGGACTAAAGAGCCTCTTGACGAGAGTGAAAAAGCTGGCTTAAAACTCAACATTCAAAAAACTAATATCATGGCATTTGGTCCTAGCACTTAAAGGCAAATAGATGGGGAATAAACGGAAAAGGTGGCAAATTTTATTTTCTTGGGCTCCAAAATCACTGTGGATGATGACTGAAGCCAATGAAAATAAAAGACACTTGCTCCTTGGAAGAAAAGCTATGCCATACCTAGATAGTGTATTAAAAAACAGATACCACTTTGCCAACAAAAGCCCATAGAGTCAAAGCTGTGGTTTTTCCCATAGTCATGTATGGATATGAGAGCTGGACCATAAAGAAGGCTGCGCTCCAAAGAACTGATGCTTTCAAATTAGTGCACCAAATAGGTCAGCTGAAAACACCTGTGCAATAATTGCATTAATTTGAAAGCATCAGTTCTTCCAAGCTTCAGGATCAAACCCATGTCTCTTACGTCTCCTGCATTGGCAAGCAGGTTTTTCATCACTGGTACCACCTAGGAAGCCTTTGAGTCAAGATATCTCCCTGCCAAATCAAAATGATTTAGAAGTTGCACTTGAAATATGTCTAATATTGGAAATTAAGAAAAAGGAATAATAGTCATTTGTCTTAGTATATAGACCTTTCAAAATACATTAGAGTTTTATATTTTCTGGTTTCTTAAAATAACTGATTTCTTGACGAGATCTTAAAATAAGAGTATGCCACCTTCATTACAGTTGCACAAATTTATACTGGTAGATAAGCCATAATTGTTTTCCCTTCTATTATCTTCCTTTGAAAAATTTTCTATTTTGCTTTTTTCTAATAATTATGAAGCATTTTGTGTTTTAATGCTTTCTATTCATAATACTTGCATCTTTACTTACACTTTCATTGTTTCTGAATTGATTACTGTTGTAGTTTCTATGGTAACTCTGCCAGTTGCCTACCTATAAATAGATATTTTGTAACAGCAGGCTTATGAAAGTTCATTTCTTGAATACCCTTCTGCAAAAAGAATTGCTAGAAAAATAACATATGAAGCAAAGGTTTAAGGAAACAGATATCTTATACATGTCAGGGTGTAAAAATAGAAGACTAAAATTAAAAATTCATGTAGGTGCAGATTGGGAAGTACACAGTGAGAAGAGAGGATACGTGAGTATTTCAAAAGAAAAACATACAGTTGGGTATATGTTTTATTTTAGTCCCCACTAAAAATTTCATGATACTTAAAAAATAATATTTATTAACCACATATGAACTATCTAGCTTCCATTTCTTTCATTGGCATCTTAATACTACTCTTCAATGTGACATTCTGGAAACTCTCTTATATGAATATTATCCTTTAAAACACACACACACACACACACACACACACACACACATATATATATATATATATACACACACACAAAGTCTCCCATTCTATTCTTTATCTTTTAACTTTATTTGTATTATGGCTGTATTTGCCATACAGTTATTTTAACTGATGTAGTTAAATATGTCAGTTTTCTTCAGTGGCATCTGATTTTGTGTTTCACTTAGGAGGTCTTTTCTACTGCAATATTATATTAATAAAGAACATCCCCCTACATTTCTTTTCTTTTTAAATAGTCTTTAAATGTATTATGCTTTTAATTGATCCAGAATTTCTTGTTTGTTTTGTGTGAGATAGTAATTTTTTATAGAAAGGCAGTTAGATTTCAGCACTTATCCTTTTCCTGATAATTTTAAGTATTTTATTTACTATGTATTAAATTTCAAAGGTACGTAGATCTATTTTTGGTCCCTGAACTATAGTTCCTTCATTTGTTTTTCTGTCCCCACAATGATAGTTCTTAAATAACATGTTTTAATATAAATAAGTGTGTTTCAAATGTGTTAGTATTCTGTTTATTTGCTCTTTTATATGAGTCTAAAATCAGCTTGAAGTTCCATAAAATCCCCATTACTGTTTGCATTTAGTCTGTTATTTAATTAAGGAAAAATTACACCTATATAACCTTTTATTTTCCCATTCAGAGACAGGGAAAGTGTCTATGTTTACTCTACTTGGTTTTATGTTCAACAATACAGTGACATGTTATTCCCTGTTCAGATAGAATTGTGTAGTTTTGAACTACATGAACTACAACAATGTTAGCATGCTTATCTTGCATTTTATCATTCAACTGTACTCTGTTATTAGTTCTATTTGCTTTTTTGTTTTATATATAAATATTTAAAGGCATGTTAAGATATGCTTTCCTTGACTACCCACATATCTTACAAATCTTGTAAACCAATTTTTATAGCTCTCAAGATTTTTATATGCTTTTAAAAGTAAAGTACTATAATCTTGGGGAAAAACAAGATTGTACATATACATAAATGTACATGAGTCTGTACATACCTGTCCCAATGAATATGTATCTAGAGACAGAGTGGGAACTGTAATTCTGCAAAATAAGTAACATTTCACTCTTTCTTATAAGAAAATATTAATTTCAATGTTTTCCTAGATTTGAAGTGCATTATAAATGTTCACATGATATAATCACCAATGAATTGTGAACTCCTCAAATTGTATGGATCCACGTGACCATGTTAGCACCCCGGGCTAACAATCATTCAGCATTGTTGGATAAATCGACCAGTCCTTACTGCCTAATTATTTTTGGTTATTAAAGAAAGCCACAGTCTGATTGAAGTCTATGCTTATGAAATTTTACTCTGCTTTGAAAGAACTGTATTTTCTTTTACCACATTTGGTTTTATTCCTAAATGCTTTTTACATACCAGATTATTGTGCATTCAACTGAAAAAGTTTTTTTCCACCTTAATCAGAATCATCAAAGGGCTACCTGTAAGTGTCTCACATAAGGGAACAAAAATAGCAAAAGTGACTATACTAAAAAAAATCTAGTTTTCTAGAAAACGTTTTTAAGCAAAACATTAATATCATTTGAATACTGCTCATTTTCCTTTTCTTCTGCATTTTGATTGTAAACATCATTAGCATTATACTTCCTGGCTAGATTCATGACACAAATCAATAAATTGTATTCCCTTGCTCTTTTAATATACAGAAAACATGTTAGCATAGACAAATATAAATTACTTCTAACAGTTAAGACTCACATTAATCACTTCTTTTGAGGTTTCTTCAAAGAATGATTATAATAGCATGAAAAAAATGCAGTATAGTATTGATTTTACTGCAAGCAGTACAATATTCTATTAATGGATGCATTTTTGCATTCGTTTCAGGGGAGACTGTGTATGTCAGATATTTAATGTCTGTTAGACATTTAAACTGCTCTATATTTAAAAGGATAAGCTGACCTTTTCAGATGTCTATTAAGTGAAGTAACTATCTTGTAATAATCAAAATATCTTCTATTTTAACAGAAATGAGATTCAATTGCATCATGCAAGTATTATTTATGCGGTGCAATAAATTATGACTAAATACATACTTCTGGTGCTAAGGAAACTCAGCAATTTCTTAAAATGGTTATATTTGGTATGCCTACAATAAACAATACTTTTAAACACACAATTGTTATAAGTATGGGAAGGAAAACATAGCCTCAAAAATCAAATATCAGCAATGCTTCCATTTTCTGATATTTAAAGAAGTGGAATGTATCCAAAGCAGAACTTGCTCCATCTATATCACTGCTAATGGTATTTGTTTGAATAAGTTATCAGAAAAGCAATAATTTTAAAAATGGGTGGTGATGCTAAAAAACAGATCTTAGTATCTGTGAGTAAATGGCTAATTCTATAAACTAGGATTAAGATCATGGCATCTGGTCCCATCACTTCATGGCAAATAGATGGGGACATAGTGGACACAGTGACAGATTTTATTTTCTTGGTCTCCAAAATTACTGCAGACATGAAATGAAAAAATGCTTGCTCCTTGGAAGGGAAGTTTTGACAAACCTAGACAACATATTAAAAAACAGAGACATCACTTTGCCAACAAAGGTCCATATAGTCAAAGCTATTGTTTTCCCAGTAGTCATGTACGGATTTGAGATTTAGACCATAAAGAAGGCTGAGCACCGAAGAATTGATGCTTTTAAATTGTGGTGTTGGAAAAGACTCTTGAGAGTCCCTTGGACAGCAAAGCTTTTGCTTTTTGACTATCCTACAGTAGTATTCTTGTCTTAGAGCCCCATGAACAGTATGAAAAGGCAAAAAGATAGGACATGGAAAGATGAACTCCCCAGGTCAGTAGGTGCCCAATATGCTACGGGAGATCAGTGGAGAAATAAGTCCAGAAAGAATGAGGAGACGGAGCCAAAGCAAAAACAACACCCAGTTGCAGATGTGACTGGTGATGGAAGGAAAGTCCAATGCTGTAAAGAGCAGTATTGCATAGGAACCTGGAATGTTAGGTCCATGAATCAAGGCAAATTGGAAGTGGTCAAACAGGAGATGGCAGGAGTGAACATTAACGTTTTAGGAATCAGCAAACTAAAATGGACTGGAATGGGTGAATTTAACTCAGATGACCATTATATCTACTACTGTGGGCAGGAATCCCTTAGAAGAAATGGAGTAGCCGTTGTAGTAAACAAAAGAGTCTGAAATGCAGTACCTGGATGCAGTCTCCAAAATGACAAAATGACCTCTGTTCATTTCCAAGACAAATCATTCAACATCACAGTAATCCAAGTCTATGCCCTGACCAGTAATGCTGAAGAAGTTGAGATTGAATGGTTCTGTGAAGACCTACAAGACCTTCTAGAACTAAAAATCAAATAAGATGGCCTTTTCATTATAGGGGACTGGAATGCAAAAGGAGGAAGTCAAGAGCTACCTGGAGTAACAGGCAAATTTGGCCTTGGAGTACAAAACAAAGCAGGGAAAAGGCTAACAGTTTTGCCAAGAGAACACACTGGTCATAGTAAACTCCCTCTTCCAACAACACAGGAAAAGACTCTATACGTGGACATCACCAGGTTGTCAATACTGAAATCAGATTGATTATACTCTTTGCAGCCAAAGATGGAGAAGTTCTATACAGCCAGCAAAAATGAGACCGGGAGCTGACTGTGGTTCAGATCATGAACTCCTTATTGCCAAATTCAGACTTAAATTGAAGAAAGTAGGGAAAACTACTAGACCATACAGGTATGACCTAAATCATATCCCTTACAATTATACAGTGGAAATGACAGGTAGATTCAAGGGATTAGATCTGATAGATAGAATGTCTGAAGAACTATGGATGAAAGTTCCTGTCATTGTACAGGAGGCAGTGATCAAGACCATCTTCAAGATAAAGAAATGCAAAAAGGCAAAATGGTTGTCTGAAGAGGCCTTACAAATAGCTGAGAAAAGAAGAGAAGCAAAAGCCAGAGGAGAAAAGGAAAGACATAATATAAAAAGGAAAGACAAAACTCTGCAGTTGAATGCTGACTTCCAAAGAATAGCAAGGAGAGATAAGAAAGCCTTCCTCAGCGATCAATGCAAAGAAATAGAAGAAAGCACTAGAATGGGAAAGACTAGAGATCTCTTCAAGAAAATTAGAGATACCAAGGGAACAAATCAAGCAAAGATGGGCACAATAAAGGACAGAAATGTTATGGATCTAACAGAAGCAGAAAATATTAAGAAGAGGTGGCAAGAATACACAGAAGAACTATACAAAAAAGATCTTCGTGATCCAGATAACCACCATGGTGTGATCCCTCACCTAGAGGCAGACATCCTGGAGAGCAAAGTCAAGTGGGCCATAGGAAGCATCACTATCAGCAAAGCTAGTGGAGGTGATGGAATTCCAGTTGAGCTATTTCAAATCCTGAAAGATGATGCTGTGAAAGTGCTGTACTCAATATGCCAGCAAATTTGGAAAATGCAGCAGTGGCCACAGAACTGGAAAATGTCAGTTTTCATTCCAATCTCAAAGAAAGGCAATGTCAAGAATGTTTAAACTACTCATCTCACACTTTAGCAAATTAATGCTCAAAATTCTCCAAGAAAGTCTTCAAAAGTACATGAACCATGAACTTCCAGATGTTCAAGCTTGATTTAGAAAAGGCAGAGGAACCAGAGACCAAATTGTCAACATCCATTGAATCATTAAAAAAGCAAGAGATTTCTAGAAAAACATCTTCTTTATGGACACCTTTGACTGCGTGGATCACAATAAACTGTTGAAAATTCTTCAAGTGATGGGAATACCTGACCTGAGATCTGACCAAGAGATGGTCAGATCACCTGACCTCCCTCCTGAGAAATCTGTATGCAGGTTAAGGACCAACAGTTAGAACTGGACATGAAACAACAGACTGGTTCCAAATCGGGAAAGTAGTACGTTAAAGTTGTATATTGTCACCCTGCTTATTTAACTTATATGCAGAGTACATCAGTGAAATGCCAGGCTGGATGAAGAGCAAGCTGGAATCTAGATTGCCGGAAGAAATGACAATAACCTCAGGTATGCAGATGACACCACCCTTATGGCAGAAAGTGAAGAACTAAAGAGCCTTCTGATGAAAGTGAGAGAGGAGAGTGAAAATAGGTTTAAAAGTCAACATTCAGAAAACTAAGATTATGGTATCTGGTCCCATCACTACATGGCAAATAGATGGGGAAACAATGGAAACAGTGCCAGACTTGACTTTATTTTTGGGGGCTTCAAAATCACTGAAGATGGTGTCTACAAGCCATGAAGTTAAAAGATGCTTGCTCCTTGGAAGAAAAGCTATGACCAACCTAGACAGCATATTTAAAAGCAGAGACATTATTTGCCAACAAAGGCCCACCTGGTCAAAACTATGGTTTTTCCAGTAGTCATGTATGGATGTGAGAGTAGGACTATAAGAAAAGCTGAAGAATTGATGTTTTTGAACTGTGGTGTTGGAGAAGACTCCTGGGAGTCCGTTGGACTCTCAAGGAGATCCAACCAGTCAATCCTATAGGAAATCAGTCCTGAATATTCATTGGAAGGAGTGATGCTGAAACTGAAACTCCAGTAATTTGGCCACCTGATTCAAAGAACTGACTCATTTGAAAAGACCCCGATGCTGGAAAAAATTGAAGGCAGGAGGAGAAAGGAACGAAAGAGGATGAGATGGTTAAATGGCATCAACGACTCAATGGAGATAAGTTTGAGTAAGCTCCAGGAGTTGGTGATGGACAGGGAAGCCAGGAATGCTGCAGTCCATGGGATTGCAGAATTGGCCACGACTGAATGACTAAACTGAACTAAACTGATCCTACAATACAGATGACTTTTGACCTTTGTGATGTTCAAGTAGGAAGTACAGAAGAGAGGCTACAAGGTCAGACTTCACCTTTAACCCTGATTAGTACAATTTGTCATTATGTTTCCTTCTGTTCCGCTTTATTTATTCCCATTACAATACTAAGATGGTCTTTTCACTCACCCACTCTCTTTGAGTTAGGGTCCTCTGACTGCTCTCTTCTCTCAAGATGTTCCCAGCTTTCTCTAAAAGAGATACCTTCTGACTCTGGTTGGGAAATGTGGTTTCTTCTTCTGCCAACATGTAGACGCCCTCAGCCAACTTTGCTGAACACATCTTTCAGATTCTAAATTTTGCATGGAATACAGCATTGGTTATACTGTGTGAACTTTGACTCATTCTAAATTCTATTTTGGACCTCTTCACATGGTTCATACACCTCTGTTTTTAAGATTGGTTTCCAACCTGTGCATTACTTTTTCCCTATGTTCTCCCACCCTCAACTGCCAAGGTCTTTCTCCATTCTTTCTATTCCCTTAAAATCAACAAGGATTCACTGAGCAACTTACCATGTACCTGAAATGTACTTAATACAAACACACTGTCCCTGCCCAAAACACAGACTTCTCAAAACCTACGCTTCCTTCAAATCTTTCTGAAATCCAGTTTATGTATGTTTGAAGGACTGGTATAACAGAGAAAGAAATGGAGAGATATTAATCGATAATTTTCTTTTTTTAACAGCATGTCTATCCAATACTCAAGGACTGGAATTTGAGACTGATAAATCATTCATGCTCATTCAGAAAAGATTTGGGATAAATTATTTTTAGGTTACTGGGAAAAAGGGGAAACTTAAATGCAAATTTTGTTTATACATTAAATGTATAATCTAAAATTGTATCTGATTTTACTTCATTTTGAGCTACTACTGTTGAATCTGAGGCTGCAGATTGTGTAAGGCTCTGGGAGCAGTGAGATTAATTACATATAAGGGAAAATCAGAAACTGCCTATGTCAGAAAGCTAAAGTAATGATAATAATCTGTAAATGTAACAGAAGAGTCTAAAAATAATACAGATTTTAGAAATGTAAACAATAAAATTACAATCCAAAGAAAAACTGGAAAACCTAACAGTAAGAGGTTCACAAAAAAGCAAACAAAATAAGGCAAATCTGTTTCTGACCCTCATCAGATAGAAAGTATGAGACAGTCTTAAATTACTGTGTAGCTCATATTGAGTATGAGTGTTCAAGGAATTTTCACCTGCATAAATGAGAGAATTTGAAGCAAAGAATAATATGTCTTTCTACATCTGAAGCACTTTTTGAAAGGAATTTCACATTTCTCATGACATCCTTACAAGAATTTTAAAAGGAGGTCCTATGTCTTAGTGTTCATCTTATAGGATATGAAAAGAAAACTGAACTGGAAAATGGTTTGAGGGAGAATGGAAACAACCTTTTCTGACCTCACAATTGTAACTGCAGGATGCCTAGCTGTGATATAATTGCAGTAAAGCCTTTGGTAGGACCAAAGGCAAATGAAATATTGTTATAGATCATAGGACCCTTTGAACTAAGTGCTCTACACGAACTCTATACACATTTGTTCATAAGGAATGCCTAATATTTGCCTAACTAGTTTAATATACATTTCTCTAGTTTACTGTGTGCTTTTATGCACAGAACTGTGTGATCTCTCAACAGGTCTGTGAGGAAGGCGACATTTGTCACTTTTTCAGCAAGAGAAAACAGAACTCAGAAGGCTAGGTGTCTTAGTCAAAGCCACTCTAGTACCAAATAGCAGGCAAATCCAGGGACCTGAACTTCAAATTCATGCATTTTACTCCTTTGCCAGGGACTGGAAGGAAAACGCAGAAGATACTTTGTTAGGTATGCAGCCCTGTGACACATGATCTATTTAATTTTTTTATTGGTGTCTAGTTGATTTACAATGTTGTGTCAGTTTCAGGCGTACAGCAAAGTGAATCAGTTATACATATACATATTCCCTCTCTCTCTTTTTTTTAAGATTCTTTTTCCCATATTGACCATTACAGACTATTGAGTAGAGTCCCCTGTTCTAGAGATTGTCATACTGAGTGAAGTAAGGTAGACAGAGAAAGACATATATTTATCACTTATATGTTGCATACAAAATTTTTAAAAAAGATGCAAATGAACTTATTTACAAAACAGAGGTAGAGTCACAAATGTAGAAAACAAACTTATGGTTAGCAGTGGGTAAAGTAGGAGGGATGCACTGGAGACTGAGACTGACCTATACGTACTATTATGTATAAAATAGATAAAATAAGAGCCCGCTGTACAGCATGACTTACTGAGCTATTTCTTCAGTCAAGCAGTCATGAGATTAATTTTCGTAGTATCACAATAATGGAATTAATTGAGTCTACAGTTTGAATTCTTCTTTTCTTGTGACTATATTGTTGTTTTGTTATTTAAGCAACAGTGCCAAACAAGGGTAAACAATATACTTAGAATTGACAAACTGAGGTCCCTTGGACTGCAAGGATATCCAACCAGTCCATCCTAAAGGAAATCAGTCCTGACTATTCACTGGAAGGACTGATACTGAAGCTGAAACTCCAATAGGACTAACAGGTATACACTTGTCATATCCTACCTTTAATTAACATTTGAAATGAACTGTTTATATGTGTTGGAGATTAACCCCTTATCAGTCACATTATTTGCAAATATTTTCCCCCATTCAGTAGGTTGCCTCTTTGTTTTGTTGATAAAGCTTTTAAGTTTAATTAGGTCCCATTTGTTCATTTTTTCTTTTATTTCCTTTTCTTTAAGAAATCTGATTACAAACTTTAAGAAGTTTCAATAAGACCTAACCTCAGTGCTAAGCCTTATGGGATTAAAATTATTTGAATAACAGTAGCATATATCACAGAGAAGGCAATGGTAACCCACTCCAGTATTCTTGCCTGGAGAATCCCAGGGACGGCGGAGCCTGGTGAGCTGCCGTCTATGGGGTCACACAGAGCTGGACACTACTGAAGCTACTTAGCAGCAGCAGCATATATCATCATTATGCAAATAAAAACTAAGGTTTTCACCTTACCCCTAAACATTAAAGAGGATCAGTTTAAAGTATGAGCATATTTTGAAACAATTTGGTTTTCAAAAAGTAATTTTTATCATAGGAACTAAATTTTTATTAAATGTCTTCTCATTATTTTTTAAATATCCAACAATAGCTAGATGACATCTTATAGAATATGAATAAGAGTCAAGAAGGATCAAAGAAGATGTGGTTTATCAATGCCATACAGACTCACACTTAGATTCCCAGGTGCTGCAAAGTGCTTTTCTTCTTAGGCCTGGCAGATGATTAAAAATCAATAACCTAAAGGCTTTAGCAAAACAAGGACCTTAGCAGCAGAATGAACAAGATCTACTTTTCATTTTTCTCCAAACTCAGCCTACAGTTTCCCTGGTCTCCATCAGCCTCCAGTAGACCACACATAGGTGCCATTCATATTCTACCTCCTATGGGCTATAATGTCTGATGAGTTATAATGACCATTGATTTTTTAAATTTGTATCCATAGTTTCTCAAGATAAAAATATCAAATACATTAAATTTATTCCATTAGCACAAACATGCAGAAAGAATAAGGGTCATAAATGCAAAACAATTCAATGATGAATAATAAAAGGAGAAGTTTGTGAGACTCCAAGAAGGGAAAGGTTACCATGCATTAATTAGCTCGTTTAAGCAGTAAGTTATTCGAATGTACATTTTAGAACAGTTAAGAGTATATTGCTCTTTATTCTGACCTAAATCCAAATGACTTTGGAAAGTTATTATAGCTAATAAAAACAAAAATAAAATTACTTCCCATCCAGCAACGAGAAATGACTTAACTGCCACATAGGGTAATGGTCTCTAGGGATATTTTATTTCATCCCTTATCCTCCTTAGTTTCTTTTTTTCTACCATATTCAGGACTTCTTTTCACAATATTCTTATTAATATAATTAATCCTTTTAGTGAAAGTTTCAAGTTATTTTACTTTTGATTATTTCATGCTGTGTATTCTGCTGCTTTGTTGATATTTACTTACATTTTAAAATCATCAATAAAATCTTTTGAAAGCATTGCTTGTGGAATACACTTTTCTCAGGTAGTAAACATGTTCAGATCCTGCTATTTTCTTCAAAGATACATAATAACAATCAAGAGGAAGAACTGCAGCTTCTTTAAACCCTTGACGGTAAGGGCTACTGGAGGTCCCAGTCCAATATATCTTTCGGTAAACACAACTATTTATAAGCAGAATATGGTGGCCTGCCAACTCCTCCCCTAGGTGGAGATTAATAAATCAGGTTTACTTGAATCCAAGATTTCTAAGATGCGAGGCTGGGAAAGAGAATAGAAAAACCAATTTATCTTATTCTCAAGTCCATTAGTTTTTTTAGTCTGCCAAAGGCAACTCAAAGTCTAAAGAAAAAAATTCAATAGACGTCAGTTTAACTCCTACTTTCTGCCAGGATCCTTTCTGGGAAACATGGTATTTAGTTTGCTAACATTAACATGCAAGTGGCAGGGAAAGTAAAGTCAGAAGAATGCAGGAATTAAAACATCATGATGTGGATACAGGAAGAGACCAATGGATTACTGTAACAGAATACATTCCAGAAATGGACCCACATATGGATAAATGTTCAATAATTGATAATGGCAGTTAATATAACTCAGCAGGGAGAGGATAGACACGTATGGAATTTTGTCTCAAATTGAGAGAAAAAATTAAATTGAATATTTTACACCATTGGCAAAAAGAAATTCCACACGGATTAAAGCTGTATAAGTCAAATCCTCAAACACATTATAAGAAAAATTATATTATGCATTACCGGAACATTATAGAAACTTATGCTTATAACTGCAGATAGAAGAGGCTTTTAAAAACAATATAGAAACACAGAAGCTGTAAAGGAAACATTGGAAATTCTGACTACATGAAAATTTAAACTTCAAAAAGTAGAAAACAAAGTGATAGATTGGGTTTCCTCAATTTGATCAAGAATATCCATTAAAAGGCTATAGTTAACATCATACTTAGTGATGAGAAACTTGAAGCTTTCTTGCTAAGACCAGGAGCAAAGCAAGGATCTCTCCTTCCACCATCTGTTTTTAACATTGTGCTGGAGATCCTGTTGCTGTTTGCTGCGATGTCGTGTCCGACTCTTTTGCAACCCCATGGACTGTAGTCCACGTGGCTCCTCTGTCCACAGGATTCACCAGGCAAGAATACTGAAGTGGGTTGCCGTTTCCTTCTCCAGAAATACTAGCTAATGTAAAAGGATGAGGAAACAATGCAAAAGGCAGATAGATAAGCATATAGAAAGATAGAATGCTTTGTTACTGATGACATGATGACCTATGTAAAAAACATACAAGGATTGGAGTGAGTGCAAGCTCAGTCACCAGGCTCCTCTATCCATGGAATTTTCCAGGCAAGAATACTAGAGTGGGTTTCCATTTCCTCCTCAAGGGGCTCTTCCTGACCCAGGGATTGAACCTACATCTGTCACCTTGTCAGGCAGATTCTTTACCAACTGCACAACTGCTTCCCTGGTGGCTCAGTGGGAAAGAATTCGCCTGCCAATGCAGGAGAGGTGGGTTTGATCCCTGTGTCAGGAAGATTCCCTGGAAAAGGAAATGGTAACCCACTCCAGTACTTTTGCCTGAAAATTTCCAAGGACAGAGGAGCCTGGTGGGCTACAGTCCATGGACTCACAAAAGAATCGGACATTACTTAGGGACTAAACAACAACATACGAGGATGAACAAAAACAACAACAAAAAACCCTCCTGCAACTAATAAGGAACTATAGCAAGTTTTCAGGACACAAGATTAATATAGAAAAGTCAAAGGCTTTCCTATATACTAGGAATAAGTAAATGGGATTTGAAACTTAAAAATAAAATACCATTCCAATAGATCCATGGAAAGATGCTCAACATTACCAATTATCAGGGGAATGCAAATCAAAACCACCATGAGATAGCACCTCACACCAGTTAGAATAATATCACCGAAAGATGAGTAATAAGAAGTGCTGGTGAGAATATAGAGAAAAGGAAACATTCTTGCACTGTTTGTAGAAACGTTAATTAGTGTAACGACTTAATCATGCATTATTTACAGTTGTCAAGATACAGAAACAACCAAAGTATCACTAATAGATGAATGGGGGGAAAAAAAGATGTGATAGGTAGGTAGTTATATAGATACATCTGTAGATGTATAGATAGATACGCAGCATCTATTTTAGTTTAAGTTGCTAAGTCGTGTCCAACTCTTGCAACCCCAAGCACTGTAGCCTGCCCAGCGCCTCTGACCATGAGATTTTCCAAGCCAGAATAATAGAATGGATTGCCATTCTTTCTCCAGGGCATTTTCCTGACCTAGGGATCGAACCTGGATCTCTTGCATTAGCAGGCAGATTCTTTACCACTAAGCCACCAAGGAAGCCCAGATGCACAGCATAGATATATTTTATTTATTTATTTATTTATTTATTTTTCTGTCCTTTTTTTTTTTAGTTCTTTTTTAAAAAAATTATTTATTTTAATTGGAGGCTAATTACTTTACAATATTGTAGTGGTTTTTGCCATACATTGTCATGAATCAGCCATAGGTGTACATGTGTTCCCCATCCTGAACCCCCCTCCCACCTCCCTCCCCATCCCAGATTTTAAAAAGCTATAGACTGGGCAAATGTACTGTCAACCTATAAAACAGTGATAGTCACACAGTCATGTCTGACTCTTGCAACCCCATGGACTGCAGTCTGCCAGACTCCTCTGTCCATGGGATTCTTCAGGCAAGAATACTGGAGTGGGTTGCCATTCTCTTCTTCAGGGGATCTTCCCAACTCAGGGATCAAACCCACGTCTCCTGTTTTGCAGACAGACTCTTTTAACATCTGAACCATCAGAGATGGCAACTGCAACAGAGAGAGATTAATATACAAAATAGATCAACTGAAAATGACAATAATATATTTTCAGCCTTTATAATGAGAAAAAAATTATTTCCCACAATAGATACAGAGCTCATCAAATCAATTTAAAAATAATTGAAAATTAGTAAACACCTCAACATTTAATACTATCACATGTTGAGTTTTGGCAGTATTAGCTATCGTCATACAGTACTGGTAGGAGTGAAAACTGGCACAGCTCTTTTAGGCAATAATTTGTAAGCACCATTAGAAGTCAAAATATACTTTTAACTATTCCATGCTGTCACTCAGCAACTGAACTCTTCAGCACCTTTTCTAAAGAAATACCTACCCACGTGTAGATGGTATATACAATGACTTTCTTCGTGACTTTGTCTGTGACACTGAAAATTATATAAAACCATGCAGTGTAACACTTGAAAAAGCAATATGATATATCAGTATTTACACAATGTGAAACAATCTCCAGGGTGTACTATAAAGCAGAAATGCAAGCTGTAGACCAATACATTTACAGTATCATTTATTTCATAAACTAGTTAGACAAAATTACATATTCTTTATGTACACATATATGCAATAAGCACATAGAAAAAATTAACAATGATAATTGAAACTATTATTTTATCTGACTTTTAAAAATAGTTATGATAATGAATTTAATATTTCTAAAATTAAAATGTGCAATGTTTAAAGTACTAAATGATTATAAACACAAGAATTTGAAAATGATATGCTAATATGAGATTGTCAGTGCCATCTTGAAAATTACACTAAAGGAAATAAGACTATTTCTACTTGAATGTGGCTTTTACTATGCCAATAACTAGAATTCAAAGATCTGTATACTCAAAGCTATGGTTTTTCCAGTAGTTATGTATGGATGTAAGAGTTGGTCCATAAAGAAGGCTGAGTGCCAAAGAACTGATGCTTTCTAACTGTGGGGCTGGATAAGATGTTTGAGAGTCCCTTGGACTGCAAGGAGATCAAACCAGTCAATCCTACAGGAAATCAACCCTGAATATTCATTGGAAGGACTGTTGCTGACGTTCCAATACTTTGGCCACCTAATGCAAACAGCCAACTCACTGAAATGACCCTGATACTGGGAAAGATTGAAGGCAAAAGAAGAGGTCCACAGAGGATGAGATGGTTAAACAGCATCACTGACTCAATGGACATGAATTTGAGCAAACTCTGGGAGACAGTGAAGGACAGGGAAGCCTGGCAAGCTGAAATCCATGGAGTTGCCAAGAGTTGGACATGACTTAGCAACTGAACAACAATAGCAATTCTTTATAATATTAACTAATACTATTATTTATAAGACATTTCAATAGTTAACTCTTCTTATTTTCCATTTGATTTTTATAATACTTATCACACTATGAAATTTCCTGTGGAAGTCTGTCCTGGCTCATCACCTTTACCATTAAACTAAAGATCTGCACACCCTATATAAGAAGGTATGTTACTTCACTTTTCAAGGAATTGTTTGTATTTTGTTCTGATGTTAAGTGAAATTTGTAGACATTTTCCTTAAATAGCATAGCAAGCACTTAAATCTCTAGAATATAATCCCTAATTAATTCCATTATTAATTAGATATTAATGTTAACTCTATTATCTCTTTCACCTAGAACATGAACACTTCCATAACACTTTTATAGTTCCAGCCCTTTTTCAAAATTCCTAGGAAAAGATACATCAGTCAGTTCAGTAGCTCAGTCATGTCTGACTCTTTGTGATCCCATGGATTTCAGCACACCAGGTCCCTGTCCAAAACCAACTCCAGGAGCTTGCTCAAACTCATGTCCATTGAGTCGGTGATGCCATTCAACCATTTCATCCTCTGTCGTCCCTGTCTCTGCCTTCAATCTTTCCCAACATCAAGGTTTTTTCCAATGAGTCAGTTCTTCCCATCAGGTGGCCAAAATATTGGAGTTTCACCTTCAGTATCAGTCCTTCCAAAGAATATTCAGGACTGATTTCCTTTAGGATGGACTGGTTGGATCTCCTTGCAGTCCAAGGGACTCTTTAAGAGTCTTCTCCAACACCACAGTTCAAAAGCATCAATTCTTTGGTGCTCAGATTTCTTTATAGTCCAACTCTCACATCCATACATGACTACTGAAAAAGCCATAGCTTTGACTAAATGGACCTTTGTCGGCAAAGTAATGTCTCTGCTTTTTAATATGCTGTTTGGGTTGGTCATAGCTTTTCTTCCAAGAAGCAAGCGTTGTTTAATTTCATGGTTGCAGTCACCATCTGCAGTGATTTTTGGAGCCCAAGAAAATAAAGTGTGTCACTGTTTCCATTGTTTCCCCATCTATTCGCCATGGCATAATGGGACCAGATGCCATGATCTTTGCTTTTTGAATGTTGAGTTTTAAGCCAACTTTTTCACTCTCCTCTTTCACTTTCATCAAGAGGCTCTTTAGCTCTTTTCCACTTTCTGCCATAAGGGTGGTGTCATCTGCATCTGGCAATCTTGATTCCATCTTATGCTTCATCCAGCCAGGCATTTTGCATGATGTACTCTGCATATAAGTTAAATAAACAGGGTGACAATACACAACCTGACGTGCTCCTTTCCTAATTTGGAACCAGTCTGTTTTTCCATGTCCACTTCTAAGTTGCTTCTTGACCTGCATACAGATTTCTCAGGAGGCAGGTAAGCTGGTCTGGTAGTCCCATTTCTTAAGAATTTTCCACAGTTTGTTGTGATCCACAGAGTCAAAACCTTTGGTGTAGTCAATAAAGCAGAAGAAGATATTTTTATGGAACTCTCCTGATTTTTCAATTATCCAATGGATGTTGGCAGTTGGATCTCTGCTTCCTCTGCCTTTTCTAAATCCAGCTTGAATATCTGGAACTTCATGGTTCACGTACTTTTGAAGCCTGGCTTGGAGAATGTTGAGCATTACTTTGCTAGCGTGTGAGATGAGTGCAATTGTGGGATAGTTTGAGCATTCTTTGGCATTACCTTCCTTTGGGATTGGAGTGAAAACTGATCTTTTCTAGTCCTGTGGCCACTGCTGAGATTCCAAATTTGCTGGCAAATTGAGAGCAGCACTTTAACAGTATCATCTTATATGATACATACTCAGTAAATAATTTGGGATGAATGGGTTGATGCATGGATGGATGACTGGATGATTGTTACCTGGATGCTTTTGAAAACCAGTATAGAAATAAATATATCTTATCTTAGTCTTCCATTCTAAACTGTTCCTTACGTTCCTTATAAGAACCATAAAGGCATCCAGTTCCAATGAAATAGTTTTATTTCTTCACTAGAAGATATTAGGGACCATGATGCAGAGATGCTTGATGAGCACATAATGCTTAAGTAGGCTATTCTGTACCTGTGTACATTCTTCATTACAAGATTACATATTCCTGCCTTGGAGAATGTATGCCTATATTGTAATTCCCCCAATAAAAAAAAACTCTAGCTTTTGTATGATGTTTTGCCACATGAAAACTAATCTTACATACACACATATATTACTGGGAAGAGCCCTTTTTTAAAATTGCAAACCACTTCCCTACACAACCTTCATCTCCCAACCTTGCTTTATTTTTTCCCCACAACACCTGTCACCTTCTAGCCTGTTCTATAACTTACTTATTTTTTGTTTATTGCCTGTCTCTTCTCTATCTCCCTCCCCACATAACACCCACATGTATATATATTTACTAAATATAAGCTCTACAAGAAAAAGGAATTTTGTTTATTTCCTTTATGACTGAATCACCAGTGCCTAAACAAGTCTTGTACTTAATAAAATGTTATTGAATTAATGAATGAATATAGTCTTTATGATATTTTTACATTGCTTGAATGGATGAAATTTGAGAATGAGAGTGTGGCTTTTTGAATATTATAGGACACTTCCAATTTTCAGTTTTATTGATGATGTAATTATTTGGCAAATCAGTTACAGATGGCTCAATAATTATAATAATCTTCAAGTCCTACACAGGTACAGACAGTCCTCTCAGATTCTAAGATGAACAGTTCTTTACCGTGAATCAAGCTGTTTCATTTCACTTTAGGTCTGTCTGTGTGACTTGGGGCTCATCGCAGATTGAAATTGAGGGTGGAAATGGGAAACTATATTGTATACAGTGAATGTTGTTGCTTATTCAGTCGTGTCTGACTCTTTGTGACCCCGTGGATGTAGCCTGCTGGGTTCCTCTGTCCATGGAATTTTCCGGGCAAGAGTACTGGAGCAGGTTGCCATTTCCTCCCTTAGGGGATCTTCCCTACCCAGGGATCCATCGAACCTGAATCTCCTGCATCTACCTCATTGGCAGGCAGATTCTTTACCACTGAGTCACCTGGGGAAGAGCCATCAATTTTCATTGAAGGATTATCAAAATTAAGATAAATTTATTTGCAAAGGGATTTATATAACATGACATGTAGTCAATAATATCAAGTTGTTCTGCCCCATGAAATGCTTTTACAGCATTGTTTGGATAATCAGATCTGTTTATTGGCATTATTCAACAGTAAAATTGATTCACATTCTCTAAGTATATGATGTCTATGTAGGAGAGAGATTTGAACTTTCCATTTAGGCAGGCTCAGACCTGGGTTCGATCCCTGGGTTTGGTAGCTCCCCTGAAGAAGGGAAAGGCTACCCACTCCAGTATTTTGGCCTGGAGAATTCCACGGACTGTATGGGGTCGCAAAAGAGTCAGAAAGGACCAAGCGACTTTCACTCCCTCACTCACTCAGAACAACATGGAGGAACTAAGGTGAGAAGTAAGCTGGGCTTATTTGTCCTTCTCTTGCCCTCATTCTGTCTCTGCTCCCCACCAGTCTGCCCCTCCCTGCCACACACACACACAATTTTGCTTTCATTGCATCTCTAGCAGTGTTAGGGGTGAGCTGAGGTAGAAAAAAGGAGACACTTTTTTAAAAATACCTTTTGTTACTAAACACTTCTCTAGGCTATCATCATCTTCTGTATGGCGGGTGTCCTACTGTTATCCACCCCGTCCCAGCCGCACTCACCAAGTGGTACACGTGTAAGTTCTTCAGGAAAATATACAGAAGTCTCCACAATGCACAGTTTGCTGATATAAAAGATACTCTGTAGCTCCATCTCCCCCATTTTCTCTCTCACTTATTTTTCGGAGTTCTACCTCAGCAGGCAGAACTCTGCCCTCGCGTACTCACAAGATAGCTGCAGCCCAGCTTCTGCCACAGAGTCTGTCTGATCCCTCTGTCCTTGCCACACCAAGCACTGAGATTCCACCTGCTCTCTCTTCTCTTTCCGCTGTTCTACTAAGCATGGGGGACAGAGCAACAAGCTTGCTGTCTTGTTATTCAGCCGTATAACAGTTATATCTGTTATACTGTCAGATATTCAGCCATGACCTGCACCAGCTGCCTGCCTTCTTTTTGGAAGAGGCAGCATAGTCAGGAAAGACACAAGCGCAGGTTCCAGACTGCTTCAGTTTAAATCCCAGTGCCTCTAGTTACTACCCTTGTGACCCTGGTAAAATTTCTCGGCAACTCAAGACACCCAGTCTGTAAAACTGAGATAGAATAACTCCTAACACGTAGGGTTATTATGATGATTGAATAAATTAATACTTGTACTACTCTTAAAATGTGTGTGCTCAATCATTCAGTAGTGTCTGGCCCTTTGCGACCCCATGGACTAGAGCCCGCCACGCTCCTGTCCATGGAATTTTCCAGGCAGGAATATTGGAGTGGGTTGCCATTTCCTTCTCCAGGGATCGAACCACATCTCCTGCGTCTTCTGCATTGGCAGGCAGATTCTTTACCACTAGAACCACCTGGGAAGCCATTCTTAAAATAGTACCTGATAAAAGTACCAATCAATATGTGTTATCCATTATCAACCCTAGTTTCTAGTAGTGGTTGTTTTAAAGAAACTCTTTTTTAGATCAGGGGAATGTGACTTCCATCCCTCCCTACTCTTGTCAAGCTGCTGCTGCTGCTAAGTAGTTTCAGTCGTATCGGACTCTATGCGACCCCATAGACGGCAGCCCACCAGGCTCCCCCATCCCTGGGATTCTCCAGGCAAGAACACTGGAGTGCGTTGCCATTTCCTTCTCCAATGCATGAAAGTGAAAAATGAAAGTGAAGTTGCTCAGTCGTGTCTGAATCTTAGCGACCCCATGGACTGCAGCCTACAAGGCTCTTCCGTCCATGGGATTTTCCAGGCAAGAGTACTGGAGCGGGTTGCCATTGCCTTCTCCGACTCTTGTCAAGGGTACATGGAAAAGGTTTAACATTCTCCTTTCAGGCAGAAGACCACTCTGACACTCCTGTCTGTTTCTAAACACCGTCTTCTCTCACCTGAACATCTGTTAATAGCACCCTCACCCAACCCCTCACCACCCAACAATCCATCTTCCCTCCTACAACTAGGACAATTGCCTAAAAACAAAGTTGGTATATATTTTTTCTATAAGGTATTGAACAACAAATATTTTAGGTTTTGTAGACCTGGAGGCAAAATCAAGGATATTATGTAGACACTTTTATAACAAGAGAGATGACAAAATTTCACAAAATTTTTACTGACAGAATTCAAACTACAATAATATTTGAAAAAAAATTTTTTAATACAGGTACACACATGAAAGTAGTTATTTGAGGGAGAATAACATCTTCTTAATTGGGATTTAAGTTAGTGTTCTCTAACATCAAAATCATTGCAAATGTTTATTTTTGAAAACTGATCTGGAATGGAATATTATATATTTCATCTTTGAAAATTTCTTTTCACAGAAATTGATACTGAAATGACTACCCAATAAATGTATTTATATTGAAACTTAAAGGCTATTTAAAGGACCCACATATTTTTCTTCTTTCAATATTCAGTGATATCTATAGAATGGACAAATCAGAGAACCTTAACAGTAAAGAGGCCTATTTCTGCATTTATCAATGTCTCAGGGATTTGTGGCAGTGGCCACAATGAGACTAACTAGCATAACTCCCACTCAGCTCAAGATGGAACATAGTATCCAAATGTTCAGGTGTTTTTAAGAGTCATTACTGTACATTTTATGATATTCAAGTCATTGAAGATTTGGGGTAATATGTCAAGATACAAGAAAAGAACATTAAAGCAAGCATTATGCACACCTGCTATTATTTAAAATATTAAACAATTCTGTTTTCAAAATATTTCTATTAAAGTGTTATAGATAGATAATAGGACCAAAACAGGTTGCAGAAACTATCAAAACATCAAAAGCAGGATCAATTGACTTCAGAAATCTCTTGAAGCTGGAAACTTGAGTTAAAATAATAGAAAATTTTCTTAATCAAAATATATTCATACTATGTTTGTAAAATGAAGGAAATGTGTTTGAAAATAAGTTAGAATATAATGAAAATATTAGACTAAATTTTGCAATCTTTCATTATATAAGCAGAAGGTTTTTTTAAAAAATCCTTCTTTCTCTCCTTTTACTGTCAAATAACTTCTTACGAAAATGTTAAAGTGCAACATTTAATGATTCTACTTTAAATGTGCCATTCAGCAATGATTTGATAGATCAACTATAGTTTAATGGGGTGTGTAGGCTCACTTGGAGTTGAACAGAATTCACTGCGGTGAGGAGATGCAGTGTCTGTCTTTGGAAAGAGCCATTGTGCATGGAAACAGAGAGATGGTCCATTCTTTGCAGCTCTGACCAGGAGAGACCCTCAGTTTCACACTGAGGCTCTTTAGCTGGTAGCTCTGGTCACTGGTTCATAAAGAACCAGTGAACCCAATTGTGGGGACAGTCAAGATCCCAAACATTAGATTCTGCAGAAGGTGTCTTGTTTGTCCCTATGACCTTCTCAGCAATTGACTTTCCTCTGAGGCCATGACATGAGGTCAGGCAAAACCAGGCTGGTGTGCAAAATAGCTTTTCCCAAATCTAAGCCAAAATAGAACTGAGGATTTTGTAAAGGTATCTGTTGGGCTTGCTTCTTGGCCAAAGTCAATTTGATCTAGACCTTGAGGAAACCAGAGTGTATGTTAATTTCCATTAATAGAGGTGAGGAGAAATGCTTACAGAAACAGTACCATGCATGCGTGTTAATTCGCTTCAGCCGGGTCCGACTCTGCGACCCTAAATACTGTAGCCCGCCAGGCTCCTCTGTCCATGGGATTCTCTAGGCAAGACTGCAGCAGGTTGTCGTGCGTTTCTCCAGATCTCCCCAGCCCAGGGATTGAACCCATGACTCATATATCTCCTGCACTAGTAGGCTGGTTATTTACCACTAGCGCCACCTAAGAAGCTCACTTTCCTCAAAATCCACATACTTCTTTTCTCCCTGCTATCTATCTCCGCTGTTTCTTATTAATCATCTGAAAGGAAAATCCCCCCGGCAGCTGACAGGGTCCTCTAGCCAGGAGATAATTCTATTCTCTGTAGATCACCCCTCTATTTGAAAACCGACTATCCCCCACCGCAGAGCCATTCTGCTATTTTTAGTGTGTGTTCTGTGCTTCTGCGGTGATGAGTCAGGATTCTCTTTTAAAAAATACTTAGCATTCCACAGAAGAAAGATATACATATTCAATGCTGCTACCATTTTAAACACCAAGTAAAGAATTGCTTCTTTGCTTAGCTGCCCCCAGCCACTCCGAGCTGTTTGGACCTCATCCTCACCACCACTTCCAATGCTACTGTTCACTTCATTGTGTTCATTTTTATTTTTTAAATACAATTTTCAAAGGTTATACTCCATTTCAGTTATTATGAAATCTTGGCTATATTCCTCGTGTCGTATAATACATCCTTGTAGCGTATCTTACACTCAATAGTATGTACCTTCCACTCCCCCACCCCTGTATTGCCTCCCATCTGTAACTGCTGGTTTGTTCTCTGTATGTGTGAGTCTACTTCTTTTGTGGTTATATTCATTAGTTTATTGGATTTGTAAGAATCTACATGTATACAGGCTCAGTAATTGTGGTGTGTGGGCTTAGTTGCCCTTTGCCATGTGAGATCTCCCTGGATCAGGGATCGAACCTGTGTCTCCTGCATTGGCAGGTGGATTCTTAACCACTGATCCACCACGGAAGCTCACAGTGGACAAGCTTTAAGTTCTTTCCCTGCAGGCTGAGTGGTCCTATGCAAAAGATAGTTTAGAACCAAACCTGGGATGTTTTCAGACTGTTAGACTATTTAGAACGCAGAGAAGTTCTAAGGGAAGGTAATGAAATGGTGTTGTCTATGCACATAAATCCCATGTGAGTCTTAGCTTCAGTCCCTGCTACATACACATCTCATTTATCCTTCACTACAACTATCCTTCACTACATCTTTGTTCCTGAATGGGGACACCAAGACACCCTGACATGTCTAAAACAACACACTTCACAATGGGAAAATGTGGACTTGCAGTTCAAAGAGAGTAAAAGAAAGACACCATCTATCTGGTGTCAATATTACCAACAATATTAATTAGAAAAGTACCTAAAGCAAGAATTGACAAAGACCTTAGCAAATACCTAGATATAGTATAGTTTCATCTTTTCATCACTAACTTAATGTTCTTAGGGTAAATGCATTCTTTTTTCAATTTCAGCATACTCTTAGGCATGTAGAATATACATCAATATATTCTTAAGCATAGCACTATTTATAGTGGTATCCATAGAAGTTTATACTTTTCCCATGGGACAGAAGATGGCAATCTTTTATTCATGCTGAGAATCTGTGCACATTTATAACATCTATGCTAGAAGCTGTTTGGGGGAAAGCCCAGATAAAATTAAATCATCTTTCAAATAATTAATTCCAATTTCAGCCTTTCAAGACATACGCCCAACAAAAGACCCAAATGCTTTCATTTACATCTTTAAAATGTATTTAAGTGCCACATGCCTTAACTAACAAGATCCCTAAGTTTAAGACTATAATCTAAAACTTATGTTAATAGGTTCTCACAGTCCCATACTATTGTTGAGGTTCAGAAGTCCATTAACTCTTATTATAACCAGAGATTTCCCATGTGAAATATGGAAAGGATATCCTATGATTGTTGTCTACTTCAAAGATTCACATGCAAAGATTAATGAAGCTATTCTAACTCCTTAAATTAAGAAACAAAAATATTCCATTCTTTTTATACTTGGAATCTTTAACACATTTCAGGGAAACAAAATGCTCTTTGAAATAATTTATTTATTCTTCACTTAAAAGAAAATTTCACTTGCAGATTAAAAGTCAGCATATAAATACAACCCTCTGAGTCCTTTCCAGTATGAGACATGGGATTGGGGAGATCATTTTACTTGACATGCGAAGAGTCTGAACTCAAAGAAAGGATTCTGTATTCACTCATTTTAATCAAATTATATGTTTTGAGCTGTCCTCTGCTATCTTGCACTTGGCAAGGATAAATCTAATATTAACTTTCAATTTGGGGCAAACTATTGTTTTTTTCCATATTTTTATCTATGCTTCACTTTCTGTACAAACAAACATGTGGCTTAAAAACTTACATTTGCACGTCACCCTTACTCAATCCAATCCACCATCTGCTGCCTTATTTCTCTTGTCCTGGTCTTTCCCTATCTCTGCCAGACGTTGAGTAAAGAGCCTTAGGCTTTGTCTCATGCTCACTAACAATAATCCCTTTCATTGTTGGGTCTGGGCCCTGGAAGCAGTCCTCTACCTTATCACAGGGCTCCCCTGACTTTATTAATTCTCCATTCATTTTTCAGCAACATAACTGCTTTCTCTTTTCAAAAATTGATTATATTCATGATTTTTGCCACTGCATTGAACATGGATTTCTTTAAGCAAATAATGTTAGATTTTGAAAGACTTTAAATTCCCTCAATAAATTCCTAATGAGCATAAACTGCCACTCACCTTCACCTGACAAATAAATGTGTCATTGTTAACTGTGACTCAAGGAAGTGAAAACTATTGAAGCAAAACGAGCCTTTTAAATATCACTAGATCAGTGTCAAGTTCAGCAGCATTGAAGGCTGGCATCCCAAATGAAATATCCCAAGGCTAGCTAATGGGAGTAGCTATTTGTACAGCACACAACCCCTGCCTTGACTCTGTTTCTTCCTGAATAGTAGACCTGCCATAATTAACCTGGGGCCTCCTGTCATCAGATAAAGCCAAAAATAGAAGCTGGAGTGTAAATTATAGACTCAATTTTCTACTCTTCTTGTGACGAAATTTTCTTCAGGATGCTGACCCTGAAGCCATAAAATCTTGGGTTCTGTTGTTTCACACTGAAAAGCATTATGTTTTTCTCTTATATATTGAAATAGTTCATGATCTTCAAATATAGCAGATTTAGTGAAAAGGCAACAGCTTTCTATTATTTTTTACCATTCGTTATAATAAGGTCACAGGGACATAGCACAACTAACCTGTATTGGTTTACCAATTTGGTTTGTCTTGTGTTACATACAAGAAGGCTTTCAGAGACATAAATTGCTTTTTCCTCAATCTTTCTTTTTCTTAGTGCTTAATGGAGACTGACAAGCATAGACATCCAGGTCTATCTTGCCAAAGAGCTGCTTGAGCCAAAAGCTACTTATTCTTTCTGGGCTTCCTTGGTTCTTTCTAATTCCAAACAGCTTACCAAGAATACAATGTGGCAAGATAGTGTCTCTCTCCAGAGACTTGGCATTTAACTAGATTAGAATCCCAAGGCAAATTAAGTGCTTCATGGCCTGGAGGTTTTATTCAGCTCTTGTTAATTAACTAGTCAGTAGATTGATTACAAGAAGTTTAGTTTTCTTAGGAAAAAAGAGAAAAACAACTTCTGATTTTTCCCATTTTGTCATATGTGAACTTTAGAAAAAAATTGATTAACTACTGAAACCAATCTGAATACTAACCTCCTAAAATATCTACATACTGAATAATGAATGTCAAAGTTAGGACTGACGCTATACATTGGTGGGTTAAGTATATGGTGTGATCTGAGGAGCTGAAAATTCTCTCATCAGTCAAAAAATCCCCTCCCAGCCCTCTGTGATCCTGCCTATTATGCATGCATGCCAAGTCTCTTCAGTTAGGTCCGATTCTTTATGACCCTATGGGCTGCAGCCCACTAGGCTCCTCTGTCCATGAGATTCTCCAAGCAAGAATACTGGAGTGGGTTGTCTTGCCTCCTCCAGGGGATCTTCTTGACCCAGGGATTGAACCTGCATCTCTTATGTCTTATGCATTGGCAGGCGGGTTTTTTTTTGCCACTAGTGCCACCTGGGGAAGTCTTTGCCTATTATAGTTAGATGCATATTATAAGCTCTTATGCCTGACACTTTGAGTTGCAGCACAAACATGTTGGTTCTTGAAAATAATTTTAACTATCATGAAGGTATAATCTCTTAAATTGATGGAGTGGTTCATGTCAGTGAATTGCCTATTGCATGCTAGAGAGCAAAAGGGAGGACATCAACATATGCTCTCTATTGTGATAAACCCACACGGCTATTCTCAATATCACATTTTGGGGTGCTCAGCTGTGGGTTGGTAAGAAAGAATGATAGAGGTTGAAAAATTTCCCCAAAATTCAGGAGTGATAATGAGACCAAATGAGTTAATGAGACCGATAATGAGTGATAATGAGTTTAGGAGTGATAATGAGACCGAACCACAAAAGGAACTAATATATACATACATACCAGAGCTATTATATTTAATCCCTTTCTCTAAAGTATATTTCTTTTTCCTTCATTCAACAAAACTTCCTGAGTGACAACTATGTAGCAGGAAGTGCTGAAGGCACTGAAGATTCAGCAGTGATGTGGTGTAATTTCCTTGTTAGAATTATCACTCTGGATCCCATGCAGAGCAGAGACACCAGGGTGGCAAAGTTGAAAGCAGAGAGGTGAGTTAGGAATCTATTCCAACAGTCCAGGAGAGAAATGATAATGGCTTGAAGGATGATAGTAGTTATAAAGGTAATTCAGGATATAGTATGAAGGTAGAGCTAACAGGACTTGCTGATGGATTGGAAGAAATGTAGAAGCTGCCTGAGCAAATGGTGGAAGGAAAGTGATATTTACAAAGATGGGAATACTAAGGGAGTTTGGGGACAGAATCAAGAGTGCTGTTTTCTAGATAAGTTTTGATATGGAGTAGATAGTTAAATATGGGCTTCCCAGGTGGTGCAGTTGTTGTAGCCACATGTTCCGGGAAACAAACTCACTCAGAAAGACAATGTAGATAGTGGAGTGCAGTTTATTATACAGGCGGGCCCAAGGTAGAGTCTCCTCTTAGCCAAGGACCCCAGCCAATTTTTGTGAAAACTTTATATACCCTCAGTGTACGTGCACAAACCCACATCCCCAAATTCCCTAAAGCTAGTTTGAACAAAGGAAAAAGAAAGATACAAAGTTAACCCATGATTCACATGCTTTAAGTCTAGGTAGTTAACAGTGGACAATTATCAATAGGCCTGTGGTCATACCCCAATAAGCATAATACAACGTGTGATTCTATTAAGTTGCACAGATAATTAAGGTATTCTTTCAGGCAATGGAGAGCCTTGGGGCTTTTCCTTTTGGGGACCTGGTTTTCCAATTGGCGTGTCATCTCCATAGATACTGGGCATATAGCTCAAAGTCCACAGTCTGGCCCAAGATGGAGTCCTGCTTTCAAGATAGAGCCTGTCCTGTTTCCTCTTTCACCGTGGCAAAAAATGTGCCTGCCAATGCAAGAGATGAACTTTTGATTCCTGGGTCGAGAAGACTCCCTGGAGTGGGAAGTGGCAACCCAAGTCAGTATTTCTGCCTGGAAAATCCCATGGACAAAGGAGCCTGTCAGGCTACAGCTCATGGTGTCACAGAGTTGGACATGACTGATCAAATGAGCACAGTTAAATATATGAGACAGGAATTCAGAGAAGAGGACTGTTTGGAAATATGAAGGTGGGAAACATCGGTAGATGATTGGTATTCAAAGATGGATGTCTGGATGTGATCAACTAGGAAATTGCCAGGTGAGTGTATGCTCCTCAGTCTTTGTCTCATCACAACAAAGATCTGCAGTGACGGACATTAAAGCCCCCTCAGCGTGTCACAGCTCTTGGGTCTTCGACAGACCGTGTTATAGCTCTGAGGTCTCAAACAGACTGTGTTATAGCTCTTAGATAAATCAGTGTTACAGCTCAGTGTCACAGCTCTATTTTATTTAGATAATAGCAGGAAAATCCATCTTCAAGGTGTGAGGGCATGTTGACCCAAAGATGCGAAGAGAAGAGCACCCCAGCGAGTAGGAGAGAGAGAGAGCTAGCTTTGGCTCCTCTTTTTATGTTTTTCTCTCCCTGGGCCTGTCCTATGTAAATTGGGCCAGCCAGGAGTGCTGTTTGTTTCACCTGAGGTTCTCACTCCAGTCCTCGGACTTTCCTTTGTTCTATTTTCGCGGACTTTTCCCTTCCAGGTCTTCTAACCACCGCCATTCTGGACTCCTTTTCCCTATTCTAATTACCTAACAAAATGAAGTTAGAAAAAAGAAATTTCAAATTACGGGCACTCCAAAACCTAGAATTCAGGAGAAGAGGAATAGAGAAGGAGACTGGAAAAACATATCTAAGGAGATAGTTGTGAGAACAAGAAGAGCTTGCTGTCCCAAAAGATGAGTCAAAAAAGGATTTCAGGAAAAAGGGGTGATCAACAGTGTTGAATGAAGCAGAAAGTAGAGCAAGGTAAGAAGTTCGATTTGACTATTGGGTTTGGCTGCATTAAGTCATCAGGAAGGTTGACTTTGACAACAGCAACTTCAGCAAAATGCTGGCGGTGAAAGCCTGATTGTGACGGACACGCAGTGAGTGAGGAGCAAAGTAGTGAAAAGTTTATTAAAAGAGAACATGTTTATTAAAAGAGAAAAAGTTTATTAAAAGAGAACAAAGATGTGAGGCAGAAACTGGATAGGGACATTTGGCCAAGGGAATTTTCTGTTGTTTGTTGATCTGTGCTTAAAGAGGTTGGGATTCTTCAGATGGAGAAAAGGAGCGATAACCTGGAAAAAGAAGAACAAGAATACCTACCCTGCCTCTAGCTGGGGCCAGTGCAGGAGAAAACAATCACCCACTGAGAAGCTTATGGGGGGAGGTCGTGTCCTCGGGGAACTGAGAGCTTTTGCGGTCACGTGCAGCTGAAGGGAATGTTGAAAGAAGAGGCTGACAGGACAGAGGATCTTGCTAGTGACAGAGCATGAGCTTCAGAGGACACAGGGACAGGGACTGGCAGGTCAGGCCACAGAGAGGCGAAACTGTGAGTCATAGATGGCGAACGAAGCTTACGGAATACTTGAGAGGGAATTCCCTGGCAGTTCAGTAACTAGGGCTCTGCATTGCCACTAAAATGGGTTGGATTTCAACCAGGGGTTGAATACCTGGATAGGGAACTAGGATCCCAAGTGCCATTGGTGTGACCAAAAACTAAAATTTAAAAAAAAAATAAAAATGATCTAGCATTAGATGGTCAGCTTCAACATTAAAAAAAATGAAAAAGTCTGAACTTCTGTTGCGTACAGTCCATAGGAGTGTAGAAAATGTGGATATTATGTGACATTATGTTCCTTACTTTACCACTTCCAGGCTGCCTTGGGAGTTTACTTCATGACATTTTATGTTTTAAATAAACTGAGGTGAGGATGACAGAGGTAGAAATATGATCTACAATGTGACATGGCCAGGGTGCCAGCTGGCATTGAGGATTTGCAGTATGTTTGCTTCTGGTTTAGGAGAGGGAAATAGTTAAAAGTGTTAGGGGAAGCACACTGATTGAAACCGCCCACCCTGGCCAGGCACCATAGTAACCATTTGCATGAGTTGTTTTATGGCAGGAGATCCTGATAAGGAATACGGAATTAATAAGCCATCACCAACGGGAAGAGTTCGGGAAAGGTCGAAAGGAGACACCGTGTGTCTGTCCACTTCCCAGAATCCCTCTCACTAGCGTCCATCTTGGCTGAGCGATGCGTGCGCCACCAGGAAAGACTGAATTAGAATGATTGGCCAAAGACCACCTGGAAACGAATCCCATCACCATAAAACCCAAGACTGCGAGCCACAGGGCAGAGCAGTTCTCCTGGGTTCCCTTACCTTCCTGCTCTCCACCCGGGGATCCTTCCCAATAAAATCTCCTGCTTTGTCAGCACATGTGTCTCCTCCTCATTTCCGAGTGTTAGACAAGAGCCCAGTTTCAGACCCTGGAAGGGGTCCCCCTTCCTGCAACAAAAGGAGGCCTGAGTTTCTTATGAGGCTGGAATTCATAGGGTTCAACCAGACAGAGGCTGTAAAGGGGTCTGCTTCCTTGTTTACCCTTAGAGCAGAAAGAACCTCACATTTTTTTCCTCTTAGCCATCTACCTTTTCTAAAATTAGTTAGAGGGGTAGGAAAGTAGACATTGAAGAATCAAGAGAAATCTGGAGAACATAAAAATATAAACTTTAATATTCCCAGTTATTTTAACTCATTTTCCTTTACTGCAAATAATTATCTATTTGAATTTTCCCATGTTTTATTCTATTTTAAAAGACTTTTCTACTTTTAGAATATGAAAAAGGAATTTATTTATACCTAATACCTTAATGAATTTTTAAACTTATTTATTTCATATTTCTTTTGCCCTTCAATTTATCTTTTATACTTGCTTCCATTCCCTACTTCAAGTAGAGTGACTGGAATCTTATAAAGCTGTATCACTGATTCGGATAAGAGAAGTATAGTACATATATGAATAAAGTCATGAAATAGATTACTCACAGTAGATCACTAATTTATGGACAATGAATCTAAAACCTAGAAAAAAAATCAATGCTAGCGTTTCTAGTTGGAATCCTCTGAAGATTTCATGTATGCGTCATTTCTCTGAGTTTTATTATGTAAAATTTGATAATAACTTTCCTGCCTCTGGGGTGCTGTCTCTTTGAATGTCTCTATAGTCATACTTACTAGATATTGTTTAAAATCCCTCAGGTTACATTTTTTCCTGATGTTATGGAGACTATTTTTTTTTTTCCAATTACTAGGTTGCTCACTGAAATGACATGATAAATCTATGTGCATTTCTCTTAAAGCAAAGGTTAATGTTGAATGTTAATAAACTGTCTTTTTACTCAGACGTGCAATTTGTTTCCAATAGCATCCTGGTACTATTAGGAAAAACAATCATACATCATTACCTCAAGCTCATCTCCTTTTCTGTGTTACTAAATGGAGTTGCAACTTGCGTAGTTTACATCAATAGCCACTTGCACCTATGGCAGATTGTTAGTATTTTTTAATTGGGCTAAATATTGACAGCACATGTTTAAAAATCCTGGGTAAGAAAGAAGGTGAGGCTGGATATTAATTTTCCATTTTCCCCAAATCTTAGGGACACAGCAACAACAAACTCTGCAAGGAGGAAACTGACATGTCAGCTTCAAATGTTTAAAGAAAGGTGTACCAACTCAGTACAGCCAGAAAGATCAATATGACTCAGCAGCCTCCTAACCTTATCTCCCCTCAGAGAAAAATTATAAACAAAGAAGATAAATATGCCATACCCTCCACCTAAACCCCATTGAAAACATACTCCCAACTAATTTGCAAAAAAGCTGATGAAAAGGTGTGTGAGAAACTCAGACAGATGTCCAAAGCAACCTTCAAGAATTTTTCTCATACTCATCTACAACTTAATTTTATTAAGTGTTCCCTTAATAAGGCACAAAAATCCATCAGGGGCTGTCATAGTGACCTTATTAAAAGGGAGAAAGCTTAAGGGGAAAAGAAGCAATTTACAAAGCAAAAGTAAAAATAAATATGAGAAAATCTTAAAAGGAAGTTAAATTCTGGTAAGTGAGCAGAGAATTAGGAGAAGTGCAATACAGAGATCTCCAAGGAAAGTGTCTCCCAGCTTCACCCCTCACCCTAGAAACTCCAGGAATAAGACACACAAATATCACTTAGTGTTTTCCCCTCTCTGAATTGTAGAGGAGTGAAATAGATTTTAGGGGGAGAAGATGAAATGAGAATGAAAATACAAATCTGGTCCTCACTCTCCGTAGAAGCTAAGGTTCAGGGTTGCATTCTGCATTGGGAAAAGGTAGGACGTTTGACACTTTCTGCCTGAGAAAGTGCCTATGAGCACCAAACTAGTACAGACAACTGTTGGAACAGGGACAAATACCCATTTTATATCAAAACAGAAGGAATGTCTTAATAAGACCGTTTGTGTTATACATCAGTAAGAAACAACAAAGCTTCCATTCCAAAAACATCAACACACAAAAAACTAGAAATAAAGAAACACATTATTTAAAGAATGAATATAGAGCCTTATGTGGAAGCAAAAACAGTCAAAGAAATAGAGCTTCTCCTACAAGTGCCTTGTACAGTAGACTATTTTAAAAGAACAACAGCAACGTGGATTCAGTGACAGAAGACTTCAACGACAAGATAAAGAAACAAAAGAATTAGTAAAATGGTAGAACTGACACTCAGTTAAAGATCAAAATAATACCAACAGGGAAATGAATGCATTGCAAACAGCAGTAAACCCACTAAAGCAAATCTGAATAGATAAGAATACAGAAAAAAATTTTAAGACTCTAGGAAGAAAATGCAAGTCTGCCCTGAAAATGGGGCGCAGGATGAGAGCAGAGGCTATCCCATTTAAATCACAGTGGAATGGATCCCCAACAAGAAAGGATTCTTCTTTCTAGATAAAAATGTTGAAATGGTATTAGGAAGGCAAAACATTAGAAGACAACTAAGATAAATACAGAGGGTTACTGCACAGTGACAGAGTTTCAATTCACCAAGAAGCTATAACAATCAAAAGAAAATAACTTCAAAATATGTAAGTTAAGAGTTCAGTGAACTGTAAGGGAAATTTGACAAATTCTTGGTCACAGTGTTTTCAACATGTTCCTCTCAGTTATCAGATATAATCTATAATATAAAAAATTCAAAAACATATCATCAACCATATTCTTTAACCACATGCAATTAATCAGTTTCAAAAAGGTAAATGAAAATCTCCATATACCTTAAGAACTTTTTTGAAGGTGATGGCTATGTTCAATTCAGTATGGGTAACACAAGAATGTACATATGTCCAAATTCACCAAATTGTGTATGTTAATTGTATGAGGTTTTCCCCAAATTTATTGAAAAATTATCGATGTACATCACTGTGTGAATTTAAGGCATACAGCAAGATGGTTTGGTTTATTCACATTGTGAAATGATTACCTCCATCTTCTACAGAGACACAATAAAAGAAAAGAAAGAAAAAAAGAAAGACAATTTCTCCTTGTGATGAGACCTCTCAGGATTTACTCCCTTAACAGCTTTTCTATGTATAATAGAGCAATGTAGCTATAATCATCATGCTGTACATTTTATCCCCAGTATTTACTTATCTTGTAATGGAAAGTTTTCACCTTGTGATCACATCTCTTCAAATCCCCCTGCTCCCACTCATTAGTAACCACTAGTATGATCTCTTTTTCTGTAACTTTGCTTTTTAGATTCCTCATATAAGTGAGATCATACAGTAGCTGGCTGTCTTTGTCTGACTATTTCACCTCACACACTATCTTAAAGAACAGACATATTGTCGCAAATGGTAGGATTTCCTCAATTTTTTATGGCTGAATAATATTCCATTGTTTATATATACTACAACTTCTTTATTCATTCATCCATTGATGGTCAATTCTATTTCCATGTCTTGACTATGGAAAACAAATGCTGCTATGAACATGGGGATGCGTATATTTTTTCAAGTTAGAGTTTTTGTTTCCTTTGGATATATGCCCAGAAGTAGAATTAAAGTAGTTCTATTTTTAACTTTTTGAGGATGTGTCATACAATTTTTCATAGTGACTGAGTCAATTTACAATCCCATCAACAGAGACATCTACACAAGCATCTGTTACCTCTTGTCTTTTTATTGACAGTCATTCTAATAGACATAAGGTACTCACTGTGGTTTAATTTGCATTTCCCTAATGATTAGTGATACTGAGCATCTTTTCATGTATCTATTGGCTTTTCACATATCTTTTTTGAGAAAGTATCTACTTATGTCCTTTGCCTTTTTTTCCAATTGGGTTATTTGGGTTTTCTTGCTATTGAGTTTAATGAGCTCTTTATATAATTTGGATATTAGCCCATTATCAGATATATGGTTGGCAAATATTTTTCCCCATTCTATAGGTTGTCTTTTCACTTTGTTGATGGTTTATTTTGCTTTGTAGTGGCTTTTTAATTTTATATAGTCCCACTTGTTTATTTTTAATTTTGTTGCTTGTGTTTTAGAAATTATATCCAAAAAATGATTACCAAGACTTTGGAGAAATTTTAAAATCACTTCTAAATATCTTACTGGTGAAAAAAGTTCACAGAAATAAAAAAAAACCTTTGGGATAAATAATAATGGAAATATTACATAACAAAACTTGATTCAAAAAATGATATGAACAAAGACTTTATAAATTAAAATAGCTACATTTAGAAAAGAAAACCAGAAATTCATGAGCAGTAATCTACAATAATTAGGAACTTCAGTGGTGGTCCAGTGGTTAAGAATTCATCTTGCAATGTAGGAAATGAGGGTTCAATCCCTGGTCAGGGAACTAAGTCCCACATGCCGAGAGGCAACCAAGCCCAAGTAATGCAATGAAAAGATCCCACATGCTGCAACTAAGATCCAATGCAGCTAAAAATAAATAAAATATTTAAAAAAATAATTTAACTGTGGCTAATGAGAAAGATGTTACAAAAGTAACATAAATTTAGGACTAATTACAAATATTAACTAAAATCTCATAAAAAATTGGGAAAATGAGGCCTAAGGTAGGCAGCCCTACTTTCGTCCATGAGAGAGAGGTTGATTCTATTTTCCAATATACATTTCTCCTGCTAATTTATATAGGAATTTATACGGGATGAATTATTTGCTGATAACATCATAATTTAGTCCACAGTTTACAAAATGCCAAGATGTGATTAAAACTATGCTAGTGTAGAAATGAATGTTACCTGGAAATAGATGCAGAAACAGATGAGATTTGGGGCTTCTCCTTTGAGGAGAGAATAAGTAGGATTTTTATTTGTGCAAAAGATAGCTGAATTATATTAAGTACATTGTTCTTGCTTTTATGTTCTTGTTCTTGTCATTCTTGATTGAAAGTTTAAGTGTGGGAAGAGTGTGAGTGGTTGCAGAGCAGCCAAACAAGTATTAATTGACTCATTTTATGCCCATCCCAACTCACCTCCAGTTTGCCCTCCTGGTTTTCTGAAAGCTTGAAACCCTGACATCTGGGCTTCAAGTAGGTGATCTATGCTCTGTATTTATATCCGACTTGGGCTCAGTATTAGTAAGAAAACGGGAGGAAGAAGTTGTTTTTTCTTTAGCAGGTATGATGGTTTATTTTTTGTACCAAATTGGCTAGCCTATGGTGCCCACTCTTTGGTTAAATATCAGTCTAGATGTTGCTGTGAAGACAGTTTTTAGATGTGGTTAAGATTTATAACCAATAGACTTCAAGTAAAACAGAATCCTCTCTCCATGATGTGAGTGAGCTTCATTCGGTCATTTGAAGGTCTTAAGAGCAAAAATTGAGGTTTCCCAAGGAAGAAGCAATTTGGCATTAAAATGACAACATAGAGATCCAGCTGCAGATTTCAGATCCATACTGCAACATCAACTCTTATATAAATTTCTAGACTTCCAATTTGCCTTCTAGATTTCAGAGTCACCAGCTCCCACAGTTCCACAATCACGTGAGCCAAGGCCATAAACATTGAAAGAGAGGGGTATACCATGGCAGGCGTGGTGTTTAGCCTCAATAGTCCAAGATGTGCGTAAGTGGGTATAGGGACCCTAACATAAGTGGGTATTTGGACCCTTATGAGTAAGTGCGTAAGATGTGCATAAGTGGGTATTGAGACCCTAATGTTTCAGCCACATCAAACTTCTTAGAGTCTCCAGATGCCTTTGCATACATCATTTCTTCTTTCTAGAATAACCATCACCTCATATTTCTCCATGTCACCTGAAGGGCTCCATTTCACACTCAACTATAACTTTCTCTAGTTAAAATCATTTTTGAAACTCTAACCAATTAAACACTCCCTTCTATGTGTGCACAGAGTACTTTTCTCCATGCCTCTACCATGGAATGTATCTTATTATTGCAATAATTAACTTATATACCTATTAATTTCTCTCTTGTCATACCCTGGTGGCTCAGAAGGTAAAGAGTCTGCTACAATGCAGGAGATACAGATTCAGTCCCTGAGTCAGGAAGATACCCTGGAGGAGGAGGGCACGGTAACCCATTCCAGTCTTCTTGCCTGGAGAATTCCATGGACAGAGGGGCCTGGTGGGCTACAGTTCATACCATTGCAAAGATTTGGACACAACTGAGTGACTAATACTTTCACTTTTCTTGCTATACCCACTAGTACATGAGCTTGCAAATGACAGAGAATTCATGCTGTTTATTTTTTTGTGTGTTTTACACCAAAAATCTTATTTGGAAAATAAAAGTTTTTACTGCTTCATTGAATCAATGAATGACTGATTGATTAACTTATGTAACAACATCTGTGTTCATACATCCCAGTTTCTCTCAGTTTAGGCCTTCTTGTTGGCTCCATAGCAACAAAGCACTTAAATCATCTTCTCAACTATTATTCTCTGCCAGTGGCACTCACCAGCAGAAAGGGTCACAGCTCCAAGCCTTCAAAAAAAAAATGCAGAGGTAAAGAGCTTACTGAGTTTAAGTTGTTTATGTTAATCAAATGCTTACAGAAATACATAAAGAATAATACTACTTGAAAGCAATCCTACATTGCCCCCCATCAGCTTTCCTCTGCTGATTTCTAACTAGTTACCAAAATCAAAGGCTTCAGAATCAACCTGAACTCAAAATATACCTTCATTACAAACTAAGCTTCAGAGATCTTTAGAAAGTTACCTAGCTTCTCCAAGTCTCACTTGGGAACCTCATCTTAGAAATACTTACCTAAACAAAGTTTTGTGATTATTAGGCATATAAAATAATGATCATAGTATCTGGGATGTTATAAGCACTAAATAATTGTTAACCATATAAATTGTTATTGTAATCTATTAATCAAGGAGGAATTTGTGAAAGTTAATGCCTGTGAAGAGAGATTTTTACAGTCTACTGATACATCTTTAAAGTGTAAGTGTACTCAATCACTTCAGTCATATCTGACTACTTTGCGACCCAGTGGGCTGTAACCCAATGGGCTCCTCCATCCATGGGATTCTCTGGGCAATAATGATGGAGTGGATTGCATCACCCTTCTCCAGGGGATCTTCTTGATCCAGTGATTAAATCTGCATCTCCTGCATTGCAGGCAGATTCTTTACTGCTGAGCCAACATGGGAAACCCCTTTAAAGTGCATGTTTTTATTATTTGTATATGAAAATTATTACTATTTCTTAACTATATGCAATAATAAAATAGTGTAATGGGTAATAACAAGGCCAAAGGATAGTGCTTTATCATTTATATTTATATTTATTACCTCTCCTCTGAGGACAGAGGTTCTGTACTTTATTAACTCAAAATATTTTTTAATGGTTGGTAAACAGTCTTACACTCCCTCTTTACTAATAAATTTATCTACAAAATCTCACAGTCACTTGTTTAAAAAATAGACATCAAAAGACAATGGCAATTCCTTAAAGAAAAGCTAACCAGACTTTGATCTACAAACTTATCTTTGACATGCAATATGTTGGAATTGGTGAGACGCATGATTCTTCTGTGCCTAGTCACAGTCTTCGCTAAAAGTAAGGGAAGTCAAATGATTGATTACATCATTTTCAGCTTATAATTTTTAATAAAACTAGGAACCTCAAGGATATCTAAATCTCCTCATCATCTAAAAAACAGCCTCATGCAGTCACTTGCCATAGTTGTAATTTTAAACTGTGTGAATTAACTTGACTACTGTGTTTGCAGTATCCATTTTATCTTCCTTCTGAACCATGTAAAGTTAAAAGTGCATGCTGAAAGAAATTATGGCACAAAGCGTGAAGACATCCTTTTGTTGGTTTGAAAACTCAGGAGCTTCCCTGGTGAAATCTGAAATTGGCCCCATCCATGGAGAGCAAGAAAAAATGGAAGGAAGATGTAGATCACTACAGATTGGTAGGTGGCAGGTTTATCAAGAAAAGGAATTTACCTAAGAGGCTTGTCTTGTGCCACCACTAAATGAATAGATCTCTACATTGCCTTCCAGAATTTTAAAAGAGTAGGTAGAGGTCTTAACTAGGTTCAATCCTGATGATACCAACCACACATTCTCTCAAGGTTGCACGCTTGAAAATGGCCCCAAGTGCAGTAATTAAACATAACTCCAGGGACCAGGAAGGGTATGAAGAGCTTCTGATCACCCAGGTCCAACTGATAGGTCAACCAGTAGTCCCTTCTTCTCGATGGCCTCCTCCAACACCATCCCTCCAAGAAACAGATAAACACAACTAATTCTTCCAAAAGAGGACATTTTATGAATAACTTGAATAAATTAAAAGCAATTAGAAATCAAGCAACCACTACATCAAAGGCTAGTGATGTTTACTTTTTCTCTCAGCTTATCTATAAGACATAACCTCAGTGTCCCATGATGATTGGTTAGCATATTTGTTCTGCCATGATTGGTTCTGCCCTTTTTCTTTAGCTCCCTTCAATTAAACTTCAGTTTTAAAGTCTAGTGTCCATTCAAGTGGAATATGAAGAAGGGATGAGAATAATTGGTATGGCTTTTAAACTACGCAGATTCCCAGGAAAGAAAGTACGGGGCACAAGAACCATTTGACGACCTTTTATTTAGTACATATTACATAGAATAATTGTAGTTATGTATAATCATAACCCATAAAATAACCTCATGACAATTTGACAGATAACATAACTAATGCTCAGAGAGATAAAATCATTTGCTTAAATATACACAGGTTATAAATAGCAGAGCTAGGATTCCAACCAAATAGATCTGATTCCAAATCTCACACTCATTCCAGACTGGCTACCTTTAATGAATCCATTGTACCCAGTGATGGATACAATGAGAATTATCTTTCAAATCTGAGAAATTAATAATTTTAAGTAGACAACAACGTATTTCAAGCCTCGCATAAGCCAAACAATCTAAATGTGTAAGGCCTGCTGAGTGGTTTTGGGGAATGAAAGTATATTAAAACACCCATATACAATTCATAATATTCCTCAAGACATCTATATTTAGTGCACTTATGTTAAAATATACTTGTCTTTATTTGAGTATTTGTCATTACTCAAAAAAAAATTCTCTCCAATGTCAGTACATGGTAACATGTCCATTATTATCTAAGAAATATTGACAAAAGAGAACTTGCTGATTATTGGGCTAAGGTCTGGAGATGCATGAGGAAACAAAACCAAATATGGTCATATTCTCAAAGAGCTTAGAGCCCAATAAAGAAGATTTTTTAGTAATAAAGCAAATTTGAAATTGTAATTATGGTTACTTTCATAAAAGAGAGCTCCGTGGTGCTATGGAGAGTAAGGTAAGAGGTCATGGTCACAGGTGGCTAAGCTGAAATTTAAAGGAAGAATAAAATTTTCAAGTGACAAGGAGACCAAGGAGTTTTTCAGACAAGAGACCAAGTATAAAAGTCTAGCATAGGAGGGAGAGAGCTTGGTAAGTGTGAGGTACTGAAAGAAAGTCAATGACACGAAAGAGATGAGAGTGAGGTGAAGGAATGATGGAAAGGGAGATGGGCCAGACCACTTAGGGACTTGTAACCAATGTTTAATCATTTATTTTTGAAACTTACTGTAATTTGGTACTTAAATTAAGGTACTTACTGAACCTTACTGTAAATTACTTATTGTAATTTGTAAAAACACTAGAGGTTTTTGAGTTAGAATGGCATAATCCAGTTTGCATTTCAGAAAGATAGATCTGGATGCAGTATGCACAAGGAATTGGAGAGGGCCCAAAGATAAAACAGACAACCAGTAAATGGCCATTTTACTAGTGCTCTCTCCTAGGTAATAGATCATGGGAGCTGGGGCTCAGGTGGGGGGTGGTAGAAGGAGAACATATTTAAGAGATGTTCAAAAGGTATTTAGGTGCTGGGTTGAATGTGGAGGTAAAAAAGTAGGAAATAGAAAGACATAAGTTTTTGGCCAAAAATTGAGTGGATGATGTAAGGTAAATTGTTAGTTTTGGGTATTAAAGTTGAGCAAGCTGAACATGTCCCACGCCCTACACCCGAGGTCAGGGGTGGCGGCCAAGAGGGACAACCCCACGTCCAAGGAGCCGCGGCTGCGTGGGCGCAGGAGGGCCGAGAGGAGCTACTCCACATTCAAGGTCAGGAGGGCGGCCTTGAGGAGGTACCACTCATCCAAGGTAAGGAGCAGCGGCTGCGCTTTGCTGGAGCAGCCGTGAAGTGATACCCCACGTCCAAGGTAAGAGAAACCCAAGTAAGAGGGTAGGTGTTGTGAGAGGGCATCAGAGGGCAGACACACCAAAACCATAATCACAGAAAACTAGCCAATCTGATCACAGGACCACAGCCTTGTCTAACTTAAACTAAGCCATGCCGTGTGGGGCCACCCAAGACGGTCGGGTCATGGTGGAGAGGTCTGACAGAATGTGGTCCACTGGAGAAGGGAATGGCAAACCACTTCAGTATTCTTGCCTTGAGAACCCCATGAACAGTATGAAAAGGCAAAATGATAAGATATTGAAAGAGAAACTCCCCAGGTTGGTAGGTGCCCAATATGCTACTGAAGAAAAGTGGAGAAATAACTCCAGAAAGAATGAAGGGAGGGAGTCAAAGCAAAACTACCCAGTTGTGGGTTTGACTGGTGATAGAAGCAAGGTCTGATGCTGTAAAGAGCAATATTGCATAGGAACCTGGAATGTTAGGTCCATGAATCAAGGCAAATTGGAAGTGGTCAAACAGGAGATGGCAAGAGTGAATGTCGACATTCTAGGAATCAGCGAACTAAGATGGAATGGAATGGGTGAATTTAACTCAGATCACCATTATATCTACTACTGTGGGCAGGAATCCCTTAGAAGAAATGGAGTAGCCATCATAGTCAACAAAAGAGTCCAAAATGCAGTACTTGAATGCAATCTCAAAAACGACAGAATGATCTCTGTTCGTTTCCAAGGTAAACCATTCAATGTCACGATAATCCAAGACTATGCCCCAACCAGTAATGCTGAAGAAGCTGAAGTTGAATAGTTATGTGAAGACCTACAAGACCTTTTAGAACTAATACCCAAAAAAGATGTCCTTTTCATTATAGGGGACTGGAATGCAAAAGGAGGAAGTCAAGAAACACCTGGAGTAACAGGCAAATTTGGCCTTGGAGTACGGAATGAAGCAGGGCAAAGGCTAATAGAGTTTTGCCAAGAGAACGCACTGTTCATAGCAAACACCCTCTTCCAACAACACAAGAGAAGACTCTACACATGGACATCACCAGATGGTCGACACCGAAATTAGATCGATTATATTCTTTGAAGCCAAAGATGAAGAAGCTCTATACCGTCAGCAAAAACAAGACCAGGAGCTGATTGTGGCTCAGATCATGAACTCCTTATTGCAAAATTCAGACTTAAATTGAAGAAAGTAGGGAAAACCACTAGACCATGCAGGTATGACCTAAATCAAATCCCATATGATTATACAGTGGAAGTGAGAAATAGATTAAAGGGACTAGATCTGATTGACAGAGTTCCTGATGAACTATGGATGGAGGTTCGTGACATTGTAGAGGAGATAGGGATCAAGATCATCTCCATGGAAAAGAAATGCAAAAAAGCAAAATGGCTGTCTGAGGAGGGCTTACAAATAGCTGTGAAAAGAAGAGAAGCTAAAAGCAAAGGAGAAAAGGAAAGATATTCCCATTTGAATGCAGAGTTCCAAAGAATAGACAGGAGAGATAAGAAAGCCTTCCTCGGTGATCAATGCAAAGAAATAGAGGAAAACAATAGAATGGGAAAGACTAGAGATCTCTTCAAGAAAATTAGATACCAAGGGAACATTTCATGCAAAGGTGGGTTCAATAAAGGACAGAAATGGTAGGGACCTAACAGAAGCAGAAGATATTAAAAAGAGGTGGCAAGAATACACAGAAGAACTGTACACAAAAGATCTTCATGACCCAAATAATCATGATGGTGTGATCACTCACCTAGAGCCAGACATCCTGGAATGTAAAGTCAAGTGGGCCTTAGAAAACATCACTACAAACAAAGCTAGTGGAGATGATGGAATTCCAGTTGAGCTATTTCAAATCCTGAAAGATGATGTTGTGAAAGTGCTGCATTCAATATGCCAGCAAATTTGGAAAATTCAGCAGTGGCCACAGGACTGGAAAAGGTCAGTTTTCATTCCAATCCCAAAGAAAGGCAATGCCAAAGAATGCTCAAACTATCACACAATTGCACTCATCTCACATGCTAGTAAGGTAATGCTCAAAATTCTCCAAGCCAGGCTTCAGCAATACCTGAACCGTGAACTTCCAGATGTTCAAGCTGATTTTAGAAAATGTAAAGGAACCAGAGATCAAATTGCCACCATCCGCTGGATCATGAAAAAAGCAAGAGAGTTCCAGGAAAACATCTAATTCTCTTTTATTGACTATACCAAAACCTTTGACTGTGTGGATCACAATAAACTGTGGAAAATTCTGAAAGAGATGGGAATACCAGACCACCTGACCTGCCTCTTGAGAAATCTATACGCAGGTCAGGAAACAACAGTTAGAACTGGACATGCAACAACAGACTGGCTCCAAATAGGAAAAGGAGTACGTCAAGGCTGTATATTGTCACCCTGCTTATTTAACTTATATGCAGAGTACATCATGAGAAACGCTGGGCTGGATGAAGCACAAGATGGAATGGAGATTGCCCGGAGAAATATCAGTAACCTCAGATATGCAGATGACACCACCCTTATGGTAGAAAGTGAAGAGGAACTAAGAAGCCTCTTGATGAAAGTAAAAGAGGATTTACATGTGCAAATCCATGACTGATTTATGTCAATGTATGGCAAAAACCACTACAATATTGTAAAGTAATTAGCCTCCAATTAATAAAAATAAATGAAAAAAAATTGAATGAGGAGAGTGAAAATGTTGGCTTAAAGCTCAACATTCAGAAAACTAAGATCATGGCATTCGGTCCCATCACTTCATGGGAAATAGATGGGGAAACAGTGGAAACAGTGTCAGACTTTATTTTTTTGAGCTCCAAAATCACTGCAGATGGTGATGGCAGCCATGAAATTAAAAGATGCTTACTCCTTGGAAGGAAATTATGACCAACCTAGACAACATATTAAAAAGCAGAGACATTACTTTGCCAACAAAGGTCTGTCTAATCAAGGTTATGGTTTTTCCAGTGGTCATGTATGGATGTGAGAGTTGGACGGTGAAGTAAGCTGAGTGTCGAAGAATTATGCTTTTGAACTGTGGTGTTGGAGAAGACTCTTGAGAGTCCTTGGACTGCATGGAGAATCCAACCAGTCCATCTGAGGGGAAATCAGTCCTGAATGTTCATTGGAAGGACTGATGCTGAAACTGAAATTCCAATACTTTGGCCACCTCATGCGAAGAGTTGACTCGTTGGAAAAGACCCTGATGGGAGGTACTGGGGCAGGAGGAGAAGAGGACAACAGAGGATGAGATGGCTGGATGGCATCACCGACTCAATGGACATGACTTTGAGTAAACTCCGGGAGTTGGTGATGGACAGGGAGGCCTGGCGTGCTGCGATTCATGGGGTCGCAAAGAGCCAGACACGACTGAGCGACTGAACTGAACTGAACTGAATATGTGGGTCTTCATCTAAAAGGAAAGTAATATGAGCCATGATTTGGGGGAAGTTTCTTAGGATGCAAAGCTAGAATATTGGTGTTTTCACATTTTTTTGGAAGCTGAAACATTTATTCATGTGTCTATTATAAAATGGATTCTATCATTTTCTTTTTTTTTTTTTTTTAATTCTATCATTTTCAAGTTGGCTTCACTGATGATCCTTTGAGAAAATATTTAGTTCAGGTCCCATGTCTCTGTCAGTGACCTCCATTGCCTTAAGATAAACCTTTCTCATTATTGTCCCTGTTAACTCCTAATTATAAAACAGTTCAACTTGCTTTGTCCTAAAAAGTTGGCTGAAGAATGAAGGGGCACTAACAAGACATGAAATATTTTCTCTAAATTAGAGAGGAATTATTCAGATTATAGTTAAAGAAAACTTTCTAGTTGAGGTGCCAATCATTAAACATCATGTTTCTCTCTCTCATTTCAAGAATGTTAGGGTAACTTAAGGCCTGACACATAGTTATCATCCAATATAAAATATTATCCAGATATAATTGTGTCATTTAAAAATGACTCTCTTTCACCAGTAACCTTTTAAATACCTATTATGCAATCTTCTATCTCTTGTCATATATCTGTAAGAATATATGAATGTATATATATAATGTATATCACATTGATGGGATATGGCATTTCTTATAATTGAATAGTTGAAATTAACTTTTAAGATTACTAATTTGAATATTTTATCTCCCACTGTATTAAAGTTTCAGATTTCTCCCTACTATTTTCCCTGTTATCCAAATGGAGCAAAATTTCTATAGGAAAGAATGAAAAATATTTTCTTCAAAACTCCTCTAGGGAAGAAAGAAGAAAAGGCAATCCATAGAAATCTATAAAATATTAAATAATTTTGGTTTATCTACAATTTTTACTATTTCTTAAGAGCTTCAGAGGAAAGGCAGTTTCAAGCATTTGAGCTATCTTAAGAAAAATGAATTTTTAAAAAATCCAAAGCATTATTCACTAATAGGATGAGCTTTCCATAAAGCTCTAGAGTAAAGCAAGATTTAGGTTACATCTTACATTCACTGTGTTTATCATCATAAAGCATTTTTCACACACTTGCAGACTCAGATAGTCTATGAGATAGTCTCTGAGATATTCCATGAAATCCAACACCAAGGACTGTCTACAAACAAGGAAAGCCTGCATTAAAAGCTACTACCTACAGGGACTTCCTTGGTGGACCAGTGGTTAAGATTCTGTGATCCCAATGTAGGGGCATGGGTTCCATCCCCGGTGGGGGAATTAAGATCATGCAAGTCACAAATTTATAATAAGTTGTAAATGTTAGTTGCTCAGTTGTGTCTGACTCTTTGCGACCCCGTGGACTATAGCCCACCAGGCTCCTCTGCTCATGGGATTCTCCAGGCAAGAATACTGGAGTGAGTTGCCATTCCCTTCTTCAAGTGATCTTCCCCATCCAGGGATCAAACCCAGGTCTCTTGAATTGCAGGTGGATTCTTTATTATCTGAGCCACTAGGGAAGCCCCAAATCCACAAGGTGTGACCTAAATAAAGAAAGTTAAAAAAAAAAAACTACTAGCCACATATCATTTTCAAGAAATCCCGGCAATTTTCATTAACCCTTATCAGATGCTATAGTTAGCAGTTAGATCTGCTGACTCCTCTACCTTCACCTTCTATTGAAGTTTTGCCACTCTCAGTCATTCACTTATTGTTTAATCATTCATTTAGTATCTTCAGCTAATGTTTTCTTTACACATAAGATGGGACAGCCATACACGAGATTCAGAGTGAAAAAAACACAGACACAATCCCTGAGCTCAAAGAGCAACAGATGATAAACAAAGAACTGCACATACTAAGGGTAGAGGCCATGTGAGAGGTACATGTAGGATTCGTGGACCAGAAAGTAGTCATCTCTTGTGGGGTGAACATGGCCTGACTATTGAAGGATGAGTTAGGTTGCTCCAGCTTTAAACGGGGGAAGGTAGAGTGAAGTGACGAGATTCTCATTTACAACACATCAGTCGCTCAGCAGTGTATAGATGACTGGGGCAGAGTAAGTGGAGGGAGCACCACTGGGAGAAAAATAACCTCATGAAATCACAACTAGGATAATGAGAAAGGAAACACTAATTTTAGCTGGATACATCTCAACAGAATAGGCTGTTTAATATGTTAATCTAATCAACTGAAGAAGCAGGATCTCTATCTTCATGTCTTGGCAGAGGCTGGCTTTCATCTCTCCTTATGAAGTGTTAATACGACACTATGGAGGCCCATGGCAGGGAGCAAAGGAGATAGAAGGAAAACAGGCAAACTCAAGTGACAAAGCATTTCAACTGCATGGCCATTTCCTGGATGAATGGGTTTATTCAACCTGGCAAAAGCTCACCCAGGCAGGTAACACAGAGAGCTCATCAGACCCCTATTGGAAGCTGCTGTCAAAAATCTAAAACACCTGTGGATTGCAACCAAACTGAATTCCAAATCAGTCCTTTGTAAAGGGGAAAGTAGCTGTTTGGTTTAAACACCTTTGTGTGGATTCACATGCTGCAGAAAATGAGCTTTTTTTTTTTTTTTTTGCCAGCTCAAGAAATACTGCCATATCCAGACACCTGAGGGCCACAACAGGGAAAAATCAAGGTATTCAAAGCAAATCTTCACATTCACATCACAGTACCAACACTATAAAAGATGCTGAATAGGGCAGTGCAGTCTATAAACTTTTCACAAGAGTATCTTGTTTCCCTTCATTTGTTTTTATATACTTTCAGACATAGTTGGGGGTGATGGTGGTGGTAGGGATAGTGGTCTGTGTGGGGTTGTGTCCCCTGTTTTTTGCAGTATGAGAATCAGATATTTCAGAAAGACTGGGTGGTATAATGGAAAGAATACTGGTTAGGGGAGTTAGATTAACCTTGTCTGAATCCTGTTGCTGCCCTTCATCTTTCTAGGGGCTAAGGTAATTTTTGTAGCTTCCATTTTTGTCTCTGTAAATTGAGACTTCTTAGGGCTGAGTAAAGGGTTAAATGCAACGATAAATATAAAGGCAAATCAGAGGAGACCAGTAGAAACAACTTTCCTTCCTGCTATAAGTTTTAAATGACAAAAACAATTTGCAGAAAAAATTTTTTCCTATTTCATGTCTTTTAACCTTTTACCTTTTGTGCTTGCATAGCTAATTGTTTGAATTGACTAACACAGTTCCTTTCACACCCACTCATGTGCACCGTATGACACAAACATACCCACACAACTGTATACCTCGGAGTAACTGGTCTTCCCTTAACACATCTCACCTTTGTTTTCTGCTCTTCCTGTTCTATCTGGAAAGCCCTTTCATCAATCTTCATCTAGTAAATCTTACTCATTCTTTAAGGAGCAACTCAGATTTCACCTTCTCAGTGAAACTTGCTATATCAGGCTGAATTCACCACTCCTGCCTCTGTGTTCGAATAGCACTTTGTCTAAAAGCTGTTACTGCATTTAAAACATCATTCAGTTCTGGATGTACCTTTCTCTCTTGCAAGATGGTAAGACATTGGACAGCTTGCTTGCATAACACTAAACTTAGAACATGGAGAAGGCTAAATAAAAGAGTGTCAACTGCTTTTAAAAAGTTAATTCTTACATGGAAAACTACCAAACCCACCACATTTATTGCCCCTTTTTCATAACTTGGCACTTCAGTTTCCGGGAACATTAACATTATACCTTTCTACCTAATGTATTTCTTTAATTTTCCTCAAGAACAAATAGAATATAAGTAGTTAAACTTGGATGCATTCTATAGACTATATATTTATTAGTTCTTAGCATTATGCACTTGAAAGATTTTCTATAATATTGTTTGTTAGGTCAGTTATTAAGATAAGAGAGTGTGCCCTTACAATTTTTCATGTAGCTGTGGTTTTCCCCCCATTTTCCAATAGATTTGTTCCAACTTCTAAAGTATCTTAAGGGTTACTTAGGATTTATTTTACAATTGCATGTAAATTAATAACAAATTCATTATGTAAAATAACATCGAGGAAAGCAAAATGAGAAATCAATCAAAATTCCAGATTCTAGAAAACTAGTCTGAATATTTTGTTACATATTTTTCTGGATACTTCCATGAGAAAATGTATTAAATATAATTTTTTTAAATGGGGTTGTGGTATACATGTTAATGTACAACTGGCTTTTGTCAAATAATAATATACCATGAATACATGCATTGTTGTTGTTTAGTCGCTAAGTCATATCCAACTCTTTTTCAACCCCACAGACTGTTAACTGCCAGGCTTCTCTGTCTGTGGGATTTCCCAGGCAAGGATTCTGGATGGAGTGGATTGCCATTCCCTTCTCCAGGGGATCTCCCCAACCCAGGGATCGAACCTGCATCTCCTGCTTTGGCAGTCAGATTCTGTACCACTGAGTCACCAGAGAAGCCCCAAACACATACATTACATGTACATATAAACACTACAGGAATTTACCAAAATGGTGTTTAGTCAATCCCTTATTTTTAAAATTTTAGATTATTTTCTATTTTTTCTATCATTAAATATAATGCAATATTGCATTGAATGCTTCATTGAAAAAAATGCCACAATGAATTTTTCTGTAAATATATCTATGCAATATTTGCACTAAATTGTTTGAGCTATTCCAGCATTTCATGCTCATTGTGATTTCCATAATGACCCTGATTTTTAGCTTATGAAATGCTATTGATTATAAGAAGCTTGGACCCTGAAATTAGCATCACAGGTGAGATGTTTAATAGTATTAAGCATGTGATGATGTACAACTCCTAACCTTTTTTTCTGCATTTATAATTAAAAACTAGTGCCAGTTATTAATGTTATAATTAACTTTGACAGTTCATTTTTAAAATATCTAATTTCAATCTGGTCTTTATCTTTGCAATGGGTTATAAAAGTTATTTAAATAATGGTAACATAGAAGTTAATTTTTATTATCTAAAATGCATAGGGCTTACTCAGAATGTTTCGCCTATGTTTTTCTGTTTCTATTGATTAATATTTAATGTTTACTCTAAAATACAGTTTATTAGTGTTAAGATAGCTGTATCATTGAAAAAAAAAATCTCTAACATAGAAGTTAATTTTTATTATCTAAAATGCATAGGGCTTACTCAGAATGTTTCACCTATGTTTTTCTGTTTCTATTGATTAATATTTAATGTTTACTCTAAAATACAGTTTATTAGTATTAAGATAGCTGTATCATTGAAAAAAAAAATCTCTTAATTGCGATTCTGAAACTATCCATATTTTAAGCTCTATCCTTTTAATCACTATTTTTTACACTCTGATTCTTAATCATTCACAAAGAACTCAATGATTGTGTTAGAACTGACTTTATTCCTAGACATGAATTAGCTGAGTAAGGACTATGCTCATTCTAAGACGTTCAGTTCATAAAAATGACTGATCTCGAGAGAACAGCATCGAAACATGTATATTATCTATAGTGAAACAGATCACCAGCCCAGGTGGGATGCATGAGACAAGTGCTCAGGCCTGGTGCACTGGGAAGACCCAGAGGGATGGGGTAGAGAGGGAGGTGGGAGGGGGAATCGGGATGGGGAATACATGTAACTCCATGACTGATTCATGTCAATGTATGACAAAACCCACTACAATATTGTAAAGTAATTAGCCTCCAACTAATAAAAATAAATGAAAAAATAAATAAATAAATATAGTTCTGAATCTCAAAAAAAAAAAATGACTGATCTCTGTTACCACTTTGAGAACCCAGAAATACATGTCAGGCAACTGAAGAGAGCACAGTATCTTAGGAAAGCCAACAAGATATGGCAGAAAGTAAGCGTAAAAATGGGAAATCAGTCATTTTCAATTATGCAAGGGAAGACAACAGCTCTCAGAGAAAAGATAAAATTGTAGAAATAAATTAGACTGTTTTAAAAATTCCAAATCATTGCTAATATATTTCTCTAAGACAGTAACTGTCTGATCATTGGCTATCTTTTAGTTTGGTCAAATATTAAATCACCTCAATATGATATTCTAAGAAATCTCATTTTAGTTACATGGTGTTCAGAGAAGCTATATTCAAGAAAATCTGAAATATACCATAAATGAGTACAATTAGAACAGTGAAAGTAGAATACAGTAGGTCACTGGTTTGTCACAGAATCAGTAAAATGGTTGTTGATTGCACAAAGTTGCTAATTTGTATTTGCTTAGCTTACACTTTAGCCAAACTCCACCTGAGATGTCAAGTTGAGTATAGAACATCCCAAACTGATATTCATTTGCACAGTATGTTAGAGATGAGTACAATAATAGAACATATGGAAATTTCTGTTCCCTCCTTTTTATACTTGGGATCAGCTGTCAAAATTTTTTTAATTAGAATAAAATATCTGGCACTACTCTGGATTTTTACAGTGATGCTGACTTCTTCAGTATCATTTTGAGAATAAATGAAATTACACATCTAAAGAAACTAACTCAGGGCTTGGAACAATGTTGTTATAATGGTAGTTCTTTAGTTAACTCTCTTGTCCTACATTGCAAAAAAAAAAAAAAAAAAACAGGCAATTGTATCCACATTTCTAGATATATGCATTGGGGTTCTTAGAGAGTCAATGGATATCACTTATGTCCCTATTTTCCACCTGAGTCCTTAACCTTTTGAGAATCAGACACAGCTGTCAAAATTTTGGAAATAAAAAGTTTTATTACTGATGAAGTTGCTTGACTAACAGCTTAGCTTTGCCTGCAGGACTTTCATGGCCAGACTGGCTGCTATGGATGATGGCAGGAGAACCCCGGGGCCCAAAAGGCATAGCTTGCTTGCAAAGCCTCCCTCCAGCAAAGCTAGAGTGAAGTTCCTCAAAGCCCTCTTCTTGTCTAGATCTGGGCTTTGGTCCCTGTCCTTGCCACTACTGCATAGCCTAGTTTTAGCACAAATTCTGTTAAGTCAGTTTAGGGAGAATGACCACCTACAATATTTGACCACCCTCCATCTCTGATCGAAGTCCTCATCCTTCACCCTCCCTCAGATGATTATCTGACCCTCCTGGCCTGCCTTCAGTGAGACTTTATCAAGATTACTAACAGAAACTAATAGATTTAACAAGAAAATTTCCTCCCCTTGATGTCTCTTCTTAGTAATTTTCTATCCACTGATCCCTTCACCTTAGCTCCTTAGTTATAAATCCCCATTTGTTCTTGTTTTAGTCAAAGTTGAACCTGGTCTCTCTTCCTATGATGACAGACCTGACACCTCTCAAAATAGCTCTAAATAAAGTCTTCTGTACTATTTTAACAAGGGCTAGAACAGTTTTTTCTTTAATATTGCCCCACTCAATTTAGAAAGTGGCGGAGGAAAAAAGATGAGAATGTACTCTCTGCAGTCAGGCCAAACCCAAAAGGAGAGCCAGGCACAAGTGTAATGTGCATGTACATCTAATTTTTCCTCTGATGCACATTGAGGTTCATGAATGTTCTTTTGCTCTTGCTACCCTTAATATTCAGTTAGGACAAATACTGAACATGCAGCTTCAGTTAGGTGTCCATTTATTCCCCATGGACCTACCAATGACCCTACCACTGAGAAGAGTAAACAGCAAATGAAAAACATAGTCCTTATTATTGAGCAAATCATCAAGCAATCAATTGCCACTAATTAAACAATAATAAATTAACCTAAAATTAACTTTCCGACTACCTACTATGTGCCAAGAACAGCATTTTAAGACAACTTGAAAGTGTGAGACTTGGTCCCTGGTGTCAATGAGATCAAGATCTCAAATTTGACCTTCACATGTCTAGAATTCTAGGAGATTCAGTCACCAAGGATCTGAATATAAGTAAAATGAGGCATCAGGGGACAGATAACGGTTCCACAGGTAAAGAAATCAAGTGCCCTCTTGGGTATACACACTGCAACTCCGTCTTTGGCTCCAAACTGGCTTCACTCACCCATGCCCTGAAATCTAGGCCATCAATGACTTCTCCCTCCTTCTCCCCATACCAAATCCATTAGCAAATCCTCCTTCTCATTCCTCCAAAGTCAGTTCTGAACCTGTCCACTTTTTGCTCCCTCGACTGTTACCACTATTCCATGACACCACTCCTTGGACCTCTAAGTCAGCCCACTGACTATTTCAGGGACTTCCTCCCTTATTTGTCCAACTCAGAGATTTTCTGGAAGTGTGTGTAAGACCTTCTCACTTTCCTGTGAAACCTATTTCCATATGAAGTGGGAAAATCTAAGTCAATAAAATATCGTAGCAGCTTCCCTATGTCTGGCCCTGTGCAGTTCACATCTTCACGTGGCCCCCTCCCCCACAACTTCTGCCTCCTGCAGGTTTCCCTTCATTTCCTAAACATGCTAGGCTCTTTGGTACACTCAGGGCTTTAGCACATGCGATTCCCTCTGCCTGGATGTTTTCTCATTCTTCATCTGGCTAAATTACCTATTCTTTGAGTTCCCCTACAGATGCCTGCTCTATATAATGGTCTTAATTAGCTACCTTTGTTTTACTCTCTCATAATATCACTGTAGATTCTTTTTCCTCGTGCTTATTCACCTTGAATTTATATTTTTAGTCATGTGATTTTTATTTAGTATCTAGATTATAGGTACTTTGAGATTGATGTTTGCTCTACTATATTCTTAATACAATGCTGTGCTTCCCTCGTAGCTCAGTCAGTAAAGAATCTGCCTGCCAGTGCAGGAGACCTGGGTTCGAGTCCTGGGTCAGGAAGATCCTCTGGAGAAGGCAATGGCAACCCACTCCTGTACTCTTGCCTGGAAAATCCCATGGATGGAGGAGCCTGGTGGGCTACAGTCCATGGGGTCTCAAATAGTGGACAGATTTAGCACCTAATAACAACACAGTGACAACAAAAGATGAGTTTGGACCAGAATATCTGTGAGTGCGGGGGTGGGAGGAGAAAATGTTTAAAGCCTGGTGGTGCAAGAAACAGGTCTGTGCATTTCACTGCAATAGGAAACCCAGGAATTTCAAGTGAAACAGGAACTATCTCTTATTCCCTGAATTACCTCCTCTAACAACATCTATTTCTGCTTTATTGACTATGCCAAAGCATTTGATTGTGTGGATCACAATAAACTGTGGAAAATTCTGAAAGAGATGGGAATACCAGACCACCTGACATGCCTCTTGAGAAACCTGTATGCAGGTCAGGAAGCAACAGTTAAAACTGAACATGGAACAACAGACTGGTTCCAAATAGGAAAAGGAGTATGCCAAGGTTGTATATTGTCACCCTGCTTATTTAACTTATATGCAGAGTACATCATGAGAAACGCTGGACTGGATGAAGCACAAGCTGGAATCAAGATTTCCGGGAGAAATATCATTAACCTCAGATATGTAAATGACACCACCCTTATGATAGAAAGTGAAGAGGACTTTTAGCTTTTAGCCTCTTGATGAAAGTGAAAGAGGAGAGTGAAAAATTTGGCTTAAAGCTCAACATTCAGAAAACTAAGATCATGGCATCTGGTCCCATCACTTCATGGCAAATAGATGGGGAAACAGTGGAAGCAGTGTCAGACTTTATTTTTTTGGGCTCCAAAATCACTGCAGATGGTGATTGCAGCCATGAAATTAAAAGATGCTTACTCCTTGGAAGGAAAGTTATGACCAACCTAGATAGCATATTAAAAAGCAGAGACGTTACATTGCCAACCAAGGTCCATCTAGTCAAGGCTATGGTTTTTCCAGTGGTCATGTATGCATATGAGAATTGGACAGCAAAGAAAGCTGAGTGCTAAAAAATTGATGCTTTTGAACTGTGGTGTTGGAGAAGACTCTTGAGAGTCCCTTGGACTGCAAGGAGATCCAACCAATCCATCCTAAAGGAGATTTTTCCTGGGTGTTCATTGGAAGGACTGATGCTGAAGCTGAAACTCCAATACTCTGGCTACTTCATGCAAAGAACTGACTCATTGGAAAAGACCATGATGCTGGGAGGTACTGGGGACAGGAGTAGAAGGGGACGACGGAGGATGAGATGGCTGGATGGCATCACCGACTCAATGGACATGAGTTTGAGTAAACTCTGGGAGTTGGTGATGGACAAGGAGGCCTGGCGTGCTGCGATTCATGGGCTCGCAAAGAGTCAGACATGACTGAGCGACTGAACTGAACTGAACAACATGACACAATTTTTGAGGAAGATGTCTTTCTTGATATAAGATGCTTAATCCCACAATAAGTGAAGATTTGAATATGGTTTTGTGGATATTTTTTTTCCTCGAAATATTTTTCCAAATATCCTCCAAATATTTTTCCTCCAAATAATACCAAGGTCTTCGGTAAGTATGCAGAGGTAATAAGGTTGCATGCTGCCACTACAGAAATCACCCAAATTCTAAATTCTCCTGTTGATATTTAAAAGCTAGCACCTTCCCCAGGTTCAAATGCAAACTCAGCATCCCACATGCCCGATTTCTGGCCAGAGCAATCCCAGTGGGAGCTAACCTGCCCATTACACAAAAGGTCTTTAAATGGGTTTTAGCACAGTTTTTTGCTCCTCTGGGTCTGAGAAACATAAATAAACAAAATTCCTTTTCAGACAAAAAGGATTATTCTACTTTAAAAAAAAATTGTCCAAGACAATTAATTAAATAATCATTTAGTGGTAATATGGAACATGAAAATGTTTATATAAATCAACAGTATTATCAGTGGCTTCAATATATGTTTGTTCATGACATTTACAAAACATAAAACTGTGAAATGGGAAATAATGAGCTTACTGTTAGGGAAAATGTTCAATAAGTTTTTAAATTAGAACAATGAGTTAAAAATGAAATTTAATGGGGATAAACAATAAGGATTAAATATATAGAGTGGGGATATAGTCAATAATAATGTGGTATATTTGTATGGTAACGATAGATGATAACTATGTTTATCACAGTGATCATTTTGTAATGCATAGAAATATCAAATCACTATACTGTATACCAGGAATTAACATCATGTTATAGGTCAATTATACTTCAAAAGCAAACTCTAAGGAAAAAAAAGATTTTATCTGTGGTTACCAGAGGTGAGGAATTAGGGTATGTGTTGGATGTAGGTGGTCAAAATGTAGAAACTATTTTATTAAAATAAGAAAAGAGAATTATCAATAGATAATTAACTGCCTTTATCCTAAAACTACAGGATAAAAGTTAAGGGGGCTAAGAGGATATTTAGATAATATCAAAATATTTGCCCAGAGGATACACACATAATTTTGTGTACTTTTAAATAGTACTTTTAAAAGGAAAAAACTGGCAGCCATCACCTTAACAAAATGATCAAAGTTTGTATCTACAATAATGAGGCTAATTGATGGCATATGCCTTCTGATATAAGGCATTAAAATTCATCATCAGATGCATGGCACTCCCACAAAAGTGCTTAAGCTGAATCTCAACCTGAGGAAGCACAAACCTGAAAAGAGAAACATTCCACCAGATAACTGACATTATTCTTTAAATTATCAGTTTCATGAAAGACAAAGGGAAGTTCTAAATTAAATATTTTGGATATGTGATCACCAAATGTAACACAAGGCCTTGTATTTTTGGCTTTTTTTGTATTTTGACCAAATAGGGTGCTACTTGTATAAAATCTGAGTAAAGACAAATATGAATAAATTGCATATCTTTTATAAAATATAAAATGTAATATAATAGATACAATCATATTATATTTATATTAATTTCTTGATTTTGATAATTATACTATGTAAGAGAAATACATACTAAAATATTTATAAAGGGAAATTACCTCTACTATTTATACAGTTCCGGCAAAAAAAAAAGAGCAGTAATTATGCCATATTTGATCATTGAAAGGACTCCTCATACTCCAGAGAGTGTGCTCACAGAAGACTTAAAAGGATACGGAATATGGTGCAGCTGGAGAAAGGAAGCACAGGCCCACATCAAAGAGACCTGAGACCTCCGGTTGCCTCTCCCAGGGTCCTTTCTCAGTCTCTAGAACACGCTTCATCTTCAGATCAGGAATCACTAAGATTACATGAGACATCTCAGTTTCAGTGGAACCGCAGTCCCATTTGAAGTAGGGTTTTTAATATCTCTCTGATCACACGCTCAAAAGCAGTTTGCATGACCAGTCTCTACTGCGGAAACCAAAGCACGTAGTAAAGCCAGGTGTAAACCATCAATCTGTACATCTTCCAAAACCAAGGCTGATCAGGTGCTAAGTTGCTGCCTGGTGTTTTGCAGATCCTAGCATATTTCACTAGTTAGCATTTTTTATTCAGGTTTTGCCAAGAGTCAGCAGGCCCCTGCTGTCTCAAAGATAGGCACAGAATTGAAACAGAATGACTAAGATTAGACCTCTACTTACACAGCACAATCCCTAATCCTTGGTTAAGCATTCTGAATTATAAACCACTTCTCACGGTTCTTTCTGCATCATTCAACAGTTATAGAACAAAAAACGTAGAAGGATGCATACCAAAATATAAAATCATTTGTATTTTCCAATGAGGGGTAGATACTGCTTTAAAGAAACATTTCAGATTAGCCAGTATTCCAACACAGACTTATTTAATACTTTAACAACCTACAAACTTAAGTCTTTTACCTCCTTCCACCATTAAATGTGAACTTTATGAAAAATGTCTATACACTGATTTAATGTAACAGTTAAGTGGCTTATTAACAAAATCTCTTCTTTCTCTGGCCATTCAGCTTTCATCAGAAGAACAGCTTGTGGGACTTTTAATTCATTCTCACAATAATTTTAATCACTAATATCGATATAGTGGTAAAATAAAATTGATCTTATCAGTTACACCAGTATTACACCAAAATGAAGCTAAATGGTGTGTTAGTCTAAGATCTTTACAAAATTAATCTGCTGGAATTACCAGTTGTATTTTCTCAACAAAATCACTCACTTCACATTTGTTGCAGAGTTATGTGCCTTTCTTCATGTTAATGCTGTACTGACAAGGATTCCCAGTGAACTTTATCCTTATAAAATATCTACCATCCCCACTAGTGAAATCCTGCTGCTGTTGCTGCTTAGTTGCTAAGTCATGTCTGACTCTGTGCAACCCTATGGTTTCACTGTCCATGGGATTTTCAAGCCAAGAATACTAGTCACGTTTAATAGGTTTCCAGTCCCAACAAATTGTACTTTTAAGTGGGACTGGTATGATGGTTAATTTATGGTGCAATTCAAATGTACCAAACATTCATTAAAATATTTCTCTTTGTGTGTCTGTTAGGGAGCTCTGGATGAGATTAATATTTGAATCAGTAGATTGAGTAAAGCAGATTGCCCTCCCTGATGTCACTGGGTTTTATCCAGTCAGTTAAAGGAAGACCTGAATAGAACAAAAAAGGTAATCCTCCTATGAGTAAGGGGTAATTTTTTACCTGCCTACCATTGCAGAAGACTCAGGAGACATGGGTTCAATCCCCGGGTCAGGAAGAACCCCTGGAGAAGGAAATGGCAACCTGCTCCAGTGTTCTTGCCTGGAAAATTCCATGGACAGACGAACCTGCCAGGCTAGAGCCCACGGGGTCACCAAGAGTCAGATACGACTGAACACACATGTACATACCAGCTCTCCTGCCTGAATGCCTTCAAGCTAGGAAGCTATCTTTTTCTCTGACGTTGTACTGATTTCTCCACTCTTCCTGGATCTCCCCTGCAGAACTTCAAACTGAAATTACACCCCTGGCTCTCCTGAGTCTCCCATTTACCTAAGGTAGACTGTGGGACTCATCAACCGCTATAATTGCATGAGCCAAATCCATGTTTTATAGATCTATTACGTATCATCTCACTGGTCCTGTTTCTCTGGAGAACTCTGACAAACACATCTAGGTTTTGTTTGTGCATGGAGCCTTGGAAGTCAGAGAGACCATTAGTATATCACACGTGTATTCCTTGACTTTGGCTGGCCAGATCTTAGGATATTTTCCTTGAGCTACCTCTGTTTCCATCTGCAGAAACACACTTCATAGCCTCTCTAAGGTAAGTATGCATACTCATTCCTATCTATGCCCCTAGCAATTTGTCTAGCTATTGTGTTCATTTTATCCATCTTTTCCCTAAAGCTGTGCTGTCTTAACAGGCTAGATTCCATCTTTGTACTTTCTTCTGAAATAGTATCACTTCAGCATGCAATACAGCAAATACAAATTTTCCTCAGTCTGTCTCTCTTCATTAAAGGTAAATGTGACTTGTCCTAGGATATGGTCACATAACAATTTCTCTCAATTTTTTTTGGAATGTTTTGGCCAGTGTTGATTTTCCCACTAAATATTTTGTTGCCACTGAGGACTTAGTGTTAGAGTACAATTTAAGTATAAATGTGAATCTAAGATGTTGAATTACTCAGGGTAGTGTCACATGGTTGGTTGGAGACAACCAACTAGACACCTGTAGGTGTTTTTGGTGGAAATTAGGGCTCTGAGGAGTCTGCATGTGGGCCCACAGAGGCATGCTTAAACTGATTTCAATTTGTTTTCTTTACCTTGGTCATTGGTCTCCATTTACAAACACATGTCTACAGGCATGAAAGAATCTGATAAAGCATGATGTTTTCCATCCACTAATTCCAAGAACCCTTTTCAACAGATTTTCACTTGGGTTAACAGCTACCTTTGACCCATGGCTTTGTTGTAAAGCCATGTCTTTTGTACTCATTCGGGAAGCAACGATTCACACATGTTACTTTCTGAGAAGAGTCCTCTGTGTAAAATGCTTATATATAACTTGTAAAATGGAAAATAAAAGACAAAGCAACATAAGAATTATTCCAAGTGCTCATCTCAGAGGCCCCAAAGTGTCACTGAGACGCATCACATACCTGACTTCGCATAAATGCTTTTTAAATCTACTAGGACCCATCCTGGACCTTCAGCTCCAGATAAAGCAATGTGTTTTGGTGGGCAAATAGTTTCACTATTATGGGATTCAGAACCAGCTTCCTGGAGTTTGTAAACTGTGCAGTCACTCAGGGCTCTGGATTTGGAAGAGACCTACATTTTGCTTAGTTTTGAGCTGACTTGAAGTTCTTATTTATTAAAAAAAATGTTTTTATTGGAAGATAATTGCTTTATAATATTGTGGTGGTCTCTGCTGTACATCAACATGAATTAGTCATAATTATATATATAATTATATATTTTAAATTATATAGTATAATAATTATATAATATAGTATGATATATATATAAAGCTTAATTATTTTTTAGCAAGGAACTCTGCACTTTAATTTGCACTGAGCTCTGCAAATTACATAATCTGTCTTGTACCTGTATAAATATAGCTAAAAGATGATTTCATTCTCTTGCTCTCAGCCTCTCACAAAATAGCAAGATAATATGACCTTTCCATTGTAGCTTTATTCATTTGTAACTTCCTTTCCATCAACAATTATTTCCCCTTTTTTCCATTTGTCATTAATTTTGACCTAGATCCTCTGCCATGGGGTAGTACAAGCAGGTTCAATGAGAGGAATGACCCATGACACTGGCAGCGATATAAATATAGTCAATGCTTTATCCTTCATCCAGTTCCACTCACAGGGTTGGAAAAGGAACATTAATAGGTAATCACTAGGTAAGAAAGAGGGAAACACCATTAATCTCAGTTTAGGCGAGAAGGAAACACTTATGGCACCATCCCTCCCCAGATTTGAACAGTTGTATTTAGAAATGGTATCATAGTGTCATGTTTGGCAGCGGATCTTTCCTCTGAAACTCATAAATGTGATATAATTCTCAGCACTATATGATCAGCCAAAAAGAAAGAAACTAAAAGTAAAAAGGAGGTTTATGTAAGTTCTTATGTCACACCCTACCCCTCTTCCTTATCTTTTCCGAAATGTCTCAACAGTCTGTCCAATGGTGATCCCTCTTTACTTTCTTTTGCTTTGTTAATTTTTACTGGGATATAGGTGGTTTACATTGTTGTTAGTTTCATCTGTACAGCAAAGTGAACCTGTTAACATATACATATATCCACTCTTTTAGATTCTTTCCCCAGTCCATTACAGAGTATTGAGTAGAGTTCCCTGTGCTGTACAGTCGGTCTTTATTAGATATCTGTTTTACATATATATAATAGTGTGTATGTGTCAGTCCCAATCTTCCAAGTTATCCCTTCCCCCTCCTTACCCTGTGGTAAGCATAAGTTTATTTTCTACACCTGTAACTCTATTTCTGTTTTGCAGATAAGTTCATTTACTATAAAACTCTTAGAGGAAAATATAGGCAGAACATTCTCACATAAATTGCAGTAAGATCTTTTTTGATCCACCTCCTAGCACAATGAAAATAAAAATAAACAAATGGGACCTAATTAAACTTAAAAGTTTTGCACAGCAAAAGAAATCATAAACAAAATGAAAAGACAACCCTCAGAATGGAAGAAAATATTTGCAAATGAAGCAGACAATAAAGGATTAACCTCCAAAATATCTCCAAAATATGCAAACAGCTCATGCAGCTTGATATCAAAACAAACAACCCAGTCAAAAAATGGATAGAAGATCTAAATAGACATTTTTCTGAAGAAGACATAAAGATGGCACATGACAGGATGCTCAACACCATTGTCATAGAAATGCAAATCAAAACTGCAATGAAGTATCACCTCACACCAATCAGAATAGCCCTTATCAAAAAATCTACAAAAAAGAAATCCTCTTTGCTTTCACATTTATTGAGTTTTAACACACATTGACTTAATCTTGCAAGCCAACCATTCATTCTCTTATTTTGTTCCAATTTAGTAAGCAGATATTTTCATTGCCCATTTCTACCTTCACTTGGTCCTCTACTTTGTGGATAGTAAGGTAGATAATATTTTTATTGTATACGATACATCTTAGCCCATGGTTCTATTATACCTGCATCAACATGGCCTCTGTGACTACAAAAACAAGATCTCAATAAAACACAGGGAACCCCAGAATACCCCTGACAAACTCAACATTTTGATATAAACTGAAAGATTTATCACAATATGTTGTATAATTTCAATATATGAGTATTTTAACATGATGAATTATAAGCTAAGAACCTTGTTTTTAACTACTTTTTCTTTTTCTCTGTCTTGATATATTATTAATTGATTGAATATCACGTCCTAAAAAGAACACTCAAAAATCACAAATTCTAAAATGTTAAAACGGCTTGTTAAAATAATTTAAAATACTTGTTAAAAATGTAAAATAAATAAAATTACTACAGATTCCAAATAACAATTTTATTTAAGGTAATTTAAAATATAAAATAAAATAAACACCACTTCACTACCAAAGAAAATTCTTAGCTTTCATTTATGCAACATATTTTTTGCGATCAAAGTCTGGGCTAGATACTGAGACATCAGAATTAATAAATCATGATCCTTGATACCTCAATAACACATTTCCAAGTAAATCAAATGTATAAAATAAGGAAGCAGTTACAATGCCAAGGTTTCCTCATCACCTCAAAAACAAAATAGGAATAAGAAAATCAATCGATTTCTGCCCTGAGAAATCAACATAATCTATCAAAGCAGAGATTTGCAAATTTCACCTTAAGAAATGTACTCATCTCCAGGTCAATAAAATTTAGACTACAGTCTTATTTAAGTATAATAAAATCAGAAACAATGTGCCAATTAGATAAGAGGTAAGTCAGTCACTTAAATAGAGAAAAAGAGTCGCATATAGAGAGAAAAGAGGCAGGCAAAGATTGGTATTTCTTGTATAAATACTATCCAAGAAGAGTTTTATCCGGCTTACAGGTTTATATGCTCTGCCTGAAGTCATGCCCCTGATTCTGAGGTTGTTGTGACCAGTTAAGGAAGCCTAATGCCATAAAATATTGAAACGATACAATGTATATAAATCCCCTTGTTCTGATTCCATGCTTATTGAGCATCTCCCTGATAATGTGGCTTTCAGCATAATTTATGGAGAGTATATGTACTTAATCAGATAAATGTGAATGTCAAATTGGCCTTACAGATTTTTCTCATTTTAAATTAACAAAATTGCCTCTGTGAGGTCTCTTAGTGTGAGTTAGCATCTTTCTGTCCAATCGTTCTTATTAACTGAAATTTGACTGAGGCTAGTTTCTGAACACACAAGGCTAAGAGGCTGATCTCTATCTGTGGTGAGGTCACCAGGCAAGAAAATAAATACTATTGATACCTTGTGGCCACCTGTCTAGGTGACCATTTGGCTTTCCATATAAAAACACGTCTTCATTCTCATTGTATGTGTTCCTAAATCTTCTAAAGTAATAGGGGCCATATCAGAGAAACACAGGAAGCACCCTAACTGTGCATGGAGTACATCACAGAGGATGAGAAAGGAAGAGGATGAGAAAGGAAGAATCTTCAGCTGAGGCTTAACCTTAGGCAATGGAAAGAAGAATACTTCAGGAAGAAGAAATTTCCATTGCAGAATATCAAGCATGCTTTAAGGAAGGATGAGATGACACTGGAAAATGTAGAGAATGACAAAATTATGAGGAATTTTGTACATTTTCCCTATCAATTATACAACATATTCAGTGCCTACCATGTATGAGGCCCTATAATAGACTTTCATCATTAAATGGAAGTTTGTTTTTTTTTTTTTTTTTTTTTTTTTTTTTTTTTTAATATTATTTTATTAGTTGGAGGCCAATCACTTTACAACATTTCAGTGGGTTTTGTCATACATTGACATGAATCAGCCATATAGTTACATGTATTCCCCATCCCGATCCCCCCTCCCACCTCCCTCCCCACCCGACTCCTCAGGGTCCTCCCAGTGCACCAGGCCCGAGCACCTGACTCATGTATCCCACCTGGGCTGGTGGTCCGTTTCACCATAGATAATATACATGCTGTTCTTTCAAAACATCCCACCCTCACGTTCTCCCCCAGAGTTCAAAAGTCTGTTCAATGGAACAGAATAGAAAGCCCAGAGATAAATCCACGAACCTATGGACAGCTTATCTTTGACAAAGGAGGCAAGGATATACAATGGAAAAAAGACAATCTCTTTAACAAGTGGTGCTGGGAAAACTGGTTAACCACTTGTAAAAGAATGAAACTAGAACACTTCCTAACACCATACACAAAAATAAACTCAAAATGGATTAAAGATCTAAATGTAAGACCAGAAACTATAAAACTCCTAGAGGAGAACATAGGCAAAACACTCTCCGACATAAATCACAGCAAGATCTTCTATGACCCACCTCCCAGAATATTGGAAATAAAAGCAAAAATAAACAAATGGGACTTAATGAAAATTAAAAGCTTTTGCACAACAAAGGAAACTATAAGTAAGGTGAAAAGACAGCCCTCAGATTGGGAGAAAATAATAACAAATGAGGAAACAGACAAAGGATTAATCTCAAAAATATACAAGCAACTCCTGAAGCTCAATTCCAGAAAAATAAACGACCCAATCAAAAAATGGGCCAAAGAACTAAACAGACATTTCTCCAAAGAAGACATACAGATGGCTAACAAACACATGAAAAGATGCTCAACATCACTCATCATCAGAGAAATGCAAATCAAAACCACAATGAGGTACCATTACACGCCAGTCAGGATGGCTGCTATCCAAAAGTCTACAAGCAATAAATGCTGGAGAGGGTGTGGAGAAAAGGGAACCCTCTTACACTGTTGGTGGGAATGCAAACTAGTACAGCCACTATGGAAAACAGTGTGGAGATTTCTTAAAAAACTGGAAATAGAACTGCCATATGACCCAGCAATACCACTTCTGGGCATACACACTGAGGAATCCAGATCTGAAAGAGACACGTGCACCCCAATGTTCATCGCAGCACTGTTTATAATAGCCAGGACATGGAAGCAACCTAGATGCCCATCAGCAGATGAATGGATAAGGAAGCTGTGGTACATATACACCATGGAATATTACTCAGCTGTTAAAAAGAATTCATTTGAATCAGTTCTAATGAGATGGATGAAACTGGAGCCCATTATACAGAGTGAAGTAAGTCAGAAAGATAAAGAACATTACAGTATACTAACACATATATACGGAATTTAGATAGATGGTGGCGATAACCCTATATGCAAAACAGAAAAAGAGACACGGAAGTTTGGTTTTAAGAATGAAGTTGCATGTGTCCTCAGTCACTTCAGTTGTGTCTGACTTTGAGATACTATGGACCACAGCCCACCAGGCTCCTCTGTCCATGGGATTTTCCCAGCAAGAATACTGGAGTGGGTTGTCATGCCCTCCTCCAGGGATCTTCCCAACCCGGGGAGTGAATCAGTGTCTCCTGCATGTCCTGCATTGCAGTCAGATTCTTTACCACTGAGCCACCAGGGAAGCCCTGGAGTGAAGTTAATGGAGACCAAAAAAGTTTAATCAGGGAACTGATAGTTTTTTCAGAAAGACATTCAATGTTAATAACAATGTGCAGAAGAGAGTTTACATAGCAGGCTTGAGACTGGTATTCATAGAAAGGCCTATGTGCATGGTTGGCCTTCGGTCAGTGTCTGGAAACCTGGGCCTCAGGATGATTCTCAACATCCTCTAACTGATTAGAAAGACTCATTGTGCCTAAGCAGTTTATACTGACAAGATGGTTTATGCTGAACAGAAGCCTTCCCTCTGTGGGGGTGAGGGGGAGGAATATGGGTATGTACTGGGCAGATAATGCCTCTATGACCAGTCTCCAGAAGGAACTTTAGCCATTCAGTTTCTCATGAGCTTTCCTGGTAGACAACATCCCAAACATGCTGTCACAATTCAACGCCGAAGAAATTAGATGTGTCCCGGGGACCCACAGGGAGCAGACTCCCAGGAGCGTTCACCTGGCTTCATCTGGACCTTATCTCATGTACCTTTTCCTTTTGCTGATTCTGCATCGTAATAAATCTTAGCTGTGAGTCCCATTGTATCCCAAGTCCTGCAAGCCCTGCTAGAAAATCATCTAAGCAAGCCTTGGATGTGGTTCAGGGATCTCCAACAGAGTGACAAGGAGAGAGAGACTGAACACTGGTGGAAATAGAGGAAATAGTTGATTAGAAGGAAATTCCAAAGTAATGTTCAGAATATTTTAATGGGCTGGATGAATGGTATCATTATTAAACAGTGTATTTTAAAATTCTGAAAAGAAACAAATTTTGGGATAAATGATTTACCTTTTAAACCTAGTATGTTGAAGTTAGCTGTTGGATATTGCAGAAAGAGTAATCTAATAGGTAATAAGAAACACAGGGTTAGAAACCAGGACAGAGACATTGACAAAAGATATGTGTGTGTGTGTGTGTGTGTGTGTGTGTGTGTGTGTGTGTGTGTAGGAATATACATATATTAAATATATGTAGGAATACACATACATATATATACATATAGAAATCATTGTTTTGTAGGAGGGTGTCTATTATATACCCAAGGAATATTTATGACATGAGGAGAAAGAATTAAATATTTAATCATTGAGAATATCAGTGTATAAGTAGTAGACAGAAGAGGATCCTACAAAAGAAATACAAGGTGACAAACTTCAAAGACTGATATCAAATGCCACAGAAAAGTCAACTATGGAAATATCTGACTCTATTCCCTATGTGATTTGTCATCTCGACTTGATCTCAAGTGCCTTTTCCTTTTGCTGATTTTGCATTGTAATAAGTGATTTGTCATCTTTCAGTTCAGTTTAGTTGCTCAGTTGTGTCTGACTCTTTGCAGTCCCACGGACTGCAGCATGCCAGGTTTCCCTGTCATCACCAACTCCAGGAGCTTGCTCAAACTCATGTCCATCAAGTTGGTGATGCCATCCAACCATCTCGTCCCCCGTTGTCCCCTTCTCCTCCTACCTTCGATCTTTCCCAGCATCAGGGTCTTTGCCAATGAATCAGTTCTTCACATTAGGTGGCCAAAGTATTGGAGCTTCAGTTTCAGCATCAGTCCTTCCAATGAATATTCAGAACAGATTTCCTTTAGGATGGACTGGTTGGATCTCCTTGCAGTCAGAGACTCTTAAGAGTCTTCTCCAACACCACAGTTCAAAAGATCAGTTCTTCAGCACTTAGCTTTCTTTATAGTCAAACTCTCACATCCATACATGACTACTGGAAAAACCATAACTTTGACTAGATGGACCTTTGTCGGCAAAGTAATGCCTCTCCTTTTTAATATGCTGTTGGTCATAACGTTTCTTCCAAGGAGCAAGTGTCTTTTAATTTCATGGTTGCAGTCACCATCTGCAATGGTTTTTGAAGCCCAAGAAAATGAAGTCTCTCACTGTTTCCATTGTTTCCCTACTTGCCATGAAGTGACGAGACCAGATGCCATGATCTTCGTTTTTTGAAACGAGTTTTAAGTGAACTTTTTCATCCTCCTCTTTCATTTTCATCAAGAGGCTCTTTAGTTCTTCTTCACTTTCTGCCTTAAGGGTGGTGTCATCTGCATATCTGAGGCTACTGATATTTCTCCCAGAAATCTTGATTCCATCTTGTGCTTTATCCAGCCCAGCATTTCACATGCGGTACTCTGCATATAAGTTAAATAAGCAGGGTGATAATATACAGCCTTGACGTACTCCTTTCCCAGTTTGGAACCAGTCTGTTGTTCCATGTCCTGTTCTAACTGTTGCTTCTTGATCTGCATACAGGTTTCGCAGGAGGCAGGTAAGATGGTCTGGTACTCCCATCTCTTTCAGAATTTTCCACAGTTTATTGTGATCCACACAGTCAAAGGCCTTTGCATATTCAATAAAGCAGAAGTAGATGGCTTTTTGGAACACTCTTGCTTTTTCAATGATCCAGCAGATGTTGGCAATTTGATCTCTGGTTTCTCTGCCTTTTCTAAATCCAGCTTGAACATTTAAGAACTTAGAGAGAGCAGCCTCATATACATGGAGGAGTATAACAGAGAGGAAAGAAACCAGGTTAATAAGTAAATAGGAAATAAGGAAATAGAGAATCCCCAAAAGAATTAAGCTAATGCCCCAAAGGTCACAGGTAGAAGGCTTTTATTACCATTCTCTATGTGTGTGTGTGTGTGTGTGTGTGTGTAGCTAGAAAGATATTTTGGACACATTTTAAGTGTAGGGAAATAAGCTAAAATAATAGAAGTCTGAAGATACAGGTGACCCAGTTAGGCTGCCAACACGTGTTCTTATAGATTAAACCAGTTCTGAAGTGATCAACCTGGGCTTCCCTGGTGGCTCAAATGGGGAAGAATCTGCCTGCAGTGAGGGAGACCCAGTTTTGATCACTGGACTGGGAAGATCCCGTGGAGGAGGAAACAAAAACCCTCTCCAGTATTCTTGCCTGGATAACCCCATGGACAGAGGAGCCTGAGGGGCTAGAGTCCATGGGGTCAGAAAGAGTCAGACATGACTGAGCACACACACACACGGTGCTTTATAGTATACAAAACACTCCTCTATGTCTTCCCATTGTCACACTTCCCCACAGTCCTATAAGATAGAGCAGGCCTGTTAACCCCATTCCACATATGAGGAGCAGACTCGTGGGACTTGGGCTATTTGTTTGAAGCCGTGTTAACAAGAACTGGCAGGACTCACAGAGTCTTGGGTCTCCAAGAGTACACCATTTCTACTACAGCACATTACTTAAGTAGACGTCTACGGATAATTAGGCTAGGATAAGTCAGACATCGGCAGCATACGTATACATTCCGCTCTAAAAGAAAACTTACTGATTAGCTCAAAAGGAAATGTGAGGCTTCAGTGGCAGTTTTTCAGCTGACCTAGAGAAATGCAGTAAGCACAGATTTTCTGCCCATAACTATTTCAGGTTTTCCTGCAATTCCTTGGAAGGAATCCGAAGCTTGACTCTCTAGGGAAGTACTGACTTCAGCCCTGCAAGTGATAAAATATGCCTAAAGAGTGCTATTGGACACGACTTGGCAACTAAATAACAAGCAAAAAAAGATGCTTTACTATGAAAGAATTCAAAAGAGAAAAGGCTTGATGGTACACTGAGGCACAGGAACTGGAAGAACTTAGGGAAAATAATGATGCCTCACAATTTCTGACAAATCCTTCCTAGGAGTTTCAGATAATTAAGAGTGGCACCTATAGACAACAAAGCAATCTAAATGAAGTGGTATATTCCTGATCGATGATGCTCTAATAGAGTCCAAATTTAAATTATGGCTGTGCAATTGATATCTGCTTTTCCCCTCAGCATTTGATTTTCAACCAAACGTATGTAAAAATAGATTTTTGCTCATGTGTACTTTTCAAGTTACATTTTAGAAATGAATAAACAGAGGAAAAGATGAGGAGAGGAAACATTTGAAGAAAATCAACTAAGAACTTTTCATGAAACTAGAAATAAAAGATTCATTTTTAAATAGCTAAAATAAAGGTATGGATCAAAAATTCATCTAGACTGTTTCTCTTTTAACTGAAGGAAAAATGAAAACTGTTTTACTCATTTATGCAAAACCAACAGATTTTTCTGACTTGATAACCAAGACTTCTTGAAGCTGGGAAAGGCACAGGTGTGAGAAAGCCCCAATTCTACACTTAAAGGACACATTGGAGATCACTAGAGAGTGCCAGGAAGCTGTTTTTGGTTTGAATGACATCAGCAGCAGATGCATGTGTTCCCGGAGTCCCAGCTGGGTATCTGTCACTATGTTAGGCATTCCTCCAGAGCAAAGGCTTTTCACCACACTTTGCGAGGAGAGATTTGGCCCGCCCTCTCATGTCAGGTAGGTTCATGTAATGCACATGCAATCATTGGAGTAAAAGGTCTATAAGGGAAGACAAGACTGAAATGGGGCCACAGTTTACTTTTCAATTAAGCAGAGTTTGTAATGTGGGTAACTGCCTACACACCTAGGATATCAAAGTCACCACTATGATGGTACATCACGCTTTCAAGTAGATAATAGAATGCAGAAACCTTATAATGGTTACAGGATGCATTCAGCTATGAATAATAGACACTACTGCTTACTTCCCCCCAAATGTAACACGTACTTAAACAAATTTAGGTTGGCTTTGCACACATAACAAGAGGCTCTGAGTAGGAAATCTAGGGCAGATTTGACAACCCAACAATACCACTGGGGAGCCAAGGTCATTCTAGCCTTCCATCTCACCACCCCTGAGTTCGCTTTTATTTTAGACGGTTACCTCACTATCATAAGATGGCTGTATCACATCCTGCATGGAGTTTGTGTTCTGGAGAAGGGAAAGGTGAACACTGAAGAGTAAAAGTCATGTTCAAGCTGAGTCCTTCACTCTTTTAAGGACCTTTCTTAACGCTTCACCCCGTAAACTCTAATATCATCTTATTGACCATCCCTAGCTACCAGGAATGCTGGGAATTGTAGTACTTTTGTTTAGATGAAGCATGATAACTAAAGGAAATTGAGAATGAAAAGGAAAGCAGGAGGATGGGTACTGGGCAAGTAACTTGTAGCTTTGCCACAGACAGGAAGAGAAATGAGGAAAGCTGCTGCTCAGGGTCAGCCTCAAATGGCAGGAATAGACCTCGACAGCTGGGTGTTTTCATTTCTCTTCATTGAGCTATTTCCACTTAACAACATCCTTTGTATTTTCAGACTGTAACCCAGGTTGCATCCTGCTCAACAGAATAACTCATCTCAATTCAACTACTTTTAATTAGAGCTTCATATTTACCAATATAAGAAATTTATGTCTAACATTTATTTAGTAATTACTGTGCCTCAGGCACTGCACATATTATCTTACATAATCCTTAAACATTCCAGTTAATTATTATTTTATTTTTGTCTTTTTTTTGACCCATGGAATGAATAATTTCCCAATATACAAAATGGAAATTTGAAGCATAAATAAACATAAACTGTATAACATCTAAATTAAGTAAATGGCAGAGCCAGAATATAAATCCCCACAGTTTGACTCCAAAATTGATGGCCTTATCACTATGATTACTGATCTCAAGTAGGAGTAAACAATTTTGTGGTGGCTTACTTGTCAATTAGTTATCCTCAGCTTCTAAGAGAGCCTGAACTATCTTAGGTGCCAAAAAATAATGAATTAATGATAAACAGAGGAGCAGAGTGTGGCTAGTAGATCTACAAATCCCCTTTTAATTCAGCTCCAGAACAGTGTGATGGACCTGGAAAAGCCAGACTACATTCTTTCAATACTTAGGCACCCTAATCTTAGAAATCTCCTGGAAGAACATTGTTTAGTCTTTTCAAACAAAGTTTCCTTGCTACTTCAAAACTCACTTTAAAAAAATACAGAAGTAAAACAAAAATGAAAATAAAACATACTAATTAAACTCTTGAAAAGCAATAAAGGAGTAGGAAATACTACTTAAGCTGGAAGTTTTCTAAAAAGTTATGACTCTTGCAGGCCTTAGCATTTGCTGTTTCTTCTGTCTGCATCTTTCTTCCTCCAGGTAATATGTATAGTTTGTTCTCTTAGTTCAATTAGATCTCTCTTCAAATCACACATCCTCAGAGATATTGTCCACAACTCTTGTGTTAAAATAGGGGTTCCCCTCCAGTCTCCAATTATCTTGATTTATTTTTCTTCATAGCACACAGAAGTACTAGACAGTGTCTTTCATTCACTTTGCCTTATCATCTTCCGACTAGATGGTAAGAGTCTTAGGACCAGGGTCTTTGTCTTATTTGGTTGCCATCATATCGCTGGAGTTTAGAGTGTAATACCTAACTTAGCATCATAGGAGCTCACTAGTTCTTCATTCAGAGACTAAGTAAATCAACAAAATTAATTCAAGAATGTTAGAAAGCTGACAGAGCAGTATAACATACTCTTAAGTGACTAAAGCCATTATACAAAGATGACTCTACCATATCTATACAGATATATACATATATAGTATATACATATACATGTGTGTATATATAGCATAAATGGTGTATATAATATAATACATAGGATATGTATTTATATATGTGCATGTGCAATGTACAGGAGGAGAAGGGGATGACAGAAGAGGAGATGGCTGGATGGCATCACGGACTCAATGGACATGACTTTGAGCAAGATCCAGGAGATGGTAAATGGCAGGGAAACCTGGTGTGCCACAGTCTATGGGGCTGCAGAGTTGGACACAACTGAGCAACTAAACAGTAACAATATTCAATGTCTGTGCATGTATGCTGTCATGTCCGACTCTTTGGGACCCTATGGACTGTAGCCAGCCAGGCTCGTCTGTTGATGGAATCCTCCAGCAAAAACACTGCAGTGAGTTACCATTTCCTACTCCAGAGAAACTTCCAGAGCCACTGGACCACCTGGAAAGTCCATATTTATATATACTATATAGATATTTTTTGTATATATATGTGCGTGTGTGTTATGTTAACATAAATATACCTATGTATATGGGGCTTCCATGGTGGCTCAGTCGATAAAGAATCTGCCTGCATTGCAGGAGACTGGTTTCAATCCCTGGGTTGGGAAGAGCCCCTGGAGGCATGGCAATCCACTCCAGTATCCTTGCCTGAAGAATTCCATGAGCAGAGCAGTGTGGCAAGCTACAGCCCATGGGGTCACAAAGAGTCACACATGACTAACACACACAGACACACACACACACACGCATATATATATACACTATAGATCAACTCCTATGCTAATATAAACATCAATTATATCAACTAAAATTAGCATACTTTTATTAATTTAAAAAAATTAAAATTTGTTTAACTTTCTTTAAAAAGAAAAATTTTGCAGGTAAATTTTCTTCCTGTGGAAGAAGAGGTTTAAGTTTTTCTGAATTTTATCTTGTAGATAGCATGGAAACAGTATGCTTTGCATAATCAGTTATTTAATTTAAAAAAATTTCAAATGTTGCCTAGAAGAACCTCTAGAGATTCTAAGCAGTATTACCAGTGGTTTTAGATAATGTCTTGGCAATTATAAACATCAATAAATGCAATGAGAAGAAGCAATGATATGACCATTCTGTCTTCAAGAAGTAAAATTTCGATAATACCCAAATCACTCGTTCCCTAACTGAACAGAAGAGAATACACATGTGGAGTTGAAATAAAAATTAATTTCAGCAAATTTAAATTTTGTAAGTATACACATAAAAAGACCTACTGATGGAACAGAAATGAATTATTATCACAATTGTTGAATCATCAATTCTATCAATATTTAAAGTAGGTTTTTTTATTCCCTTTGTTAGGAAAATCTAGATGTAGACACATCTTACTTAGTGGTTTAACTGTACAACCTCTTGAGACAGTTACAGGTTGAACCATATTCCTCCAAAATTCATATATCAAAGCCTTAACTTTCTTTGTGATCCAGGTTTATTCACATGTCAGTGGCATGGTGGTATGCTTTAAAGAGAAAAAGTAGAAGCAATGCATGACCACTGAAGTCTAAGCTCAAAAGTGGTATAGTGTCACTTCTGCTGCATTCTGTTGGCTGAAGAAGTCACAAAGCCAGCCCAGACTCATGGTGTAAAGAAATAGACTTACCTCTTGACGGTAGAATCTGCAGGGTCACATTGCAAAGGATACAGAGAGGCCAACTGTGGTGAATGTGTGAGTGGTAATGGAAATGCTGGGGAGGGGGGCACCATATGTGGATAAATCAGGGCTGATATTTCTTAAGCACATTTATCATAATTTAAGTAATAATTATACACATAGAGGTGGGAGGGTAGGTAGATGATTCCTATTTTCTTAACGAAGGAGAATTCACTTCTTTAAAGAAAATGCAAAGGAATTTAAATGAGAAGGATCTTAATTACCTAACCTTAACATGGAGATTTTCACTGTCTGAAGCAAATCAATTCATGTTATGCTGAAATCTGTGAGTTTCATTTTTCCTTTCCTTTCCTGTTGAATGAATATTTCCTTGTAATAATTCTCTTTGCAGAGCACAATAACTACCCAGTCAGCCTGCCAGTTCTCTCTGAGTGGGAGGCTGTCAAATGGTACATGAGAATCAAGCAAAAATACAACCATCTTTCTGTAGTGTGACATTAATGAATCAGACCAAAAGCTTTTAGTAATATGGAGACAATATGTGAGTTTTAGGCCTATGTGTACAGAAACAGAACTGTCATGATGACAGCATGTTCCCAGATGAAAAAGGCGAAAGTCAAAAGAAGTAAGCAGCCTTCAGTTTTTTTAATCCTTCAACATGTTTGGGGTTTCTGATTTTTTTTTTTTTTTCTGGTTTGGCAATAGTTAAAAAAATAAAAAGTCACATTAATATTTTTTGTTAGGAGATTATTTTTATTATATTTTTTCATCTAGAAGAAAGAAGAAATATATCATTTCACCAAACAAAATTTCTATGAAAAATACAGTTGTGATTAGTGTGTACATCATATCTTCATGCACGTTCAAGAATATTGAAAAAATCCTTTATTTTCTAAAATCTAAAATAATTTTTGTTTTAAGTCCTAACTTTTTCAGAGAGGTGAATGAAAACTTAATCTCAGTCAAATCAGCATCCCCTCTGTTTTCCCTCTGAGTTGCACTGAGGCTTCAGGGTATCCTGGTCTTGTTTGTTGTTTAGTTGCTGAGTTGTGTCCAGCTCTTTTTACTACCTTCCCATGGAATGCAGGCCTCCAGGCTCCTCTGCCCACAGGATTTACATAGGGACAAGACTTTGAGGATGCAGAGGGGAGGCGTCTGGCCTGTTGTTTGCTGTGGGCACAGGAACACACAGAGATGTCCATCGGCCCACCTGAGTCTCAGCCACTGACCCCTGCATATCCCAGAGCTTTCCCTGGTTGTCGTCACCAAGAGCCCTTCAGGATGCGCAACTGTTGCCGTTACTGCTGTGTTCCTGTCAGATGATCAGCTTTTCTTTCCCCAGAATGTGGAAATCCTAGCTGATCTGTTCTAAGGTCCCGTGTACTGAGGAAGGCTACTCAGTCAATTCAGTTTTCTGGGGTCTTGCCCTTTCTCAAGGGGCTTCCCAGGTGACACTAGTAGTGAAGAGCCTGCCTGCTAATGTTGGAGACACAGGGAAGAGACACAGGTTTGATCCCTGGGTGGGGAAGATCCCCTGGAGGAGGGCATGGTAACCACTCCAGTATTCTTGCCTGGAGAATCTCATGGACAGAGGGCCTGGTAGGCTACAGTCTATGGGGTCACAAAGAGTTGGCTATGACTGAACACGCACGCACATCCTTTCTCGGAGGTGGAACTGGGAAAGGAGACACGTGTCTTTCCTCCTTCTTGGGTGCCACAAGGCCCACTGGGTTTTGTTTTCTTGCCTCTCTGAGGCTCAGTCACAGAAGCAAGATGGAAGACCTTTCACCATGGCCCACTCACAGTGCACTCATTGTGTCCCTTCCGACTCTTCCCTCTCACACAAACAGGGAATGTTTCTGAGGTGGAGTGTACGGTGGGAGGGTTGTTCTTTCTCATACGTTTTTCTTACATCTTTCATCAATATTATGGTAATTTTTTGTTCTTCTGAGGAGAGGAAATTGATAAGGTACATTTAGTTTAGGGCTTAATAAAAAAAAAAAAACACAGTAATCCAAGTCTATGCCCTGACTAGTAACACTGAAGAACCTGAAGTTGAACAGTTCTATGAAGACTTACAAGACCTTCTAGAACTGACACTCAAAAAAAGATGTCCTTTTCATTATAGGGGACTGGAATGCAAAAGAAGGAAGTCAAGAAACACCTGGAGTAACAGGCAAATTTGGCCTTGGGGTACAAAATGAATCAGGGCAAAGGCTAATAGAGTTCTACCAAGAGAACGCACTGGTCATAGCAAACACCCTGTTACGATAACACAAGAGAAGACTTTACACATGGACATCACCAGATGGTCAACACCGAAATCAGATTGATTATATTCTTCGCAGCCAAAGATGGAGAAGCTCTATACAGTCAACAAAAACAAGACCAGGAGCTGACTGGCTCAGATCATGAACTCCTTATTGCCAAATTCAGACGGAAATTTAAGAAAGTGAAGAAAACCACTAAACCATTCAGGTATGACCTAAATCAAATCTCTTATGACTATACAGTGGAAGTGAGAAAGATTTAAGGGACTAGATTTGATAGACAGGGTGCCTGATGAACTATGGACGGAGGTTTGTGACATTGTACAGGAGACAGGAATCAAGACCATCCCCAAGCAAAAGAAATGCAAAAAAAGCTAAATTGCTGTCTGAGGAGACCTTACAAATAGCTGTGAAAAGAAGGGAAGCAAAAAGCAAAGGAGAAAAGGAAAGATATACCCACTTGGATGCAGAGTTCCAAAGAATAGCAAGGAGAGATAAGAAAGGCTTCCTCAGCGATCAGTGCAAAGAAATACCGGAAAACAACAGAATGAGAAAGACTAGAGATCTCTTCAAGAAAATTAGAGATACCAAGGGAACATTTCATGCAAAGAGGGGCATGAAGTGGTAGGGACCTAACAGAAGCAGAAGATATTGAGAAGATATTAAGAAGAGGTGGCAAGAATACACAGAAGAACTGTACAAAAATGATATTCATGACCCAGATAATCATGATGGTGTGATCACTCACCTAGAGCCAGACATCCTGGAATGTGAAGTCAAGTGGGCCTTAGGAAGCATCACTATGAACAAAGCTAGTGGAGATGATGGAATCCCAGTTGAGATGTTTCAAATCCTGAAAGATGATGCTCTGAAAGTGCTGCACTCAATATCCCAGTAAATTTAGAAAACTCAGCAGTGGCCACAGGGCTGGAAAAGGTCAATTTGCATTCCAATCCCAAAGAAAGGCAATGCCAAAGAATGCTCAACTACTTCACAATTGCACTCATCTCACATGCTAGTAAAGTGATGCTTAAAATTCTCCAAGCCAGGCTTCAGCAATACCTGAACCGTGAGCCTCCAGATGTTCAAGCTGGTTTTAGAAAAGGCAGAGGAACCAGAGATCAAATTGCCAACATCTGCTGGATCATCGAAAAAGCAAGAGAGTTCCAGGGAAACATCTATTTCTACTTTATTAACTATGCCAAAGCCTTTGACTGTGTGGATCACAATAAACTGTGGAAAAGTCTGAAAGAGATGGGAATACCAGACCACCTGACATGCCTCTTGAGAAACCGGTATGCAGATCAAGGAGCAACAGTTAGAACTGGACATGGAACAACAGACTGGTTCCAAACAGAGAAAGAAGTATGTCAAGACTGTATATTGTCACCCTTCTTATTTAACTTATATGCAAAGTACATCATGAGAAATGCTAGGCTGGAGGAAGTACAAGCTGGAATCAAGATTGCCGGAAGAAATATCAATAACCTCAGATATGCAGATGACACCACCCTTATGGCAGAAAGTGAAGAAGAACTAAAGAACCTCTTAATGAAAGTGAAAGAGGAGAGTGAAAAGGTTGGCTTAAAGCTCAACATTCAGAAAACTAAGATCATGGCATCTGGTCCCATCACTTCATGGCAAATAGATGGGGAAACAGTGAAAACAGTGACTGACTTTATTTTTGGGGGTCTCAAAACCACTGCAGATGGTGATTGCAGGCATTAAAATTAAGACACTTACTTCTTGGAAGACAAGTTATGACCAACCTAGACAACGTATTAAAAAGCAGAGACATTACTTTGCCAACAAAGGTCCCTCTAGTCAAGGCTATGGTTTTTCCAGTGGTCATGTGTGAATGTGAGAGTTGGACTATAAAGAAAGCTGAGCACAGAAGAATTGATGCTTTTGAACTGTGATGTTGGAGAAGACTCTTGCAAGTCCCTTGGACTGCAAGGAGATCCAAGCAGTCCATCCAAAGGAGATCAGTCCTGGGTGTTCATTGGAAAGACTGATGTTGAAGCTGAAACTCCAATACTTTGACCACCTGGTGCAAAGACCTGACTCATCTGAAAAGACCCTGATGCTGGGAAAGATTAAGGGCAGGAGGAGAAGGGGACGACAGAGGATGAGATGGTTGGATGGCATCACTGACACAATGAACATGGGTTTGGGTGGACTCTGGGAGTTGGTGATGGACAGGGAGGCCTGGCGTGCTGCGCTTCATGGGGTCACAAAGAGCCAGACACAACTGAGCGACTGAACTGAACTGAACTGAGAAAAAATAGCTGACTAGAATGAGATCTGAACCTCCTCTGTTTATTCAAGTATAAATGTGTTTAATATTATTTCATTGTCTTCTATATCATTTAATAAAAGTTAGAAATGTCTCTTTATGCTTTAAACAGATTGATTAAACATAGTCCTATAAGGAGATCAAACCAGTCAATCCTAACAGAAATCAACCTTGAATATTCATTCGAAGGACTGTTGCTGGCCAATACTTTGGCCACCTGATGCAAAGAGCTGAATTATTGGAAAAGACTCATGCTGGGAAGGATTGAAGGCAAAAAGGAGAAGGGGACAGCAGAAGATGCGATGGTTAGATAGCATCCCTGACTCAGTGGACCTGAATTTGAGTAAACACTGGAGATAGTGGAGGACGGAAGAGTCTGATGTGCTATAGTTCATGCGATCTCAAAGAGTAGGACATAACTTAGCAACTGAACAACAGCAACAGAGGAGCAAAGGAGACTTTTCTCTACCTGCTGTTCTACATTTTCTCCATAAAATGCATGCCTGCTTGAGGAGGGGAAAGGTCAAAGAGGAAAAAGATAGGTAAGAGGAAAAATATTCATTAGTAATTCAAAAATAATACCTTTCCAAACAAAGTATGGTATCAGGTTTACTTTACACATAAGTATTCTTCCTTTGGAAAATATGTTATTTTCTTTGGCAGCACAATCAGAGTTACATTACAGCAGTCTCATCCCAAATACATCAAAACTGATCCTATTTCATGAAATACTTGATAGCTGGTTCTAAAGCAGGATAGTAAGAGGGAACAGTGGATAGTTTGGGGCTCAGAGGAAGAAGAAACTGACTTCTTGAAAGAAAGATATGCACCTCCTTCCTAGTTTAATTCTAGTATATCTAATGGTATTTTAACAAAATTAGAAATATTTTATTTATAAATGGACACTAAAATAGCCCATCTCTTAACTGTCCATCTACTTACTTAATTTATAAATTTATCTGAGGTGAACAAACATCTTCCTTGCTGCTACCCACTAGGATCAGACAACTAATACCACAAACAAGAATGATCTGGAAATCCTTCCCACAAACTGTTTGCTAATGTGTGTATGGGTTTATTTACATGTGTATTTATGTATGTCAATCTTCATTCTAAGATCAAATCGAATTTTTTTTGTTATATTTGTTTAATATAATTGCATTTATTAAACTAAAATTCTATGTTTCCTGGGGGTTCATTGTCATATTTGGGAGTCCAATGAGTCCTCAAATATTAGTGCTGGCAAATACTAGTATTGTCAATGTTTTTTATTCTTTTGGCTGATTCAGGTGATTAAACATTTTCTGTGCTGTCTTATTCCTGAGTCCCCTGAAAGTAGCATCTGAGTGATACCGTCTGGGTTGCAAGTAGTTTATATGGGACAAGATTGGGCCAAGCAGAAGGGAGAGAGCACAGACAGTAGTATGGAAGGGGAAAAGGCTATAAGGTGTGTCTTAGCTGGTTACCACTTAGGACAGTTGGAGTTCCCTCTGAGGAACCATGTAGAATATGCCTTAGATTTATCTCACTGAATGACAAGGAGATGGGGCATCTGCTCACATCCTCATGGTTTAAGAGTTGGCACCAGGGAAATTAACTCCTCTCACTTTTACAACCTGTTTCTACTCACAGGAGATGAGAGAGCACTGTAGCTTTGGAAACCAAAAGAGAAGCCCACAGTGTCCAACTGAGTGAGGTACTAGCTGTGTTCATAGCACCATCTTACATTGGATTTATTGAATCCTCTAAAGCTGCCTTCTCTTTGAAAAAAACTATCTTCCTTGCCTTGTCTTCCTTTCATAATTGAGCGCTTTCTAATTTTTTTTCCAGTTACATCAATTCAGTTAGTCTTTGCCACACACTGTGTGATACACAAATATTCACTCCATTATGTAGGTGAGAAATCAGAGGCTCAGAGAGGAAAATTAACTTTCTGGACCTTGAAACTTCTCCCCTGTATTCTTTCCAATATACTAAGATGCTTCTATTGAAGTAATAAATGTGAAATTTAGAAATTCTTTTGAAATATGAATGATGTTTGGATTAAGTCATAATGATTCAAACTATAAATTCAGTCCTCAGGAAAAGAAAAAGAGAATGCTTTACTCAGAACTCTTCTGGTTGTGGCTGGCAGAAACCACACTTAGGTAAAGAAGAATTTATTGACTCAGGTAACCAAAGGGTGAACAGGGAGTCCTCTAGGTCAGGGGTCTTCAATATTTGGGATCTAATGCCTAATAATCTGAGGTGGAGCTTATGTAATAAAAATAGAACTAAAGTACACAATAAATATAATATGTTTGAATCATCCCAAAACCATCCTCCCCCACCCTGGTTCATGGAAAAATTATCTTCCACGAAATCAGTCCCTGGTGCCAAAAAGATTGAGGACCTCGGCTAGGTGACTCCATTTCTGTTTATTAGTTTTCTCTGTATCTGCTATGAACCAGCTTCCTCCCCAGGATAGAGTACGCTGCTGCTGCTGCTAAGTCACTTGAGTTGTGTCCAACTCTGAGCGACCCCATGGACAGCAGCCCACCAGGCCCTTCCGTCCACAGGAGTCTCTAGGCAAGAATACTGGAGTGGGTTGCCATTTCCTTCTCCAGAAGGATGGAGTATTTTTTGCCCTATTCAGAATTTGAGATTCAATTTTGAGGTTAAAAGAAACATGGAATTTGGTCTCTCCAATCCAGAATTTTAAAACCCCAGAGAAGAGTTCTGATTGGCCCAGTTTCAAGCAGGCATGCACCTTTAAATAACTAATTGATACCAAAGAAGTAGGTTCTGCTTGGACATTCTGGCCTCCAGATTGTAAGAGACTCAGAGTAGAAGCATTTTTGGAAAATATAGACATTGCAATTTGGGACAAAGTAATTGCTATCTATCTATTCTAAAAGGGATAATAATGTAGTATCTACAGAATAAGAAAATATCAGTAGTCATTTAAGAAAAACTTAAATGTTTTTTTCTATGTCTTTTCTTTTTTTTCTTAATCAGATTTAACAAATGGACAAATTGCTCTGGTGTTTTGATGCTATCTAGGCACAATCATTATCCTAGTTAAGGGAAGAAACCCCTAAAGAAAGGAGATGCAAAATCATTTTTGTATTAAGTATTGGTTATTATCAGTTAAGGTCTGAACTATTGTTATAATTGTTCCTCAAGTAAAATGAAAGGGAATTAATATCAAAATATTTGGGAAAAGAAGAGCTCTGTTTTAGTAAGAAGATATGACTTTGGTAAAAAGCTGGAAATACAGTAAGAAAACTAAGAAAATGGCTATGGTTAAAAGTTAACAGCACATAACAGAAGCTTAGTGAACTAGAAAATATGTCAGAAGAATATATCCAACGGAGGCATGAGAGCACAAAAGGATGGAATAATGAAGAGGGCAAGAAACAAGGGATTATGGGGAAGGCCAAACATATGTATAACTTGAGCTATAGAAGGAAAAAAGAAAGAGTAGAGGAAGAACAATCTTTAAAAAATGATGGCACCTTTTTATCCTCATCTTCCTTTCACTTCCTCTCTTGCTTTTTCTTCCCATACACACTTTTCTTCCAATCTTTTCTTCCTTTTCTATCTATCCTTTCCAAAGTGGAAGAGTTATCATGGTGGCTGGGGTTACAGAGCAGTAAGCAGATATTAGGAGGCCACGAGGATTATTTTAAAACTCTACTAGGAAAGGTACATGCACCCCAATGTTCATAGCAATACTCTTTATAGTTGCCAAGTCATGGAAGCAACCTGTGTCCATCAGCTGAGTAGTGGATAAAGAAGATGTAGTACTTATATGCAAATGGAATACTAATCAACCATAAAAAGAATGAAGTGATGCCAATTGGACTGCAAGGAGATCAAACCAGTCAATCGTAAAGGAAATCAGTCCTGAATATTCATTAGAGGGACCGATGATGAAGCTGAAGCTCCAATACTTTGGCCACCTGATGGGAAGAACTGACTCATTAGAAAAGACCCTGATGCTGGGAAAGATTGCAGGTGGGAGGAGAAAGGGACGACAGAGGATGAGATAGTTGGATGGCATCACCGACTCACCGGACATGAGTTTGAGCAAGCTCCGGGAGCTGGTGATGGACAGGGAAGCCTGGTGTGCTGCAGTCCATGCAAAGAGTCGGACATGACTGAGTGATTGAGCTGACTAAATGCCAATTGTACCAACATGGATGGATCTAGAGATTATTGAAAAGTGAAGTAAGTCAGAGAAAAACAAATAGCATATGATATCATTTATATGTGGAATCTAAAATGGATACAAATAAACTTATTTACAAAACAGAAACAAGCTCACAGACATAGAAGGGAAACAAGGATACCCTGGTGGCTCAGATGGTAAAGAGTCTGCCTACGGTGGGAGAGACCAGGGTTCGATCCCTGGGTCAGGAAGATCCCCTGAGGATGGAAATGGCAACCCACCCCAGTATTCTTGCCTGGAAAATTCCATGGGTGGAAGAGTCTGGGGTCACAAAGAGTTGGACACGACTGAGCCACTTCACTTTCTTTCTTTCAAGGTTACCAAAGAGGAAAGGGGGGAGTGTTAGATTAGGAGTTTGAGATTAGAATATACACATCACTATACATAAAATAGATAAATAACAAGGACCTAATGTATTACATAGGGAACTGTACTCAATATCTTATAATAACATATAATGGAAAAGAATCTAAAAAATAAATGTGCATGTAACTGAAATTAACAAAATATTATAAATCAACTATATTTCAATAAAAATTGCTTTAAAAATTTTTTTGAAGTAAAACTCAATAACTTTCCCTAAGAAAACTTTCCCTTTACTTATTAAGCAGGATAAACACATAAAACAACCCACAGATATAGGTGATACAGGCATAGATAGAGATACAGATACAAGAGGCATGCTTTAAAAATTAGGGAACTAAATAAATAAATAATTAGGGCACAGAAAGCATTAAAGTAAAAGAGTATACACAAAAAGAGCTAAAAGAAATGTGGCATAGCAAATTCATATCTTAAAAATTAGATTATAAGTCAAGAAGTATTGCTGAAGATGAGAGACATTACACAATGAGAAGGTCAGTTCAACAGAAAAGTATAACAATTCTAAGTGTGTATACTTCTAGCCACAAAGCAAACAACAAACGCAGAAGAAAATGGAGATCATAACTATGTTCTTTGAACAGGAATAATTCCCTGTAGCTCAGTTGGTAAAGAATGTGCCTTCAATGCAGGAGACCCAGGTTCGATTCCTGGGTTGGGAAGATTCCCTGGAGAAAGAAGTGGCAACCCACTCCAATATTCTTGCCTGGAGAATCCCATGGACAGAGGAGCCTGGCAGGCTACAGTCCATAGGGTTGCAAGAGTCGGACATGGCTTAGCGACTAAGCCACCACCACCAAACAACATCATGACAAAGGAGACATAATCTAAAACTTCAAGATTGGATTAACATTTGAAAAGCAGAGGATATGATTCATCCTTTCTTATATTAACAGAATAAAAAAGAAAAAGAATAAGCTCACCTTAATGCTTCTTAGATGAGGAAAATATGTTTGACATCTCAAGCCTCACTTATGCTGAATTCTCTTAGCAAAAGAGGAATACAAAGGAAATTTTATTTGATAAAGAATATCTAAAAAAGTTTTAACATCATACTGCAGTAAAATGTAAATGCTTTCCAACTAAGTTAGAGAATAAATTAAGGTTGTCTACCTTGACCACTACTAAAAAACATTGTACCAGAAGTCCTAGCCAGAATACTAAAGCAGTAAAAGAAATGAGCAGATAAAATTGGAAAGAATAAAAACTATTATAGATATTTTGCACATTGAAAATCTAAATGAATCACAAAAAAAATTTTAATTAATAAATGAATTTTCCAAAATCATAGGATACAAAGTAAACATTTTTATGGTCTAGCCATACGTATATATAGTGGTATATAATATGTATGTGTGTATATATATATGTGTGTGTGTGTATATATATATATATATATATATATATATATACAACATCTCCTTTATTGATTCATCCATTAATAAAAATTTAGGTTGCTTACATAACTTGGCTATTTTAAATAATACTGCAATAAGTATTGGAGTGCATATATCTTTTCAAATTTCTGTTTGCTTTTCTTCAGATAAATGTACAGAAGTGAAATTGCTGGATCATATGGTAGATCTACTTTTAATTTTTTGAGGAGCCTCCAAGCTATTTTCCGTAGTGGCTGTATCAATATACATTCCCACCAACAGTGCTTGAAGCTTTTCTCCACATCCTTGCCAACACTTGCCATTTGTTGTCTTTTTGATAACAACCCTTCTGGCAGGTGTGAGGTGGTGTCTCATGTGGTTTTGATCTGCATTTCCCTCATGACTAGTGATGTCAAGCGTCTTTTCATGTGTCTGTTGGCCATCTGTATGTCTTCTTTGGAAAATATGGCTGTTCAGCTCTGCCTAATTTTTCAGTCAGACTGTTGATTTTTTTGATGTTGAGTTGTATGAGTTCTGTGTACATGCTTTATATTAACCCCTTATTGGATCTTTCATTTGCAAATATCTCCTTTCAGTGGGTTGATTTTTCATTTTATTGTGGGCAGCAGGCTTCTTTTGGATCTTTTTGCTTACTGTAGAATGAGAGTCTTTCAATGAGTACCTCACAGGAATGGCTGGTGCTAAACTAGCTAAACCCAGAGTGGTCATTTTGATGTCAGTGTCTCCTAAGATTTGCTTACTGGAAGTACCTTAAAATGAAGTTACACTATGTTCTGTTTTCTTCTCTTTGTAAAGTGACGCTATCCTCCAAGTACAACATTTCAGGCCTGGCCAGTTCCAAGAATGAGGAGATATTATTGTAGATCAAAACATCTCAACAAAGCAAATTCTTCTCTTCTGGCTCACAAATTCCTAAAAGGAACAAACTTGTTAAATTTGGTGGTAGTAATTAGGCTAAATTAAATACTTTCGGGCTGCTTCCTTAACAAAATGTCACAAAGGCTGCACCAAAATGCTCCCTGAAAAACCTTCAGATTTACTTGGTTTAATGACAGCTACTCTCTCCTTTGAAGAACTAAACCTCAGATTTCCAACAGTTCACAAAAGCAGTTCTGAAAACTTTCCTCATTAAACATGGGAACACACTGCCCTTGAGCCCTGAAATGTAATTGCTTCAAGTGAAATATCATGTAATACTAACCTACTGGGACATCCCCTAAAACTTTCAAGTGGCTCATTACCTCTAAGGATAGTTAATGTACTATCTAATGCTTCCAAAACTTATAGGAAACAGGAAATGAAAGCGGATAGCCAAGTCTTCTAAGATAATCATAATATTCACATTGGCCTCCACAGAATCATAACAGTACTCATTGAGTCATCATTAGATGTCAGTTGATTCATTTTATCCTCACAAACAACATTGTTTTCCTATTTTGCAAGGAAAAAAAGCAGAGGCACAGAGAAAGTAATATGCCTGGTGTCACTAAGCAAGAAATTCTCAAAGTCAGGATCCAAATCTCCATACTCTGCAATGCTTCATTATTCTCTCCTTTAAAATAACTCTGGATTCCTGAGAATGACCTCACATGAGTTTTCTTAGCCATTTTTACTCTGTTGAATTGCATCTACTATGTGGGAAGAGGACAGACCAGCTCAGAGAAGATGATCAGGGCTCTTCCTTAAGGAAAGGAAAGATATTATTATAGGTCAGAACATCTCAACAAAACAAACACTACTGCTTCCGGCTCTCAATTTCCTAAAATGAACAAACTAACACAAAGTTGTTAGATTTGGTGGTAACAACCTGGGTCAACTACAGTATTTCATATTACGCAGTGCATGCTATGGGTGCTAAGTCTTACCTTTTTACTGTGTGGAGTACAGTGTTTGCCTTCTGACTGTGGTCAAAGGTATGAATGTGTTGTAGGAACTTGGTGATAAAGGGGCATCAAGAACAAAAAGAGCCCCAGGACCTTAGATTTAGGAGGAGAAACTGCACAGGCTCATTTCTTTTTGTTGGGATACAGAGCTCAATTGAGGAGCCCTTTGGGGACTACTGTTTAAAAATATTGATGATATATTTCATTGACAATCTATGTGCTCAGTTGCTCAGTCATATCCAACTCTTTGCAATCACTTCCCTGTCCATGAAATTTTCCAAGCAAGAATACTGGAGTGGGTTGCCATTTCCTACTCCTATCCCACCATCTATAATCTATGCAGGCAGAATATAAGGCATTTCATGCATTATTTTATTTAATTCTTATGTCTACAACATTATTGTTGTCTCTGTTTTACAGATGACAACTACAATGTTAGTAACAGAGATAGAATTTTAACTTCAGTCTGGTTTTTTTTAATATTTATTTTATATTGGAGCACAACTGATCAACAATGTTGCATTAGTTTCAGGTATACAGAAAAGTGACTAAGTTATGCATATACATGTATCTATTCTTTTGCAAATTCTTTTCCCATTTAGGTTATTGTAGAATATGGAGCAGTGCTACCTTTGCTAAAAAAGTAGGTCCTTGTTGGGCTTCCCTGGTTGCTCAGATGGTAAAGAATCCGCCTGCAATGAGGGAAACCTAGGTTCGATCCCTGGGTTGGGAAGATCCCCTGGAGGAGGGCAAGACAACCCACTCCAATATTCTTGCCTGGAGAACCCCCATGGACAGTGGAACCCAGCCAGCTACAGTCCATGGAGTGGCAAAGACTCTGACACGACTGAGTGACTAAGAACAGCACAGATCCTTGTTGGTTATCTATTTTAAATATAGCAGAGTGTAGAAGTCTATCCCCAAAACTTCAGTCTGTTTTCATACAAAAGAGTTCTTCAATGTTACTCTAGTTTTCCACAAAAAGGACTTTAAATGTATTTTTTCACACTGATGTAGGAACTGCCCGATTTTTGCTGTACTGTGTCCTGGGCAGAGATCCCAGGCAGCTCAGTTGCAGACAAATGTATGATCTTCAAAGGAGGTTGTCAAGAGCCAGAAAAAACTCAGGGACTTGGGGACTTGAAGTCAAGGCAAGGAGGCAGTTGGAGGGGGCAATCAAGGCGAACGATATGGCAGAAACATGGTCCTCAAAAATGAAGACATCTAAACTTTGCTGAACTCCATGTTACAACAGGATCCAATAACTCTCTTCTTAGGCTCAACCTGGATTTGGTCTCCAAGTTAAAGCTAATGTTCTTTCTTGCCACATCTGGGTGTCAAATAAATAGGACATTGGCAATCTGCCTTTCAGTTCCTCACAAAAACACACCTGAATGACAGCTATGGTAAATCTGACCAGCTGTTCTGAGAGATTTGTTGCTATATACCCTTGTTTCTGTCTCCTTCAACCAATAAAACTCTCCATTTCTAGCAAAATATGTCAATAGTAACAGAAGGTAGGCCTATTTAAAAACCTTTATGGACAACCTCTTCTTTCAAAATGGCAAACCTTACCATTTACATTTCAAATTTTACCACTTAAAGTGTAACTTCATGCCTTGGTAGATACACAATTATTTAACTCAGTTGAAAGTTACAGGTGAATAAACACTAGATGACTGCTGCTAAGTGATCAATGTATTCATTAAGACTCTTTCCATTGCAAGTGGCAAAAAATGCATCTGAAAGATTGCATTTAAAGGGAGAAGTTTTTGACTCACGTATGTGTAAAGTAGGTGCTGGCTTTTGGAACAGCTGGTTTCAAGTCATGTCAACAGTGCCTGCTTCCAAGTGCTGTCTCGACACATCTATATGTGTTATTCTCATCCTCATCTCATTCGGACATTGTCCTCCGTGTGGTATACGTTCCATGGAAGAGGTGATGATGTCAATCTGCCTGCAAGTAAAGAAGAATGCAAGCTCTCCTCTTCCAACTTTAGAAGAGACCCAGAGGAGGACTGGGTTTGACTCAGACAATCACTTGCATACCCCTTTAGATGAGTATTATTAGAGAGAATGGATGCCATAGTTTTCAGTTATTCTGTGGCTTGTGTGGTAGAGCAGGGTGATCAACAGCTTCACCAGATTCACATGTAGGGATCCCAAACAAAAATGGAAATGATTTTTCCATAAGAAGAGAAATGAGATAGTAGGGTGAATAATAAAAAAGCAGAAAAACAATAAAAATAGGTATCTTCTTTAGTCAGTTCAAAGAAAAAGAGAGATCTTATTTAATTTAATCAAATATCCATTCTACTTGTGTGTGGAAGCCCCAGATGTTTTTTGCTTTCAAGAATATTCCATGTGCTCAAACTCATAGTTAGGGGAAAGACAGCAACATAGTTGGATTAGAAACTGAAGTATTATCTTTGGGTCAGAGTCAAATGGAACAAAAGCTACAACTGAGTGCTACCAGGTATGTATCAATCTTTACATGAGATTTTATTTTTTCCTTAAGCCCTGAACACTTTAGAACCTAGGGTGAGTTAATCACCACGGAATAAGTTAGTCTCTAGGCTAAATTTGAAGACTTATTTCAGAAATGCTTTCTAAACATTTGCTGTGTAGGATCAAGATCAATTACCACAAAACATTAGAGTTACTTCCCATTTTGTTTCTATAAGTTATTTACAAATGTGATTAGTGACTAATTTCTTTTATTAACTTATCAAGCTTGAAATTTCTTTTTTATCCTCTTTCAAGCCCTCCCTCTTCAAAAAGTAGGATATTTATATGGAAATAATATTCCTTTTCAGTATCATTCCCTTTTCAATTTTATGCATTTGGCATTCTGAAAAATATAAAACACAGAGACTAAAGTGGAAAATCTTCCTTTTATTATCTCACATACATAGCTGCTTTTACAAGTATGGTTATATCATCCTTTCAAAATAGACAAGAATGTGAAAGAACTTGGCTGAACTATGGAATCTTTCACGATTAAAATGGAAATTTTTGCTGGGAAAAGGGAGACAGTTGAAATATTGTTCTTACACAACCTTATAGTAATATTTTGAACAAGAATTTAATTTATATGCTCATATTGTAGAATCTCAAAGCATAGCAATCCACATGTAAATATGTAATGTCAGCTAGCTTTCTTTCAGAGTGTTTATTTCAAAAGCTCCCCATGAACAATAGTATTCTGGGAGGAGTTTTTTTTTGTTTGTTTTTTGAGATATTTGAAAAACTGTGGGTGGCTCACTATTGAGTGGAAATTCTACCACACTTTAAAGCTCTACAAGCTTAGGAATGTTGGTAATTTTCAAAAGCAGATGTTCTTCTTGGCCTCTACAATAATATTTAGCATATACAAAAGTGCTGTATGCATTAGGATGACCAAATGATAGACCTGGCTGTCTTTGTAGTCTATTTAAAGTTTGGAGAAAAAAATACTAAAGAGAAATGTTATTGAGTTCAAGGATCATAAAAAACAAGGAAGCAAGTAAAATGTATTGTCCTTTAGACAGAATACCACTGCTGCCTGCATCTCACAGTAATTCTAGAAATAGTAACCATCACTAAAGATTTTTCTCAAATTGTTTCTCTCTGGATATTCCCAACATGGCCAGTGAATACTCAAAAAAAAACTTGAGGGGGAAGAAGAGACTTGGGTGATCAACTTTGCTTGTCTTTTGATTTTTTTTTTTTTTTTTGATGGAGAAAGAGAAACATGAGTTCTGTGTGTGTGTGATGTCTGGCTCTTTGCAACCCCGTGGACTGTAGCCCACCACGCTCCTCTGTCCATGGGGATTCTCCAGGCAAGAATACTGGAGTGGGTTGCCATGCCCTCCTCCAGGGGATCTTTCCAACCCAGGGACCAAACCCAGGTCTCCCACATTGCAGGCAGATTCTTTACTGTCTGAGCCGCCAGGGAAGACCCACGTGATTTCTAAGCACATGCAAAAATGAAATCAGAGTTGATGAAACGCATTCAAACAGTGTGGTTACATATCTCCATCTTAGCAAATTAATCAAGTTCTTTCTATTTTTAACATTGAAAAACAAACATCATTCACACATATAAATGAAAGATTCATAGTTTTAAATATACATATTTTTTTAAGGTCTGAAGACTATGATACAGTGACTCATAAATTTGGAATATTTATTCAGTTGCTAGTTTCTGAACTCATATTATATATAAAGTACATTCTTAAAGCAATGAGGAAAAGGATGATGAACAGGACAAAATCATTAATTTGCCTGAATGTTCACTGTTATTCAACTGTCATTGACCCCTTTCCCCAATGACTTGACTTGTTCAATACTTTAATAATAAAACTCCATCAATAAAATATCTTATTAGTTGAGTAAAAAGTGTGTATTATATATGAAGGAACACTCTTTGGCTTTTAAGTAGAAAATAATTCAAAAGTCAAGCTATCTAATGAAAACTGAATAATCGTATGTGGCATACCATCTTGATCAAAACACTAATTGCCATCTTTGATACACTTCCTCTGGGTTGAGGATCCCTTAGGATCTCTTTGTGGAAGCATCAGAGAAAAGAAGTTTGAAGAAATCCATTCTTTTCATCTCGACTTTCAATAAGTTTAAAAAGAAAGCATGGTTAGAGCCTCTAGAAATGTCTTTACATAGATCAGTTCACATAAACAATTCTCAATACCAAAATATCAAGAAAAACTTTCTCCTATTGTATTTGGAGAGGAGCAGTAATATCCCTGAATTTTATTTCACCAAGCTTTAGTCTTGTAAGATTAATATGTATTCAGCAGGTAAGAGATTTCATAAAGGATTCTAATTTTCCCACTTGAAACACTAGTATTTTCTAAATCAAACACCAAATATTAAGGCCAAAATGTACTGGCCAATGAGTTTTATAGAGCTCTCTCATGGGTTCAAGTGGATAATTCCTTTGCTAATATCATTGAAGTTCATTGAAAAGGGGATGCTATTACTTCCTGGTTTCAAAAAATATTCCCTGTCTTAATAGCGTCATGGAATAAAATGGCTGCCTCCTATTTCCCCTTTCTCTTGTCAGTCAACACATCTGTGCCAGTTCAGTAACAACATCCCATTTCTGCAGCAGTGATCCTGCAGGGACTGGTGAAAGACGTCAACCCACACTTCTCGTTGGATCCCCAATCCCTCCGAAGAGCTACATGCAAAGCAGGAACAAATGAGGTCATCAGATGGAGAACTCAATCAGACTTATTTAGTCAACAATGTCTGAGATAATTCTTTTGTCAGTAATGGAGATATGAAGAAAAAAAATGCTTTTCAATTCTAGCACAAAGTTTCATTTACTTTTCACATCATGCCCTGTTACATCATTATGAAATAAATTTTTAGCTGTATGACTTAAGGCAAGAGGTTTTATGAACTGAGTACTATCTTAAAATACTTATCCAGAAGGACTGCTGTGAGAATTAAATGAGATAACGTATAAAAAAGAACAGTGCCTGGTAAACAGAGCAATAATACTATTCCCCCTAAAGGGCACCATTCACACTGATTGCTATATATGGAGACCCCTGGAACTAGGCAATGGCAAGATGTGCTGGCAAATATGAATAGCTAAAAAAACAAGCAGCACATGGCAAAGCGTAGAGTGTGCATTATATATTCTTTCTATTTTTCTCCATGTATCAGGGAACAATAGTGATGAAGCTGTTATCTGCTAAACCTCCCATGTCTGTCAACACATCTACTTTACATATGGGATCATTTTCTGAGAAATCATACAGTGAAATAAATCAGTGGTGTGTTGTGTTATTATAGCGTGGCTTCTATGGAACTATACTCTGAGCAACCTGGTCTGAACATTTCTCTTCCATCCTATTCAAATACTCTCAAGTCATACCATGCATTCAGCAGCAGTCCTTTTCAGCTGCTATTCGTACATACTTTTTGCTGCCAATACTTCCAGTGTGCTGAGATGTTTCTGATGCGTGTGGAATCACACATGGAATGACATGTGAAGGAATCACCTTCAGAGTGTGATTCCTAATTGCTAACTTATAAGTACTTTTTGTTTCCTTCACTATTTCTTTGAAACAGACTACAAACTCAAAAATAAATAAATAAAACAGCCTAATAATTTCTCAGGTTTTTTTTTAGAAGATATAGGTAGCACGGTTATTTACATATATTTTTAGCAGCCGTTACAGGTCAAGTCTATTCACTATATCAAAATAAATGGAAGAAATAGAAACTACATCAAAGGAAAAATAATCATTGCAGAAAGCATTAAACTCAGGATTGCACATTAGAGTGTTCATGACTATAAAGTGCACAGAGTGCCATGCAAATGTGCAGAGAATGGAAACTCACATAAAGTAACCATGCCCTGGCACTGGTGGGAGTGAAAATTAGTTAAGTGCTTTGCAGAGAAATTTGACCAAACTTATTTAAATTGAATTTAAACACGCCCTACATTTCAGCAAGTCCACTCAGTCATGTACTTCAGAGAAACTAGCACATAGAGAACTCATTAGAATATATTTCAGCATTGCTCCTATCAGTGAAAAACTGGGGAGAACCCAAATATCTATCAAATAAGAATGATAAATTGAAATGTATTCATACAAAAAAATACTAAAAAGCAGTTAAATTAATGAACACAAATAAACATAGATAAATTGCAAAAATATATTCTTGACTGAAAAAAGCAGGCTGCATTATTCAGGTTTTTTTTTCAGTGAGTGTTTTTTAAGTATTTTCTGTGCATCACATACACAAGATTGTTCTAAATAGCAAGAATACTGGAATGGGTAGCCATTCCTTTCTCCAAGGGGATCTTCCCAAGCCAGGGATCAAACCTGAGTCCCCTACTTTTCAGGTAGATTCTTTACCTCTGAGTCACCAGGGAAGCCCAAGCCTATAGTCTATACTGCATTAAAGATACCAATGTCACTTTTAAGCTAGACCTGGTCACAAATCAAAACTTTAGTTCCCATTTTGGAAATGGGAACCAATTCAGAGACAAGGTGTTTGGAACTATGAAGAAAATTATAGTAAAAGAAAGTAATTTCTTTTTATTTTCCGCTTTTTTTTTCTCTCACATTCTTTTTTTTTTTTTTTTTCGTTTATTTATATTAGTTGGAGGCTAATTACTTCACAATATTGTAGTGGTTTTTGCCATACATTGATATGAATCAGCCATGGAGTTACATGTGTTCTCCATCCTGAACCCCCCTCCCACTACCCACCCCATCGCATCCCTCTGGGTCATCCTAGTGTACCAGCCCTGAGCACTTGTCTCATGCATCAAAACTGGACTTATGGATGTAGAAAGATTAGCTCACCTATGAATATAACAGTTAAACATGACATCATGAAAAACACAAGAGTCTAGTTTTAAAAGAGTACTTGGAATATGTGATTTTTATATTCTTTCCAGTTGTATCAATATTAGGCACGGTAGTCACAGAGAAATGTGTAACTCTGCCATCTGCTGTTAGGTTTAATAGCCTGAAGCTTAAAGATGTATGTGTGACATGTGAGTGTCATTAGTCATTAGGAAAAAGCAAATTAAAATCTCAATGAGATACCACTACACTGCGGGTCAACAAACTTTTGCTGTAAAGAGCCAGATTATAAATATTTTAGGCTTTATAGACCAGATGATCTCTATTACAGCTCTTCAATTCTGTCACCGTAAAGCAAAAGTGGCCATGGAAAAGAAATAAGCAAATGCACATCATTATGTCCCAATAAAACTTTATTTACAAAACCAGGTGATGGACTGGATTTGGCTATGAAACATAAATGCTGACTTCACTTTCACTACAATCTTTAGAACAGCTAAATTAAAAAGACTGACTGTACCAAGTATTGGTGAGGTTGTGGAACACCTGGAATTCTTAGACACTTCTGATGGGAGGTAACGATCAACCACTGGAGATAATAGTTTGGCAGTTTTTTAAAGACTAAACATATACCTATCTATGACCCAGCATTCCTCTCCTAGATATTTATCCAATAAATATGAAAGTGCAAAGTCTTATACATGACTTTCAGAGTAACTTTATGTACATAACCAAAACCTGCAAGTAACTCAAGGGTTCATGAACAGGTAAATGGATACACAAATTTCGATATATCCATACAATGGGCTAATCCTCAGAAATCAAAAGAATAGACTATACACACAATATGGGTGTATCTCAAAATAATTATGCAAAATGAAAGATACCAAGCAAATAAGGATACATACTATATGATTCAACTTAATATAAAATTCTAGAAACAGAAAGTTAATCTGTAGTGACAGGGAACAGATCAGTGGTTGTCTGATGTTGAGGGTGGAAGCAGGAAAGGGTGGGAAATAAGGATTGCAACAAGTATGAAGAAACATTTGAGAATGATGAATACCTTCAATGATTTGATTTTAATCACAGTTTCATGAATGTATACAGACATCAAGACTTATCAAAATGTAACACTTTAAATTTGCACAAAACTATTGCCTGAGAGATAAAAGGTAATGGTACAAAAAAATGATTTCCTTCAAAGTGCACTGTGGATGAGGCTATATCTGATCCTTTTCTGTGTAGTCATGGCTTATGGTTGGGCATCTCCACTCAACTACAAAGGTATCTGTGTTCAGATTTAATTTTAAAATTTATTAATTTCATAAGCAAAAATGAACTAAACAGGATCTTAGTAACTAACTTCTTGTATGTACACTCATAGGTGGAGATTTCAGCAAAGCTGAGGAGCAAAATTTGTATTGTAACAAAAATTTTTTATTTAATATCAACTTGGCTGCAATAATAAGCTGAATTCTTTGTGAGCTTTAACCAGTAGCAACGGTGACTCATATTTTAGGAGTGAAAGCCAAGATTGTAACTATGCTGAGAAATTAAAGGGATCCATCATCATTAAGATGATCATAAAAATTCAGTCACATAGACTCAAGGAAGGGGTTGCCTGGTGGCTCAGATGATAAAGAATTTGCCTGCAATGCGGGAGACCTAGATTCAGTCCCTGGGTTGGGAAGATCCCCTGGAGAAGAGAATGGCAACCCACTCCAGTATTCTTGCCAAGAGAATTCCAAGGACAGAGGAGCCTGGCAAGCCACCGTCCATGGGGTCACAAAGAGTCAGATACAACTGAGCAACTAACACGCGTGCGCACGCACACACACACACACACACACGCACACACACACACACAAACACACACTTTAGGAAGCTTCAGAAACTTACTTGTTTTATTAGAAGTGTGACATTCTAGCCCAGCAGATTTTAGGGGTTTCCCGCACAAAGTCAGAGTTCCCATAGTCTTTTAAATATGCACATGAAAATTGATCATGCAGCTTTATACCAAAAACAAAATGGATCGCTGTTTTTTGAGGAAGCAACTAGGATGTGGTCAGATGCCAGGCTCCACTGTGCTCCCTCCAGGGCCCGGCACAGTGCCTGAGAGTACACAGAAGGTGCTCAGTACACGAGAGCTGTGGTCTCTGCTACAGCTGTCACTCAAGAACTGAACTTGTCTACTAATACAATCTTAAGGCAGCTTTAAGAAACATTAAACTTACTAAGAGCACTCAGCAAGTGTATAATCTTTGAAAACCAATCGCACTGAAGCAAGTTTTAAGGCTAAAAACAATAATAGTAATAAGATCACTATAGTAATAATAATACAAATAATGATAAGAAGAATATTGGATGCTTATTATACGCCAGGCATTGGCTAAATACATTACAGTTGTGATTTCTTTTACTTCTCATGACAACCATGTGAGATGGATATTACTGTTATCATCACTTTAGACTATACTGATCCATTAACTACATTTTCATGCAGGGAATGGACCACATCTTTCTTATGCTCCGCTGCATACCCAGCACCAAGTCTGCTTTCTAACACAACAGGTATTTGTGAGTACAAATTTATAGCAAAGTCAGGACTCAAACTTAGGTCACCCAGACTCCGAGTTCTATTTTGCTTATTGTTCTTTATTTATGTCAGGAAAATATCAAAACAACCTAAATGTTCAGTGATATAGAAATGGTTAAATGCCTTTTGCTACAGTGGCTCTATGGGGTAAAACACAGCCAGGAAAATGTTAATTTAAAAAACTAAATAGTAATATGAAAAAATACTCATAATTAATGGGAAAGGAGAAAACAAAATTATATCTCTACTTTGACTACAATTATGTAAAAATGATATATACATATTAATAAGAGCTGTAAGGGAGTAAAATATTAAGCAATCTATTTTATGGTGGCTGTAGATAATGCATTTAATTCCCATTATTGTTATTTAATATAGCCTTCTAAAAATTACATTAAAAAATAAGAAAAAAAAATAAGAAAAACCATAGCATAGTATGTGCCTGTATTATGTGAAAATTGCATTTAACTAGTGAGTTTACTTAAACGCTGCCTCAGTAATACACATTTCAAAATGAATGTGATATGTTGGTTCTGAAAAAGTAATAATTAAGTTGAAATCCTGGCAGAGGGTTAATGTGTAGTATGGAGGAGGCAGGGGGTTTATAACAGGCCTAGTGAAGAAAAGGGTGGCTCAAAGGCTTTTCTTGTCTTCTTAAGAGGCCTGTGTATGTGCTCAGTTGCTAAATCTTGTCTGATTCTTTGCAATCCCAGGGAATGCAGCCTGCCAGTCTCCTTGGTCCATGGAATTTCACAGGCAAGAATACTAGGACTGGTGCCATTTCCTCCTCCAGGGGCTCTTTTCCCGACCCAGGGATTGAACCTGAGTCTCCTGTGTCTCCTACATTGGCAGGCAGATTCTTTCCCACTGAGCCACCTTCTCATAAATGTTTTCTACGTCTATACAGAGTATTAGTTATGTTGACAAACCTTTGTAAGACAGGGAAATTCTAGTAACCCAGTTCCCCTCATGTCTCCATCTTCTGCAGCAAGTTTGACACCAAAATGATACTCCCTTCATTAATTATCTTCAGGTGAAGGCATTCAGGCTTTCCTAGAACCATATTTCTGTATATTTCTGCGTCTTTCTTCCTTCTCAATTTAAGAGTCTTCATTCCCACTCCAGTCACTGCAGGCTTAGATTACTGCAACCTCCACTAAGAGACATCACTACCAATAGATACGTGATGAACAAGGTGTTACACCTGCTACTTTAGAGTATTTGAATCTCAGTTCTACCACTTACTGGCTTTGGATCAGAATATAGACAAATAACTCTCTAAAACCTCAGTGTTCTTGATTGTAAAATTGAACTATAATAGTAATTAGCTCTTTGGATTATAGAAAGAATAAGTTAAGAAAATGTAAATAAAGTGCCTAGCCTATAGAAAGTGCCCATTAATGTTAAGTATTACTATAATAAATACTTCTTAGTAGTGCTAACTTTCCTTTTGAAGACCATCCAGCAACTCCTGGATGCTTTGTATGGTTCTTCTGCTGACTTCTAAAGCTCTTCCCTGTATCTTTACCGTATTTTCATTTACTTAATCTTTATTTATATCTTCTATATATTTTCAGTTTAGCTCACTGCTTTCTCTCATCTAAGCATTATCCATGCTGCATGCAGCCTAAGTCATTTCAGTCATGTGACCCCTCTCTGTGACCCCATGGACTGTAGCCCACCAGGCTCCTCTGTCCATGGAGCTCTCCAGGCAAGAATACTGGAGGGGGTTGCCATGCTGTCCTTCAGGGATCTTCCTGACCCAGGGATCAAACCCATGTCTCTTATGTCTCCTGTATTGGAGACATGCAGTCTACCACTAGCACCACCCGGGAAGCCCAGTTATTATCCGTGCACTTTAACAAGCTAATAGGTATATAAAATGATTTGTTTAATGAATGGACATATTTAACATTTTTGTTCATATTGTAATTTAATATTTAAGAGTTTTCCACAAAATACATCCTCTCTGAGTATTTGACATCCAGCTGAAGCTGACACCTAGTTGAAGTAGTGAACTTCCCTCAAAAATATGATCTGTTTTTGGGGAGAATGGATTATTGCCACAGCTAGACTTCAGGGATGCTGGAATGGGACTGATGCTCTCCATTTTTCCCCTATTTAATTCATTAGTCTGTCTTGTGCAAAATACAAGTAGATCCTGGTGGATGACAGTAGAATAACACAAACATAACCAGTTTCAGTTCAGCTCCAGCTGCTGTTACCAGATCTGACATCTGTAGTAGAGCATATTGTCACAGGTATGTTGTCTGTGCCCAGGTATGTTATATGTGCCTTTTGATTTGGTGAACATGTTCTATCTAATTGACATCAGGAAAAGAGATCAGAAATACTTTGCATCCACTAAATCTGGACAATAAATATTCACTGTCTTGCTGCCGGGCTATACTAACTCTGCTGCTCTGTATCACAATCTGAAAGGACTTGAACCATCTGAACACTCTGCAGCATATCACATTAATATACTATTGATGATATCATGTCAATCATATCTAGTGAACAGCATATTACATTAATATACTATTGATGATATCATGTCAATTAGATCCAATGATTAAGACATGGCCAGTTCTCTAAATGCCTCAACATGGCCCAAAGGGAGGGAAATAAACCATACAAAGATATTGGAGCCTGCTACATCTATAAAGTTCTTTGTAGTTCACTGATTTAAGGCCTGCCAGGATGTCTTCTTCAAAATAAAAGACAAGTTATTATATCACACATCAATTATCACTAGAAAAATCAATACATGGAAAGCTTCTAAATATTTTGGAAGCAGCAAATTCCATAATTGGCAATACCAATCAGTCCATTTGTTAAGTGATACAGAAACTATATTTATTGCACTGTGATGACAGAGACTAGGTAACCATATTGCTGTCTTTCAAGAGGCAGTAGAATATAGAGGTTAAAAACACTAAACCATAACTAAACACTTAACCATAGCTAAATACTTAACCATATTCAGAATCCAGCTCTACCACTGTGTAGCTGTGTGACCTTGAGTGAGTCACTTTGACTCTCTGATCTTCAACTTTCTTGTCTGTAAGCTGAAGATAATAGTAACCTCATAGAGTTTTGGAGGGACAACTATGAGTTAACATGTCAGGCACAGACAAAGTTAGCTATTATTTTTATTAAGTTGAAAATGCCTCCAGTATAATGAGCTAGATGTTTTTGAGAAATAGGAGAGAAGGAGAAGACCAGGAGAGGATTATAAACATTTACGTTCAAGAGCTCTTTTCATTGAATGGGATTAAAAGGTTAAAGAATAGTTTGATAAAAGAAAAAGTGACTGGGTTAGTTCTTAAATTTAATGTGAAAGGTTAGCTCTTAAAGTTTAATAGAGAAGTAAGGTCAGAATGTAGGTGGAAAAAAAGAGATATCTGAAAATGAGGTCGGAGTCCCACATGGAGAAGAGGTACAAGTGACTAGAAGAGATGGGATGAGTAATCACAGAGGACAGACAGAAGGACAAACCAGAAAGACCTTCAAGTTGGACTTTAAGAAGGCTTGAGAATGCCAGAAATGTATTTCAGGTTGCAGAGACTCTGTTTCAGTGAAGAAAAAATATCAGGGCCTTTATAGCTTGACAGGGCAAAGAATATACAGATAATCCCCATTTGGGGAGAATTACAATTTAGAAGAGCAGTTGGGGCATTCTGTTTACAGCTACAACCAACAGCAATCTGGTAAGATCATGTGAATTGTAGAAGATTAACAAAAGGAGAGGTAATCAGAGTCATTGAGGAAGTAATTGCAAAAAATAGAAGGCAAAAGTATGCCCAAATGATTAAGAAATTGCTGGGAACCCATAAAACCAGACATTAATGCCCTAAGCACACCCAGGCAACAAATATAATCTTCCTCATGTCATTTATTTCATGATTTCCATTGGTATGGATGTCAGCCAGGAAATGCACAGTTGATTTATGTAAACCAGAGAATTGTATCAAGACATGAGCCCATCATGATTGAATATATACCACTATCTAAATAGGCCCTGGAATAAGTCCCCCTGGGCCAGCTGTCAGCTCCAGCTCTGCGTGTGCCACTTCAGGCCTTTCAAGCCTCCGTTCTCTCGTCTGTAGCATTAAAATTATAAGGGTACCTATTTTGTAACATGGTTATAAAAACTATACGAGTAAATATGTTAAAGTGCTTAGATGAGTGCCAGGTGCAGAGTAAATGTACAAGAGTGTCCACTGGTGTAATCTTCATAGGGGATGCCATCTTCCTTTAAAACTCACTGGTTAGAGCCATTCTATGAACTCGTAGTTTTGACACAATGTATTTAAAGGCAAAAGGTTTAACTTATATCAAAGTGTTCTTTTTCTTAGTAACTATTTCTGTTTGTTTATAAAAATAGATTTAAAATGAGGGAGGTAGAGGCAGGGTACTGAGCCATCCAACTGTTCCCAGTAATAGCTGGGTGTGGCCATCACTCCTAAGTCATCAAATAAAAGTATTTCAACACACACAATCACATATGCCGCACTCCCCATTCATATCAGCTGTTGCTGTTGTTTGGTCACCAAGTCATCGACTCTTTGTGACACCATGGACTGCAGCCCTCCAGGCTCCTCTGTCCACGGGATTCTCCAGGCAAGGATACAGGAGTGAGTTGCCATTTCCTCCTCCAGGGGATCTTCTAGACCAAGGATGAAACCTGTGTCTCCTGCACTGGCAGGTAGATTCTTTACCACTGAACAACCAGGGAAGCCCCATTCATGTCAGTTATAAAGAACTTAAATCTCTTCACATAGAAATCTTAGATTTGTATTGGTCCCACACATTAACTGCATCTCTGAATTTTAATTTGGATGAAATGAATTCTTGGAAGAGAGAGCCTTGAAAAGCTGTGCTTTTGTTTCCAGTGAAGTTCCAAACAATAATCTAGAGCATCATATCAGAAGACTCATCCTTTAGTGCAGTAGAAACTCCCAGGTATATTTTTTCCAAAGTAACAGGGACTGCACAAACAGAATATTTTCTCCCAAGTGGTAGAGATAGAGGTTCTTGCAGTGTCTGCTCACTTGGGAAAAGCCTCCACCCAAACCACGTCTCCTGACACACATACTTCAGAGACATAGCCCTGTGCTATGTGTAGCCAAGTGGAGGCTATGCCTAGAGACCTGATATTTTAGTAAAAGAACTTTTCCATCAACAAATGCCCTCCAACCCTAATGGCCATAAGGCCTATCTCTGAACAAGTTAGAAACTGCCATTCCAAGCATAGAAAATACTCAAGCAAAGTTTTCCAAAATTTTTCATTTATAACATCAAAAATATAGCGATAGACATGCCTGTTAGATTAAGTCAGTGGTCATTTCATTGCATCCTCTTTAAATCTGTGTGCATGCATGCTAAGTTGCTTCAATCATGTTCGACTCTTTGAGACCCTGTTGCTTTTTCTGGCCTAAGGCAATTTCAATTTTTTTTTCTCTAACAGAGAAATTATCATCTTAGAATATTTCTCTCTATAAGTTGCACCATCATTAAATAATTAATCAAGATCTAGTCTTAGAGAAAAAACCCATCTAAACAGATGATTCCCTAAGGATTCAAAATCAATCGAGATACAGACCATGACAGAACTAGATCTAGATGAGACAGGAGTCAGAGTGTTGGCTGACTACATAGTATCTGCAATAATTTTATAATTGTTAGGCAGACTTTCCTGTTTGCTTCCAACAAGACTACTTGTCGGGATGTGCAGGATATGCCAATAGCCATGCTTGTCAGATTAGTATCGGTGTTCATTTTATTGAATCCTCTTTAAGTTTATGTGCATGTGCCAAGTCACTTCAGTCACGTCTGACTCTTTGTGACCATGTGGACTATAGCCCACCATGCTCCTCTATCCATGGGATTCTCCACGCAAGAATACTGGAGTAGGTTGCCATGCCCTCCTCTGGGGATCTTCCCAACCTAGGGATCAAACCTGCAGCCTCTGCATTGCAAGCAGATTCTTACCTTTGAGCCACTGGGGGAGCCCTCTTAAAATTTAATAAGCCTCACAAATATGAGCCACCCTATGTAAAAGCCACAGCATGCGTCTGCACACCAACCTCCCAAAGTCCCTCCCAGCTGTCACCTCTGTCACCGCCAGGTAGCAGTTCCACTTTCCTTATTCCACCACTTCCCTGACCCTCTGGCTCCCATTTTGCCTCCATACTTTGGGCTGATTCCTCCATTAAGCCCCTCGGATTGATGCCCCAATCACTGACCTTCAGATGCCCACCAGGATACCACTTCCCGTTTCTGGGCTCCAGCTTCCCACAGTTGTATACCCAGCCATATGGCACCTGCCCAACTTTAGTCTGATCAAATCTAACCCCTTCTGACCAGGAGAGTGAGATGGGAGTTGCAAACAAATGCTGGAATTTCAGCAGATGTGATACAATCTAGGGATAACACAATAGACTCATATTCAACCAGACTGCAGTGAAATTTTCTGTGACCATCTGGGCTCCAAGAGATGTTGACTTTCAAGCTCCAGTTCATGAGCGGTAAAGGTAGGGTTAATTTTTGTGTAGAGTGTCCTAAGGTGGGGTCTAGGGCAAGATTTAATGTTTTTCTTTTTTTTTCTAATAGTAGTTATGTAGGTAGTTAGCAGGTAGTTAGGTAGTAGTAGATAGTAGTTCCTTTACCTAGAAGAGCACATGCTTCAGTCTTAGGTTGGGGAGAAATAAGAGACAAGAAGTTATAATCAAATAACTGGAACACTGGGATTGGTGCTCTAATCCCATTATAAGAATTGGGGCACACAGATCTGGGGTCATCTGGTGTTTGAAAATGTCAGTGACCATAATCCATTACTACATTAAGAAAGAGCAATCCGGTTGCAGTGGAGATGACAACAGAGACAAGATGAGCTGTTCCCAAGCCTGGCTATACCAAGATGTTCTTCTTCCAGCCCCATCCTGTTTCCTCCCACTCCTGATTCAAATGGTAATATTTAAAGAAAAGAAATTCACTCAGAGCTGCCTTCAAACTCCCACCCAAGCGTAGGTTGCTGGTAGGCAGATAGGCTCAGCTCTCAGGCAGTTCCCATGAAGAGAAGCCTCTGTTTTATTGTGTGGCTTAGTCAGACAGACAGAAATCTCAGATGATGCTGATATGAGTAATGAAGTAATTTATAAACTTGTCAGCAATTGATCTTCCTGTACTTTTTCACATTGCTTACCCAGGAATGCTCTAAACTAGGAGTCCGCAACCTCTGGCATCTAATCCCTGATGATCTGAGGTGGAGCTGATGTAATGATAATAGAAATAAAGAGCACAGCAAATGTAATGCATTTGAATCATCCTGAAACCACCTCCCCATCCAGTCCGTGGAAAAATTTCTTCCATGAAACTGGTCCCTGATGTCAAAAAGTTTGGGGACTACTGCTCTAAGAAATCAGCACACAGCCAATAAGTGCAGAGGGAAAAATTCTTCATCTTTTATTATATTTTTTACTTCTTTTAAAATAAATGTTTGAAATTCTCTGTGATGATGACCAACATTTTCTTGTCTAAGGTCTTCTTGGCATGAGCACTAAAGGTCCCACATCCCTGGAGAACTCCCAGTCCCTTGCAAACCAAGATGGTTCATCACCTTATGGGAATTTAGAAACTTGGATCAGATCTTTCCTGTGGCACAGATTATATATATGGCTTGGGGCACATCTGTTGACATAGCTTATCCTCAGGTATAATCTAAGACAATATTAAGGCCTGCACAAAGCATTTCATTCTGTTGATCTTTTTGTTCTATTAAAGGTTCTCCACCAAGGAATAGGCATCAATATAAAAAAATGGGCTTCCCTGGTGGCTCAGATGGTAAAGAATCTGCCTGCACTGCAGGAGACCTAAGTTCCATCCCTGGGTTGGGAAGATCGCCTGCAGGAGGGATGGCAACCCACTCCCAGTATTCCTGCCTGGAGAATCCCCATGAACAGAAGAGTCTACAGTCCATGGGGTCGCAAAGAGTCAGACATGACTGAGTGACTAAGCACAAACATCAAGCAAAACATCAAGCAGAGTAATGTCAAAATTCCTCCTCTCCTCTGCCCTTTGTTAACAGTCATAGAGAGGTTGAAAAACAGGTGCCAGAAACAATTGTGTAGCTTCAAATATTTCAGTTTTCATTAGGAAATTTATTCACCTTTAGTTTGAATTTAATATGCATTCAAAGATAAATATTAAGGATCATTTTTTTATGAACAAATATATTTGTCATGGAGCAAGGTGTTGCTCCTACTCCAGCCCCCTCTGGCATTCCTGTCTTATCAAAAGGGGTAAAAAATCTGAGAAAAACTTATTAAGGTCATAGGCCAGGAACATAGGCCCACTAAAAGTTGGAGGTTGAATAAAAAATAACAGGCATTTCCTCTAAGATCAAGGACAAGACAAGGATGTCCACTCTCATTGTTATTATTCAACATAGTTTTGGAAGTCTTAGCCATTGCAATCAGAGGAAAAAAAGAAATAAAAGGAATCTAAATTGGAAAGCAAGATGTAAACCTGTCACTCTTTGTAGATGACATGATACTATACACAGAAAATTCTAAAGATGCTACCAGGAAACTTCTACTGCTTGTTAATAAATTTGTAAAACTACAGGATACAAAATCAATAAACAGAAATCTCTTGCATTCCTATACACTAACAACAAAAGATCAGAAAGAGAAATTAAGGAAACAATCCCATTTAATATCACATAAAAAAGAATAAAATACCTAAGAATAAACCTACCTAAGGAAGGAAAAGATTTTCACTCAGAAAACTACAAGATACTGATGAAAGAAATCAAAGATTAAATAAACAGATGAAGAGATAAGCTATATCCTTGGACTGAAAGAATCAATATTGTAAAAATGGCCATACTACCCAAAGCAATCTACAGGTTGAATGCAATCCCTATCAAATTACCAAGAGCATTTTTCACAGAATTAGAACAAAAAAATTTACAATTTGTCTGGAAACACAAAAGAGCATGAATAGCCAAAGCAACCTTAAAAAAGGAAAACAGATGGAGGAATCAATCTCCGTATCTTCAGACTGTTCTACAAAGCTACAGCCATCAAAACAGAATGGTATTGTCACAAAAACAGATTTAGATCAATGGAAAGGCTATAAAGCCCAGAGATAAACCCACACACCTATGGTCACCTAATATATGATGAAGGAGTCCAGAATATACAATGGAGTAGACAGTCTCTTCAATAAGTGGTGCTGGGAAAACTGGATGACTACATGTAAAAGAGTGAAATTAGAACCCTCTCTAACATCATACACAAAACTAAACTCAAAATGGATTAAAGCCCTAAACATAAGGCTGGATACTATAAAACTCTTAGAGGAAAACATAAGCAGAACACTTTCTGACATAAATCACAGCAAGATATTTTTTTACCTACCTCCTAGAATAATGAAAACAAAAACAAAAATAAACAGAGGGAACTAAACTTAAAAACTCTTGCACAGCAAAGGAAACAATAATTAAAATGAAGAGACAGCCCTCAGAATGGGAGAAAATATTGCAAATGAAGCAACCAACAAAGGATTAATCTTCAAAATATACAAACAGCTCATGCAGGTCAGTATCAATAAAACAAATGACCCAATCAAAAAATAGAAGATACAAATACACATTTCTCCAAACAAGACATACAACTGGCTAAAAAGCACAAGAAAAGATGCTCAACATTACTAATTATGAAAGAAATGCAAATCAAAACTACCAAGAGGTATCACCTCACAGTGGTCAGAATGGCCACCATCAAAATATCTACAAACAATCAATGCTGGAGACGGTTCTACACTATTGGTGGGAATGTAAATTGGTACAGCCACTGTGCAGAACAGTATAGAGGTTCCTTAAAAAACTAAAAATAGAGCTACCATAAGATCCAGCAATCCCACTCCTGGTCATGTATCTGAAGAAAACCATATCTGAAGAAAAACCATGTATTTAAAAACATACATACACCCCAATGTTCACTGCAACACTATTTACAATAGCTAAGACATGGAAGCAACCTAAATGCCCATCCGCAGAGGAATGGAAAAAGAATATGTGGTACATATACAATGAAACATTACTCAGCCATAAAAAGAGCAAGATAATGCCAGTTGCAGCAACATCGATGTACCTAAAGACTGTCAGACTAAGTGAAGTAAGTCAGAGAAAGACAAATATCGTATGATATTGCTTATGCATGGAATCTTTTAAAAAGGGTACAAGTGATCTTATTTACACAACACCAAAAAAAAAAAACCCAGAATACTTCACATCCCCATGCCTTGTGGATGGTTAATTTTATGTGTCAACTTGGCTGGGCTAAGGACCCAGATAGCTGGTAAAATTATTTCTGTGAGGGAATCTCTGAAAGGAATTAGCATTTGAACCAATAAACTAGATACACTGTAAAGATTTTCCTTCCCAGTGTAGGTGGGCATCAACTGATCTGTTGAGGGTCTCAATATAACCTCAACAGGTAGAAAGGTAGAAAAAGGATGGGTTACTCTCCCTGCTGGAGATGAGACACGCTTCTGCCCTGGAATGTTGGCACTCCTGCTTCTGGACTTCCAGACTCAGATGAGGGCTGTTTAACACCATCGCCTCCTTCCCTCTTAAATACATTCGGCAAAGACAATAATCCCAGTAAAACCACATTCAGAGTTGCCAGTGATTAGGAGTTGAACTTATCTTTTAGAAGGACACACTACAATCTGCAACAGACTCTGTAAGAAAAAACCTGGTTCCAAACCAGGAACTGATGTTTTCAGTAGCAACCTAATCCTAGATTACACAGTGCCTTTCCTCTCTTCCCTTCTCTCTTTTCTCACTCAGGTCCAGCACTAATAGGAGAGTTCCCTTTGATGTGAAAGTAGTTGTTCAGAGAAAGAATAAATGATCCTTGTTGAAAATGGCCCAGTTTTAGGGACATACAGATCTGGAGGTAGCTCTGAAAACTAGCTTAATGGCTGAAAAATGCCTGTATTTTTCACTAAGATTTTTTTTAGATTTTCTGAGTTAGCACTAGAGTAAATTTTTTTTCTTACCATCCTCTTTGCACCATCATTTTAAAATATTGGTTCCAAAAAATTTTTCTATGCAAAGTGCTTATTTAAAAACACAAATGGGGACAGCTTTACTGTCTTATTCCCCATTTGGATGTGGCTCACATTCAAAGACTTGGGATAAATGAAAATCATCATATCTGATAAAAAAAAAAAAACAAGCAAAGACTGTTAGAAGAAAGAAATCCGCCTCATAAAAAGAGGTGTAGGTGAGTTATTATAATAATAATAATTTTAAGAGTAATTTAGGAGAAAAAACTATTTCTTTGGACTTCCTGTCTTTTATCTTCTTTCTCTCTTTTTTTATTTTTTTGACATGTTCAAATGGTGAAGGCTGTTTATAGAAAAAAGTCCCAACTGCTTTTGTTTGTGCAAACTCTTTTTGATCTGTCTAATATGAAAACTGTGGAGGCTTCCCTGATTGCTCAGTTGGTAAAGAATCCACCTGTAAAGCAGGAGACTCTGGTTCAATTCCTGAGTTGGGAAGAGCCACTGGAGAAGGGGCAGGCTCTCCATTCCAGTATTCTTGGGCTTCCCTTATGTCTCAGCTGGTAAAGAATCTACCTGCAATGCAGGAGACGTGGGTTTGATCCCTGGGTTGGGAAGATTTCCTAGAGAATGGAAAGGCTACTCACTCCAGTATTCTGGCCTGGAGAATGCATGACTGTAGTCCATGGGATTGCAAAGAATTGGACAAGACTGAGCAACTTTCACTTCACTTCAGTATGGAAACTGTGTAATTGTTACTGCATAATATAAAATAATGAATGACAGTGTATTTGGTCACTAACTTTTTATTCATGTTATAGCTAATAACTAATAAAAAGTGTTACCTAAATATTCATACATTGATAGAAATCATTCAAAGACTAAAGTTACTGTGTGTCTTCAAGGTAAATGGTTAAATAGTTTAGTACAAAGAGCTTATATGCTCTTGACATTTCATGATCTGACCTAATTACCTTAAATTCACCATTGCCAAAGAAGTGCTCCTGATATTTCCCCTCAACAGTGTCCTTCTGAAATGCCCTCATCTAGTTAAGTCCTCTTCATTCTTTCAGTTGCTCAGTCCAAGATCTCGGTGTCATCATTGACTAATCTCTTCCTCTTCTCTTTCTTATTCAATCCATTCTGTCAACTCTTCTAAACTGCATCCAGAATTTGACCACTTGTCATCACTCTCACTCTTTCCACCCTAGTGCAAACCACCATCACTCACCTGGATTCTGACTAGTTACCTCATCCGTGACACTGGGCTTCCAAGATAAGGACTGAAAAATGGGATGATCTTGGGGTTAGCCTAAGGAGGTTACTGACGATCAGGATAAGTACAGCATTTTACTTGTATTAGAACTTTGTTTGCAGCTTAATTCAGTGTCTTTCAAGGACACTGAAAAAGTGATCGGTTTTGAGCTTGCTACAGTGATGTCAGGTAGCAGTATTATGTATGATCCCATATTGACAAGTGGGCTCAAGATCACATAGTTTCAAAGAGGCTAAACCAGACTCATCACTCTATGAGTCATGAGGGTCTTTCCACTGTCCCATCCATGCACTTTGCAGACATTAAATATTAGAGTATTCCCCAGGTTTCCCTCTGTCCTTCAAAAAGTGACTATTTATCTCTCAACAATAAATTTATCCAAGCCTCTCCCCATTACTAAATTGGCTTATAAGACCCCCGGGATAGCAAATTCTATTAATTTGTTGTCCACTTTGCACAGAGACGTGCCCTCTTACTGCTGGATCCCAGCGGAGAGGCATGCCTCTGCTACAGACTGCCAGGATTGTTCAACAAGTCTCTACTGGAATTATACAGTCATAGAAGGTGAAGGTGAAGTCACTCAGTCGTGTCCGACTCTTTGCGACCCCATGGACTTTAGCCCACCAGGCTTCTCTGTCCATGGGATTTTGCAGGCAAGAATACTGGAGTGAGTTGCCATTTCCTTCTCCAGGAGATCTTCCCGACCCAGGGATTGAACCCAGGTCTCCCACACAGTAGGCAGACGCTTTACCGTCTGAGCCACCAGGGAAGTCTTTTTAGGACTATACGGTCATATGTTCTTATTAACTCTAATGATCGTTTCGCTTAACCATTTCCTCTTTGCAGACAGCTTTTATCCTTTCTTTTAACTATCCCTTAAGGAAGGTGTTTTCTTGTGTTTCAAAACATGCATTTCTTTCTTTAAGTGCCACACTCAGACGATAGTGCTCTCTTCTGGTGGAGATGCACAATTATTTTTACATGCCTCAGATGATGTTCTCTGTGTTGTTCCTTTCTTCATGATGCACAACCCTTTGGGGATTCTTGTGATTGCAATACAAGAAAAATTTTAAATAATAACATAGATTATTTTGCCCTAAATGCACTAAGGGACTAATGCAACATATGGACCATCTAAAGAAAAAGGTTTGCAAGTAAAAAATGAAAAAAAAAAATTCTACCCAAATTTAGATCTTGACTCCCACCCCCACAGTTGATCTCTACCCTTAGAGGTATTAATCAAAACCCTGTCAGTTGAAAGCATCAGTTTCAAATCTAATAAAGCAAAACATAGTTTCTTGACTCATTTGATGAAAAATCCAGGGCACACTGGGTTTAGTTTGGGCATGCTGGGTTGAAGAGCTGAAGTAAAATCATTGAAACCAGACCTTCCTCTCCTTCTTTCCATTGACTTCATGGTCAGGCCCCCCAGGGAGGAGAGAGGCTTTGGGGATGATATCATCCTACTTGCCTGCAGCTCTGGTTGAAAGAGCAAATCAGGTTATCTGGATCCAACACTGTACCCAGAGGAACTATGTATGTGGTGTTCTTAAGCCTGGATCCATGGCACCTTATAACAATAGATAAAAGGTCATTTTCTCAAGGGAAATTACAGGAACTGGAAGAGTAAGATGTAACAGTAGCAGGATGCTGTTACGAACAAAAGAGACAAGTCGGGGAATAGGGGTCAACTCCATTTGGGTACCACATCCAAAGACACCTTTATATTAGTCTAGTGATCGTTTTTTTGGCAAAGGATGATATGTTTAGCTAACTGATGAGAAAGGGAGACAGGAGTTAACAAGGGTAGACATCTTATTTAATTTTTACAACTGTTAGCTGATTCTGCCCTTGTTCTTTAAATGAGAAAACTGAGGTATGGAGATGTACAACTTGCCGTCAATATCACAACTAATGAGAGACAGAAGCAGCCCTTGTACCCAGAGCTTCAGACTCTGAAGTTCATGTCAATCTCCCTCACCCTGAGGTTCGGGAAGATGGTAACTGAATGTGGACAACATTGGATGCAGTTGACACTGAATGCAGGCAATGTGGGGAAAGTGGAAAGGTGTTATTGGGAAGGGGGCAGCTGTATTGTCTGTCCTTAATGTGTGTCTCACACTAAACCTCGTCTGCAGGACCAGGATGCTGTCCTGAAAGATAAAAAACATTCCTTTACACTGAATAGAAGGGAAGCCCTTGGTAATCCAGGAAATTCATTAAAAAGTGGTATTATATTAGGATATTTCTGTATCACATAATTTCTCTTTGATCTCTGAAAAAAAAAGTATTTCTGTCCTTATAGACTCATTTTAGAAACCTGTATGTAAAGGATATAAAATGGGATGAAAATTTAAAATTGAAAGAATAATTAAGTTGTCTTCTGTCCTCAGTCAACTTTCTGGAAGCTTTTCTAAGAAGAGCAGATGCACATGTTACACAAAATCTTTTATTCAAAGATGCAGACTCTTCTTGCTTTGCATCCCTGCTTAGGTTATCTGAAAACATGCAGTTTCCCTTGGTACTTTGAACTCCCTCTCGGTATTAAACAATTTCCATGGAAACTGGGGCTAAAAAGAATATCTCAAAACTCATTAATTATTATGCCACTTAAACAAGATTTTTAATTTCCTTTGTTCTCCCTTTGGTTACATAGTCAATAACTACCAACACATATTTCTTAATGATGCAACTCCTGGACAAGTCTGGAAAATGGTGTCTGATTAACCCACAAAGATTCCTACTTATGGAGAATACAACATCTGTTTTTAAAAAGATGCTTTGCATCTCAGAAAATGCACCTAAATATTTCCAATGTAGCTTAGCCTTTTAGCCACAGAAGGAAAATCCTATGCTGAGATTCCAGAATTGTTCTTTGTCTTGGTAATCTTCCAGCATGTGTTTTTACTCTTCCAAATGCCACATCAGAGTCACAGATGGCAGCATGATTTGAGCAGGTTTGAGCTTCTCTGTTTTTTTAACCCAAATCCTAAATTAGGTGGAAGTCAATATTCACCTCCCAGCCTCCCCCATCCCTGTCCTCCCCTTCCTGCTTCTCATTGTTTTCATCTCACTGAGCTTTCAATTTTTGAACTCTTAGTAATTTTTTTACCAACACAATTAAAACACCAGAGTCACAGTAATGTCAATACCATTTCCCAGCACCCTTCTTGTTTCAAACTGTACTCCAAATCTAAACTAATTGAGGTTATCAGGTGAATGCTGGATACTAGTCTGGCCCACTTAAAAAGGTAGATATAATGTTGATAGTAGGTTTGGACTTGGAGTTTAAAAATGAAAATACTACATTGTTTCTACATAGCATAAAATATATCTCAAATATCCAAACTTTTGGCTTAGGATTTTTTTTTTTCCATTTTTCACTTTTTATCTAGATGCTTGATATTATTTAGATGTGACTTTAAATCTTAAAACCACAAACTGCATATATATTTCATGTATATTCAAAGATTATATACATACATTTCATGTATATTCAAAGGTGTTAATTTACCAAATTTCAGTGACATGTAAATATTAACTCCTAACCAAAAATATGAAAATCATACATGATCTTAAACTGTTAACTTCTTTTAGAATTCAATAAAAATGTATTGACTGTTTCCACATGAAATGCATTGGTCTGAGAATCTGAGGTATACAGTGTAAGTATAAAGGGATCTGCCTTCAACCTAATGTGTGTAGCATTCTGTTTAACTGGTGGACCCAAACATATTGTTACAGGACACATTGCTGTAAAAAGATCTCTGCTTACAGTTGCCATTGATTTTTCTTCTGTTTTGCTACCAGTTTCCATGCATTTATGCACTGTAACATGCAATTCTGAGCTTGCTTTAATGAACCAACTCATTCAACAAAAATACAAACACCTACTATGTTCTAGACTTTGAACATGGCACTGAGGACAGAGAGAAAGTCATCTCCCTACTCAGAAGATATATACAGTCTAATAGACAAGTCTTCCAAATAAATCCACCAGTAACAATGACGTGTGGAATGAGCCATGGAGGCATGTACATGGTGTTCTCAGAGCACTGTACTTATATTTTTATGTTCCTTTCTACTTAGTTTCCAGATCTCATTCCTTCTCCCTGCTAACTCCTCTCCCTCTAATGCTCTGGGTGTTGTTTTTTTTTTTTTATGTCCTCTGAAAAAACAGACCCTGAAAGAGACCAAATCAGATAGACCTTGAAATCTGGCCCCATCATTGACAAATTGTGTGTTCTTGGATAAATTGTTTTAACTTCTCTGAGTCAGACTTTCTCCCTCTGTGAGATGAGATGTTATAATACTCTACTTATATTTGATGCAAAAGTAAATGGAAGGGACCCATATCAAGTGCTTAGCAAAATGCCTGAGCAGCACAGATGTGAGTATTCTCCCCTGCATGCTACAATTTAAATGACCTCATGGGTCACATCTCATATCCAGCCTTTTTAACCAACTTGACCAATAATGATGACAGCCAACATTAATAAAGCATGTGCAATAAGCCAAGCATCCCTGATAGGTCATCTCATTTCAGTCTCACAATCCCCCGTTGAGAAGATACAGCCCTGTCAAGCAACCTAACTTTCTGGTTTCCATCATGACCAGCACATTGTTCTTCCCATGCTTTCTGAGTGCTACTATATCTATGAGCAGCCCAGCCTCCCAATCACTTTCTAGTTTATTTGCAGCCTGAGAGATCCATACTGCCTTCTCTGACAGCACCCCACTACCCATCACTCCAATCTGAGTCCTCTTGCATCACTAGTATTACATGGGAAGGAAGAATTTCTAGGCCCAAGGCCACAAGGAAGATTGTGTTTCTAAGGCTTCCTTCTCCATAGTCTTTTCCTGTTTCTATTTCAAAATTCCCTGAGCCAAATGCTCCCCAACTGTTGCAACCAGCCTTGTAATCAAATTCTGCCAAAATGCTACTTGGAAGAGCTAGGCACATCGAAACACTTTAACCCTTTCCTGTCTGCTCCTTGCAGTTTATTCTTATCTGGGAAGAAGAAAATTTGTCATTTAACTATATACTACAAGGTAAAGCAAAATCAATGTCATTAACAAAAGCATGTGCTTCAGTCATGTCAGACTCTGGGTTACCCTATGGACTGTAGCCTGCCAGGTTCCTCTGACCATAGGATTTCCCAGGCAAGAATATTGGAATGGGTTGACATTTCTTTCTCCAGGGGATGTTTCCAACCCAGGGACTGAACTCTCCTCTCTTAGATCTCCTGCATTGCAGGCAGGTTCTTTACCACTAGCGCTATCTGGGAAGCCCAAGAAAAGTACAAGATTCTTCAACAAAACAGACCTCACAGAATCTCAAGGTACCCATGCCTGGCTTCTCACAATGTCCTTCATTAACTACATGATAAGGAATTTAAGTAAGGAGATCCCTAATAGCCTGCCAACAATCTCTTATCAGTTACCCAGCTGTTTGGCTTCCTGAAGCATTTATTCTATTTCCATTTCCCTTTCCTTTGAGGAAAAGTTACAAATCTATGAACTCACAGTGAGCCCTGCATGCAACAAAGGAAAGACTGGCTAGAAACTACCTGGATTCTTCAATCTGTGGCCAGTTTGTCATAAACTTTTGCCAGAAGCCACATGGCTAGTTTTGCAACAAAAGCTCTTAGCAGGTAGAGGGTAGAGAAGTGGCAAGCTTAGCAAGCAATCAGTATCATTACAATTCAAAGGTGTAAAGACCTTTCTGACTAAAAGCCACACATTTATCCATTTGGTTCATGGTTCTTGGAGGGGATTCACATGTGGAGTCTACACCTGTGAAGGTGTCCAAACAGAGCTATTTTCATGGTAGCTTGATAGAATGTCCATTGTTTATACTAATAATTTGTAAGTCCAATGCATTTGAAACTAATATCTTCTCAGTCCTTCTGCTTCAGGGTGTTGTGTTAGTCAGTTCATAACCTTTCTTTCATCAGCTTCTTGCTGTCATCTGAAAATCTGAAGAAATTTTATTTGTACCACAGTTTATCTTTGACAAGTTTCTTGTAAGGTTCTTAACTTTTGTCAATAAAAGATCATACCCATTTTAATTTGCTTTATAAATTCATTTTTTAATGTATTAATGAAATAAAATTATCTACTTTTAATTTAGTATGAGTACAGTACTCATTATACTCACCTTGCATCTAATAATGAATTAAGTTCAATAACAGAGTTGCTATGCATATAAAAACTAAGAATTCACCAAAGCAGATCAAAGTCATTTAAAAAAAAATTCTGAAATATTTTCTTCAGTTGGTCTTTCTTAATTCCATAATTTCACCTCCTCTGTTTTGTTGCTCAAGACAGAAACATAGGAAACTTTTTCTTTCTTTCCCCCTCCGGTTCATGCATCCTACTTCATCAAGGTCTATTGATTGCATCTCTTAAAATTCTGTTTTTATCAACTTCTCACCATCCTTCTTGCTACAAGCTAGTCTAACACAAGACTCAAGACCTATTAATTGGTTATCCAAATCCTCTTTGTCACTTTGCTTAATTTAGTCTCCAAACTGCAGCCAAAGTTAATCTAGGAAAAACTCAATCTTCTATGTCATTCCCCTTATTAGAACCCTTCAGTGGCTTTCCATGTCTCTCATGTGTGTTAGTCAATTGTGTCCAACTCTTTGTGTCCCCATAGACTATAACCCCCACCAGGCTCCTCTGTCCATGGAATTCTCCAGGCAAGAATACTGGAGTGGGTTGCCATGTCTCGTGATCACTGTTTAATGTGGTCTAGTAGCCCCATGTAACCTGAAGACTGACTTTACTTGCTCCTCTGCCCCAGCCATTCTTTCCCTTATGTTCCTATTTTAACCACACTGGCTGATCCAACCTCTTTTCTACCTCAGAATATTTCCATATATTTTTCAGTGCCTGGAACACTGTCCCGTCCTCCCTCCTATGTCCCCTTAACCAAGCTAACTTGTATTTTATCCTGCTAAAAAAAATCATTCAAGGAATAAATTACTCCCCACTCTACCTCACCCCCATACACACTCCCAACTAGGCCCCCAGTTCTGTTTTCAAGTTACCCTGAATTCTTCCATTATAAACTGGTCAATTTATTAATGCAACAATCACTTGTTTAAAATGTATTTTCTCTGTGAGAGTAATAATAGGTAAGAATATTAACCAACAAATCCAAATGTGCAAATTCCACCCTGCTTAACTGACTTACACCTAAATTCCACCAATCTGAAAGAATTTTTATTCCAATGAGTAATTCTGGGATTTGTCCTTCTTTCTCTAATGCTATATAAAAATCTAAGTGGGGTGTCTTATTCTGTCCCAAGGCACTGCAGAGGCCTATCCAGCCCTCGGTGCACTTTGGTTATTGCAGAAAAGCCCGTTTTTTCTTCCTACTTTGTGTCACATGGCCTTCATCTGTTCTGTGTGACACATGAGACCTTGGGAATTTTTCACTGGGACTGGTAAAAATGCTATGGTTCAGGGCCAGCCTCCCTGGATACCCTTCAAGTCTTGCCATGAACAAGAGTGCTACCAAGGAATAGGGGCAGGACAGTTTTGCTGGCAGACCTGGCAGCCTCTGTTTCCACCATAGTCTGAGACATATCTGTCCTTTCTCAGTGGGGAAGGTCTTCCTCTCTCCTCGCTTCTCCATTCTTTGTGAGACCAGTCTTTTAGAAAAGAGAAAGGAGGATTTCCTACTTTCTGCTTTGCAAAAAAAACCTGAGGCAAGAAACACAAGTTATTTGCTTAAAATAAGAAGAAGGAGGATAAAATACAAGATGAAAGAGCACACAAAATAACATTCAGAGACAATTCATTAAGTCAGTCCTTGATCATAGAGTGTGCTCGGCATATATATATGTACTCAACATATATATATATAGAGAGAGAGAGAAAGAACAAATGGATTTGAACCATTAACTCTCAGTCTTCATGTGTATTTTGTATGTATTCGAGCATATTGAGAGACCTGCTTTTATGTATTAGGTTGGCCAAAAGTTTGTTTGGCTTTTTCCATAAAGTGTTACACAAAAATCTGAATGAAATTTTGGCCAACCCAATATATGGCGAGAGAAGTATGAACTGACTTTTATAGGAGGCAAGGAGGCAGCCTTTCTAGTCTGTGTACTACGCATCACAATGCGATATTCAACTCCAGCTCCAGGGCCAAGTGTGCACTTAGAAAAAGAAGAGAAAAATGATTATGGATTATAAGAGAGTTCCCTATAATACATGAAGCTCAGGACATGTTTAATAACATGCCCATAGGTTAATAACAACCTATCTTGCCCTCCACAGGGCTTCCCTGCTGGTTCAATGATAAAGAATCCACCTGCAATGCAGGAGATGTGGGTTCGATCCCTGGGTAAGGAAGATCCCCTGGAGAAGCAAATGGCAATCCACTGCGGTATTATTTCCTGGGAAATCCCATAGAGACAGGAGCCTGGCAGGCTACATTCCATGGGGTGGCAGGAGAGGCAGACACAGTTTAGTGACTAAGCCAGCCAGCCAGCCAACTTCCGCTGCAAAGGTAGAATGAACTCTAGAAGACCCTTTAGCACATGTAAAGCATAACAGAGTACTTTGGGTATAGTCTGAGTTTAAATCAGGCAGACAGTAACAAATTACATACTGTGGTACTTAGATAACCTTACTCTCGAATGGGTAAAATATTTCACGTCCCTCTCCCAAAGCTGGGGTAAGTTTTGGAAAAGGAGATTTATCATTATCCTTTATAAAGGTCTCAGAGAGAGAGAGAGAGAGACTGCTTTGGAAATACTTCCTCAGCTGGATTTCTTCTTATTTTTCCAGAAGAAATTCAGCAACTGGGCTATGCCTGCAAAAATTTCATTCAACTCTCTAAGGCTACATACCATCTAATATATGGTTGATGCTTAAGAATATCAAAATAAAGAACAATTCCTGGGAATTGAGCTCTCCCTTAGTGAAGAATATTTGGATTTTGCAAAATGTGTTTTGTTCCTGCAGCACTTGAAGCCAGTCTGGACTTTGGCAAGGCACCTGTCTTACAGGACTGGCTCTTTTTGAAACAAACCCCCAAGCTCCAGGAAGCACATTAGCTCGAATGTAAGTGGGCTGCAATTCAAGTAATTTTCTCCCTTGCCACTCTGTGACAATCTTGTTTCTGTTTCTGCACTCCTTCTACAGCTCTCCCTCCCCTCTGGACCTAAAGATTGATTCCATCATTTCATCTGCACTTTCAGAAATCCAGTTTCCTTTTCATATCCTGTCTTTGGCTCACATGCTGCCTCCTATCCCATTATCTCCACAGAGTGAGAATCTTATAGAGTCTTCTCTCTTGTATCAGATCCCTATTTGGACCTCAAAGATATCCCTAACCATTCACAGCCTGGCTCTATGAGCTCCAGTCCCATTTTAAACAGGTTAGGTCATATTACCCTGTCTCAGTATTTGAATCTTTATCAAAGATTACTAATACTGGATTTATAGTTTTTAAAGAATCTCAGGATTGAGAGATATAGGGCCAACCTGATACAGATACTCAGGTCATTGTGTGTGCATGCTCAGTTGCTCAGTCATGTCCGACTCTTTGCGACCCCATGGACTGTAGCCTGCTAGGCTCCTCCGTCCATTGGATTCTCCAGCAAGAATACTGGAGGACGTTGCCGTTTCCTTTTCCAGGGTAACTTCCCGACACAGAAATGAAACCCAGGTCTCCTGCATTGCAGGCAGATTCCTCACCATCTGAGACACCAGGAAAGATATGCAGGTCATTATTTATATCTGATTCATTTCAGTCATTGGGAGAGCCAGTTCTTCAACCAAGATATATAGCCTCTCTAAGTAAACTCCTTCATTGAATATTCAAGCTAGTGCCCAATCAAGCTATTGTGGCACAATTCTAAGGACCAGCCAAGAAAATACTGTTATTCTTTCATTCTAAGAATACAGCATACATTTTCCACAAGACAATTCAGGTTCTTAACAAAATGTATATACCCAGAGTCATTGGATCTTACGACACAGTCAAGTAGAGTCGCGTCTCTGTCCTCCTCACTATAAGGGAGCACACTTTCTGGTGTTACAGAAGCTGTTTCTCCACACAATTATAACAGGGAAATGCCAAGACTCGCACTTATCAGATAAACGCTGCCACATTGCATAAACCATATGATGAATGAGAATAAAATCAGGTCGCAGAGCATTACTGTGGAGAAAAATAACATCAATGTATCCAATCATAAAATTACGGCCAAGGATGCTGTCATAAGCCAGCAACTCTGACGGCAATAGCAAGTCTATTTTGTTGCCCATGTACATGAAGGCCAGTATTCTATGAGATTGATACTCACCCAGAAGTGCTCTCTATGAGTATTTGCCTTACCCCTAGTCTCACCATCCTTCTTCTATCCAACCCAGACCACCTGACCTGTTAGCCTGTTTAGCCTCAAACCTGTTCCATCATCAGAAACCAGCCCCAGCTTTAGAGACAAGGAATTTAAGAAGTTCTAGGTGAATATTTGACTTGACACTCATACCACTCCAGCCCTGACCTCCCCTCATAGACATACATTCACAACTGCCTCTTGGGAGCAGGTGGCTCAGTGGGTAAATAAACGGCCTGAATGCAGGAGACACTGGAGATAAGGGTTCGATTCCTGGGTTGGGAAGATCCCATGGAGAAGGGCACGGCAACCCACTCCAATATTCTTGCCTGGAGAATCTCATGGACAGAGGAGCCTGGTGGGCCACAATCCACAGGTTGCAAATAGTCGGACACGACTGAAGTGACAGCAGCAGCACTTACTCAAATTTCACCAAAGCAAAGCTTGAAATCAGACAGGAATAAGTTCTAATTCTATTTCCATGGGGAAGTTTTCACATGACTTCTTGTCTGTAAAATGAAAATTAAGCCTGTGCTTGCAGAACTGTTATAAGTGTCGCCTGAGATGGCAAATGTGAAATTGCCTAGCGGAGTCTAGCACATGGGAGATGTTTAACTTGTTGCTTTTTAAGATTCCCATACTACAATTCTGGAGTTTTCTTCTAGTTTTAGTTTGAGATCTTGTTTGTCGAAATTTTCAATATTTCACTTCAAAAGTTTCAGCATTCTAATTAGGCATCTATTCTTCTTGGCCTACACTATCCAAATATGGTACCATATATTTAAATATGGTTATTTATGTATAAATTGTATTCACCTATTTTAAAGAAAATTATTTAGTTCCTCAGTTGCCATCACCATATTTCAAGTGTCCAATGACCACATACAACGAGTGGCTACTCTACTGAATGATACAAGGAGAGAACACTGCCATCATGGCAAGAAATTCTATTAGACAGTACTGGCATAGACAATATCTAAGGAACTTACTAATATATTTAATTACTTAGCTCTGAAGCATTTCATAACCTTTTCCTTAACATGTCAAAAAATGATAGATGCTTATTGTGGTCACATGAATAATAAAATTTTCAGTTTTGTGCCTTCTAAGTCTTAAGAAACCAGTGCATAAAAGGAATTAACCTCAAATTTAACTGACCTTTGGAAATAGAAATCACATTGAAAGATTTTTGAAATATTTCCCCTCAAAAATCTGAGTTGAACTAAATATTTTCAAAGACTGGATCTCAGAGGAGGCCAATATCTAATATTTTATGCTCAAGTTAATAGCATCCAAATATTGACTCACAAGAAATCATTTATTTCAAGGTCTTTATATGATATGATTCTTTGATGATTTGAAGTGAAACAGACTACTCAAGGAATTCCCAGGTTTCCCGTCTTTTACTGCTGATATCTTCTCATTGCTAGTTTCCAAGAGGCCACAGACTATCCTTCCAAAAAACCCTTCTCTTTTACTTTACTAGGAAGTCCTTATTCAGAGTAGTCCACCAGCTTTGAGTGAAAAATGACCTCATTTAATGGGGAAAATCATGTGGCATAAAATCTTATTCACTCTTTCAATCAGCAAGTGTTATTGAGTCCTTGCTTTATGCTAGATGTTGGCTAGATGCTGGAGAGGCAATAAACAAAGAAACATGTCCCTTTTCACAGTGTTCATAGATGAATATTCTAATTTGACCTGACTTAGATTAATAAAGTTATAGGAATTTTTAGTTGCTTTAATTTCTCACCCTGAGACTGTATGGTTTATTCTTCCATTGCCAAGTGTATGGAAAAAGGGACTTTCTGTTTCACAAACATCTTCATGATCAAGTCAAAATTATATTCTCCAAAGCCATCCAATCCTGGTTTGACTTAACCAGCCACCAACTCAACCTAAGTCACCAAGATTGCAAATATGTTTCACCTCATAAACCAACTGCAGTTAATTGATATTGGTATCTGAGCTATCCTGAGAAGCTGTAACAGTAAAGAGAAGGAGGTCAGATTCAGTGAAGTGGGGGGACTGTTGTGATCTATTAGTAATATCTTCCATGGGTTTAAGGAATTAGCAAATGACAAATATGCCCAGTTACTTGCAATACCTGAAGTGGGGGTAGAAATGACAAGAGTGGTGGGAGGAAGCATCATCCCAGAGCAAGGCAAGTAAGGGCAGACACAGAAGTCAACAAAAGCATCAAGTTAGATGACTTGTCTTCAAACAGCCATGTTTCTTTGGTGGTTGCCAATCTGAATTAAAGTCTTATTCTTTCTGCTACTAGCTACTCTAAAAAATCTCCCTTTCTCTTCTAAACCTTTTCTTAACCAAGACATTTATTCACATATAAGTCATTTTATTATCATTACCATTAAACTTGACAGTATTCAAATTCAACTCTAAACTTCATGGGTTCTTTATTTTACTGTTGTTTTGTCACTAAGTCATATCCGACTCTTTTGTAACCCCATGGAGTGTAGCCTACTAGGCTCCCCTGTCCATGGGATTTCCCAGGTAAGAATACTGGAGTGGGTTGCCATTTCCTTCTCCAGGGGATCTTCCCGACCCAGGGATCAAACCCACATCTCCTGCACTGGCAGGCGGATTCTTTACCACCGAGTGATCAGGGAAGCCATTCTTCATTTATAGAAAACTAAATTTCACAATTAACAATAAGATGAAATAGAGGAAAATAAACGAATAGAGGAAAACAATAGAATGGGAAAGACGAGAGATCTCTTCAAAAAATTAGAGCTTCCAAGGGAACATTTTATGCAAAGATGGTCACAATAAAGGAAAGAAATGGTATGGACCTAACAGAAGCAGAAGATATTAAGAAGAGGTGGCAAGAATACACAGAAGAACTATACAGAAAAGATCTTCACCACCCAGATAATCACAATGTTGTGATCACTCACCTAGAGCCAGACATTCTGGAGTGTGAAGTCGAGTGGGCCTTAGGAAGCATCACTACGAACAAAGCTAGTGAAGGTGATGGAATTCCAGTTGAGCTATTTCAAATCCTAAAAGACGATGCTGTGAAAGTGCTGTACTCAATATGCCAGCAAATTTGGGAAACTCAGCAGAGGCCACAGGACTGGAAAAGGTCCGTTTTCATTCCAATCCCAAAGAAAGGCAATGCCAAAGAATGCTCAAACTACCACATAATTCCATTCATCTTACATGCTAGTAAAGTAATGCTCAAAATTCTCCAAGCCAGGCTTCAACAGTACATGAACTGTGGACTTCCAGATATTCAAACTGGTTTTAGAAAAGGCAGAAGAACCAGAGATCAAATAGCCAACATCTGCTGGATCATTGAAAAAGCAAGAGAGTTCCAGAAAGACATCTACTTCTGCTTTATTGACTATGTCAATGTTTTTGACTGTATACATCACAACAAACTGTGGAAAATTCTTAAAGAGGTGGGAATATCAGACCACCTAACCTGTCTCCTGAGAAATCTGTATGCAGGCCAAGAAGCAACAGTTAGAAGTGGACATGGAACAGACTGGTTCCAAATAGGAAAAGGAGTGTGTCGAGGCTGTATATTGTCATCCTGCTTATTCATCTTATATGCAGAGTACATCACGCAAAATGCCGGACTGGATGAAGCACAAGCTGAAAACAAGATTGCCAGGAGAAATATCAATAAACTCAGATATGAGGATGACACCATCCTTTGGCAGAAAGTGAAGAACTAAAGAGCCTCTTGATGAAAGTGAAAGAGGAGAGTGAAAAAGTAAGCTTAAAACTCAACATTCAGAAAACTCAGATCATGGCATCCAGTCCCATCACTTCATGTGAAATAGATGGGAAAACAGTAAGAGATTTTACTTTTGGGGGCTCCAAAACTTCTGCAGATAATGACTGTAGACATGAACTTAAAAGACGCTTGCTCCTTGGAAGAAAAGCTGTGACCAACCTAGACAGCATATTAAAAAGCAGAGATATTTCTTTGCCAACAAAGGTCCATCTAGTCAAAAGTATTGTTTTTCCAGTAGTCATGTATGGATGTGAGAGTTCAACTATACAGAAAGCTGAGCGCTGAAGAATTGATGCTTTTGAACGGAGGTGTTGGAGATTTTTGAGTGTCCCTTGGACTGCAAGGAGATCCAACCAGTCCATCCTAAAGGAAATCAGTCCTGAATATTCATTGGAAGCACTGATGTTGAAACTGAAACTCCAATACTTTGGCCACCTGATGCAAAGAGCTGACTTACTTGAAAAGATCCAATGTTGGGAAAGATTGAAGACAGGAAGAGAAGGGAACAACAGAGGATGAGATGGTTGGTTGGATGGCATCACCAACTCAATGGACATGAGCTTGAGTAAACTCTGGTATTTGGTGATGGACAAGGAGGCCTGGCGTGCTGCAGTCCATGGGTTCGCAGAGTCAGACATGACTGAGCGACTGAACTGAACTGAACTGATTCATGTAATCTAGATAGCTAATATAAAGTCCCACCCAAACCCTTCAGGAGAATTCTGTCAAGAAAGTCACATATATCTCAGGATGTGTTTTTCTCAGTTAAAGTGAACAAGAGATGAATATGTGTTTAGTGCACAAAACATAGAATAATAAAGCAAACTAAACTGTGAAATCTTGCTCTTCCCGCCAGATGTACAATTTCTCATTTCTACACCATACATACTTAAAAAGTGAAAGTGAAGTCGCTCAGTCATGTCTGACTCTTTGCGACCCCATGGACTGCAGCCCACCAGGCTCCTCTGTTCATGGGATTCTCCAGGCAAGGGTACTGGAGTGTGGGTTGCCACATACTTAAGTACTCCCTAAAAGGTTTTTTCCCAAAAAAACATGGAATCTCTTTTTCCCTCCATCAACATACATATATACATGTGTCTGTGAAGGTTAATAATAAAACAGAAGAATGGAAACTTACTATAAAATTACCAACGAACAATTTACTGCAATATCTGGCAAATCATCCTTATAATTCTGTGTAATTACTTAGTGTAGTGAAGAGATGAGTTGTTTCATGCCTATAATTTGAATGCTACCATACGGAAAGGGTGAAGGTAGTTATATACTTTAGATGGCCAATGCGGGGAAAACTCATTCAATGAATAAATAAATAATGGCCCAAATTCACTGTCAACAATAATCTCATGATACAAAATTCTGAGTCAAAAGAACTGAATATTGTCTATCTCTGCCCCCTTGTGGTGATATGTGCCCCTCAGGTAAGATGAACAAAATTTTAGAGGAGGGAAAACAGACACTTCAGGTTTGAAAATAGACCAGAAAAAATAAAAGTAATGGGTTGGCCATAAAGTTTGTTTGGGTTTTTGGGTTTTTCCCAATAGAAAAGAATTATTGTACTTAATACATAATAGAATAGTTTCCATCAACATATATATACTTAATGCAACAACTGTGGTTAATTTTCAAGAGCTACTGTACAAGAACAAGTTATAAATGCAGAATCTAAATTAGTCTGAGACAGAAACAAATAGCAAAATTAGACTTAGATTTTATTTTAGGTTTTCAAAGTCCTGAAATGGTAATTATATAGAGCTATGTTTTACTCAGAGACTATGTAGGATTAAATGATTTAAATGATATATAACACTCAATCACAATGATGAATGCTTATTGAAGACAGTCTTACTGTATTGCAGGTTCTGGATTAGATCTTGGGAACTAAATGATCAGTGTTTGCCCTCACGGGGTTTATGTTTTGTGCAGAGAAAAGACAAGCAAAAAATAACCCTACTTTTTAAAAAAGCAATCTTCAAGTGGTATTTGAAGAAGAGAGCATGGTTTTCTGAGAGCCAGTTATGAAATGTACCTAGCAGGGGGCAGGCCAGAAAGAGAATGAGGGTGGGGAAGGCGGTGCATGTGGAGGGGTTAAGAACTATATTTTCCATTCAATTCTATACTTTTATACACTTTCCCACTCAGTGTTAGAAGCCTAAAAATTCTCTAAAAAGTAAAACTTAACTGAAAAAAAGAAAAGAAGGAAGAGGAGTTTCATAGTAAAGGGCCTTGGGGTAGGTAGGAAGAGTTATTCACAGGCAAGTACGCATAAAATGAGTCAGGGCTGGACAGTGGCATCGCCACCCCAGCATCTGAAACAATGTCTGAAGCCCAGAGCATGAGCAAGCTCCCCAAGTAACATGGCAAGGTATTCAGGAGCTAAAACTGGCATGATTGTGTGGGCCATGCTGTGAATTTAGGGCTTCAGAAGTAATGTGAAGCTGTTGAAGCATCTTAAAGAGGACAATAATATAATCTGATTTGTATTTTAGAAATATATTGAGTATTTTAAAACGAATCTTATGAAAAGAGGAGATGAGGGAGACAAAATAGCATACTACTTTTATTATTGGGTTGGCCAAAGAATTCATTCAGGTTTTTCCATAACAACAAATGAAATTTTTTTGGCCAACCTAGTAAGTTGCTGTGCATTTAGTGAATATTTATCAGGTTCCAGACACTGTTCTAAGATTTTAGGTGTAAAAACTTAGTTCACACAACCCCATAAGGTGAATAGACTATGAAAGTAGTTTCAAAAGGAGATGATGGAAGCTTAGACTAACATGGTGGACTAATGGAAAAGAATGATGAAAATACAATTGAAAAATACATGGGAGAGTCAAAGATGAGTTGAATTTGAAGACTGAAGAAGAGGAAGTATCATGAATTAGTCCTTGGTTTCTGTTTTATGCCATTGTAAGGAAAGTTGGTGCCATATCCTAAAATATGAAACTGCAAGAAAGATCACATTTGGAGCATGATGGTGGTGGAGGAGAAGAGACCTAGACCTCTAGTCTAGGAAATACTGAGTTTGAAGAGTTTCTAAGACAACCACGTGCACATGGGATATGCCCATTGAGATCTGGGTTATGTCTTGAGACACGAACTGGTAAATTATTTCCTCAATGATAGTAACTAAAGCTATGGCAAAGATGACATTGCCAGGGGAAAAATGCAGAAAAAAGAAGTATAGAATAAGTCTTGGCCAGGGAAAAGAAGGGGAACCTGAAACCTGAAAAAGAGGAAACAAACAAACCTCTGACCAGAAAAGCTTAAAGTATAGTTAAAGCTTAGAGTTAGCAGACATCCCTTAAGAGAAGGATGACAGGAGGAAGACAGGTTTCAATGAACACAATAAAGTTGTAGAAATTGAGAAAGGTTGAGAATATAAGGTAAGTTTGCTGGTGGCAAACAAGCAGACAAAGTCACTAAAAATCAGTTCAGCAAGTGGCTGATTCACTTGATGGCCAACCCAATAAATATACTGACTTGACAAAAGAGAATCTAATAGATTTTAAGAGTCATATTTGATTTGATGACTGTATATGAAATAGCTCATATGTAGTAAGCAAAATCTTAGTTTTCATATGGGAATTCCCAACTTATATTGATTTTTATTCCTCTTTACAATGGAAACAGTAACAGACTTTGTTTTCTTAGGCTCCAAAATCACTATGGATGGTGACTGCAGCCATGACATTAAAAGACACTTGCTCCTTGGAAGAAAAGCTATGACAAACCTAGGCAGTGTATTATTAAGCAGAGACATTACTTTGCCGACAAAGATCTGTATAAGTCAAAGCTGTGGTTTTTCCAGTGGTCATGAATAGATGTGAGAGCTGAACCATAAAGAAGGCTGAGCACCAGAGAATTGACGCTTTCGAACTGTGGTGCTAGAGAAGACTCTTGGGAGCCCCTTGGACAGCAAGGAGATCAAACCAGCCAATTCTAAAGGAAATCAACTCTGAATATTTTTTGGAGGACTGATGCTGTAGTTGAATACTTTGGCCACCTAATGCGAACAGCTGACTCAATGGAAAATATTCTAATGCTGGGAAAGACTGAGGGCAGGAGGAGAAGGTGGCGACAGTGGATAAGATGGTTGGATGGCATCACCAACTCTATGGACGTGAGTTTGAGCAAACTCTGGGAAACAGTGAAGAACAGTGAAGTCTGGCATGCTGTAGTCCATGGGGTCACAAAGAGTCAGACACAGCTGAGTGACTGGACTGAACTGAAAATGTCATTTTATATTGAGCCAATCTTTCAGCATCCATCTGTTATCATTTATAGTATTTTTTAGCAATTTATTTTTTACCTTTCTTTAAAATCTTTTTATTTGGTCCATTGTCATTTCTTTTCACTGTTTTTTGTGTTTTCAACAATCATTTAGCAAATTGCTACCAACCAAGACAAGATACTCTAATTGTTCCTTAACAGAAGTTGCATGTTTAGTTTTATGGAAATGTGATGTCTTTAACTAATTCTGATTCTTTTAGAGAAATTTAAGTTCAATTCTAAATTTAGCTAAAACATTTCATTTAATTAAAATTTAATTTAAAATTCTGATTTATTTTAGTGCCTGTGAGTGTAAATTTAAAGTTTAATCTTAATTAAAGTTTAATTTAACCTTAAAATTTAAATGCTAGAGATATAAAAGGAAAGCTGGTATGCCATTTGAGGAAATGGCAAACAAAATAGGAGAATGCTTAAAGTTTATTAAAATAGAAAATTACATTCAAAGATAACTGAGACTATTTCAAAGGTAGACAAGTGGTCCTATTATGTATGTGTGTGTACGTGCTAAGTCACTTCCGACATGTCCAACTCTTTGTGACCCCATAGACCACAGCCCACCCTGTCCATGGGGTTCTCCGGGCAAGAATACTGGAATGGGTTGCCATTTTCTTCTCTACCCATTACTTATAAAATAGGGTAAAAAGGAGGGAGGTTGGAGGACAGATTTTCCTTTGAGAATTTTTTTCACTGTTTCTGGTTTTCTAAACTTTAGCACTTAAAATTTTTTTTGAAAAGGTTCTCAGATAATAAACCAACATTAAAAAGTTAATATGTAGGAAATAATATTTCATCACTGGGAACCAAACATAAACAGCCAAGTTGCTTTAACTACTAAAACCTTTGGGAATGTAAACTGATGAATTTGGTAACTTCAGCCATTACTTGGCAAATGGCTTTTCAGTGAACTAGACTTTTAGCAGATATATTTTCAAATTAGGAAGTTTCCAGCTGACTGTAATAAAGACAAACTTCCTTTATTTGAAACTGTCACAATCTAGAAGGAGAGATGAATCCCCAAAGAGTTGCAGACCTTATGACAAATATTTTTCATAGAAAAACAGAGGATATAAAATAATGTACCTTCAGTATTTAATGCTCAGGAAGAATGGATAATGGTGAATCATAGGTAACAATGAATGAATAAAACCCTATCCAGCTGAATTATCTTTAGGAAATGTAATTTCTTGTTAATTAACAAGACTTAGAATTTAATGAGGTATAGGGGATGACTGAAAGAGCAGATCCAAAGATAATATGCCTTTCCCAACTTGGACAAAGGGGTAAATTGCTGAAATGGGGAAATTTAGAGGGAGAACTGCTAGAAGGAAAGATAGACAGAAAGAGATTATATCTTCAGTTTTAGTAATGTTAAGCTTGAGATGCTTTTGCAACATCTAAATTGTGAGTATCAAATAGAACTTGATTGCATGTATGCTCAGTCATGTCTGACTCTTTGTGACCTCATAGACTATAGCCCACCAAGGTCCTCTATCCATGGGATTATCCAGGCAAGAATAGTGGAGTGGGTTGTCATTTCCTCTTCCAGGGGATCTTCCCTAAGGAGGGATTGGACCTGTGTCTCCTGAATCTCCTACTTTGGCAGGCAGATTCTTTACCACTGAGCCTCCTAGGAGTCCCAGAACTTGATTAAATGGTTATAGAAATCAAAAACAATGAGTATTCTAGATAAAAGAAGGAATATGTGGCATGTATTTTGTAACTGAAACCACAGGAGTGAATTATATTAACAGCAGAATGTTTAGAGTTTAAAAAAAAAAAGAGTTTCAGGGGTAAGAACCCTAAGAAACCCCAACATTTAAAAATCAGTCAGAGGAAAATAAACCCCCAAAGTTAGGCTGACAAAGAGTGGCTAAACAAGTAGTGTGGAGTGGAAAAGGTGCTAAAGAAAGGAGAGCATGTAAAGAGTATTCAGGGAACTTAACATTTCACAGATTGAGTGATATAAGAGGTAGGCAGTTTAAAAAAAAAAAAAAGAGGTAGGCAGTCTCCATTGGATGTGTTACTAGAAAATAGGCAAATCATTTGAGTGGTGAAGACAGGCTTCTTAAAGGGTAAAAGTGAGGAAATAGACACAGCTAAAAAGGTAATGAAAGAGGGAACAATAGTTTCAGGCAATGACTTTTTTCAAAACTGTGGGGATACAAGGACGCTTAAATGCAGACAGAAAGTGAAGAGTGAGAGTTTAAAGATACAGGGAGGTTCTACTATGCTTGATTTTTGAACCGACTGCCTAATTTTTCTGCCCTTAATTCTGTCACCTGCAATACAGATATGAAATAGTGCCTATTTCATGAGCTCCATGATATAATTCATGCAAAGCTTCACATATTGCCTGGCACACACTCATCAATAAATACTGGCTAATACTCAATAGCAGGACTATGACTAGAGCAGGAAGAAAGGAGAGAAATGGGTTTTGGAGCCACATCTGTGTGTAGATTTGGCAATGGGAAATTAACAAAGCTTCAGTCTCATAAGTACTATTTTCTCTGCCAGGTAGAGAATGGAGAAAAAAGTAGTAGTGGAATCAAAGGCTTAAAAAGCAAGAAAAGAGATTGTTTTCCTCACATCTAAGGGAGATTGGATTGGGCTTCTCTTCTGGCTCAGATGGTAAAGAATCCTCCTGCCATACAAGAGACCCAGTTCAATCCCTGAGTCGGAAAGATCTGCTGGAGAAGGGAATGACTACTCACTGTAATATTGAGTGGAGAATCCCATGAACAGAGCAGCCTGCTGGGGTCCATGGGGTCACAAAGAGTTGGATATGACTGAATGACTAAGCACAAAGGGGAATGGAAGGAAGAAACAAACTAAAATTTATCAGGTATCTCCCATAGACATATATTAAAATAAATACTTTGTTTACATTATTTCATTTAGTTCTCAGTTATTTTTCCCTTTTCATATATGAATAAATTGAGGTTTCTAAACAATTCAGGAAGGTGGTAGGGGTCTTTCTCTATATTTATTTAAGAACTCAGACTGATAATAACTCCCATTTTCAACAATATGGCTTCCAAGTTTGGCACAGTCATCTCCAGTCAAGAAAAAGCTTAGAAGTTTTACTTAAATCTGTTGTTGCTATTCTTGTCGTTTCTTTGTTTGCTGGTTTGTTTGTTGTGAGCCAGGAAGATGGTATGGACCAGACTTAGAAGAGATACCCACAGCTTGAATTCCTATGACATTGACTAGAAGGCAGTCACACATTGAGTAGAAGTCAGCCAGCAGTCTCTGCCACTGTATGTTTATTTGGTTGAGGAATATTGAGACAGGCAAGAAGATCATGAGTTTATTTTAGAAACATTGCATTTAATAGTAGACATAATTTCACATGTAGAAGTAGAGCTTAAGAGAGAATCTCAATGGAGTTTTGAGTAGAATTCTAAAGCAGAAAGTAAACAAGACCACCAGTTTTGAGATAAGACTGCCCAAAAGAAATATTAGAGTAGTTATAATATTTTCTTAGATAAAAGAGCAATGAAAGAATCCCTACCTATTGATTTAAAAATTAGTAAGGATAAAATGGAAAAAAAGGTCCCAAATAGCTGGGCAAATACATAGAATTACGATCCTAGAAATACAGTAAAGAACGAGAGAAGTAGCATAGGTGACAATGTATAATACTGTGGTTCTCTGTTCAGCCTTTTTTTTTGTTGTTGTTAGTAAAATATTTGCCATGCAAATAAAAGCCATGTAACAAAGGAGACAATATCAGTTAAACACACATGGACTATTTATAACCAGAAATAGTTATTGCTGTTTCCTGGAAACCAGCTGACAATCTATACTTAGTTTTTTCTGTTGTATTTGAATCAATTTTATGATATAGTTCATGTCATATACCTGGTAACTGTGTAAGCAAAAATTTAAAGCAAGCAATAAAATAAACAAACTCACAATCTTAATAGAGATAATGCTCAACCACACAAAATCATATACTTCTTCCAGGACAAATTCCTCCATGAACAACAAGTGTAGTAAAAAGAACAATAGACTTATATTTTTTGTTCTAGTTCTATCAATATCTGCTTGAGCAATTTGGAGAAAGTTACTTTCCTCTGGGGAACTCTGCTTTTCCATCTGTAAAATGAGTCAAGTTTTAGCTAGATTAGATTCACTTTATGAAACATTTATTGGATGTTTATTGCCAAACTCTGTGCCAAGTACTGGGGATATAAAGATGATTGTGACATAATTCCAGTGCTAAACTGTTTATGGAAGTTCCCCTTTCTTTCCTGGGTACATGGAAGACTAATATTCCCAATTCCACTCTCATTAGACAAAACCCTGTGATTAGGTATGGCCAATGAAATATGAACAGCAAAGACCTGTGTCAGTCTGGTATGAAGCAGTTTCTAACCTCTCTCTTCTGCCATGGAAGTGATAGAAAGCTGTCATATTGGGAAGGTAAAGGCTCAGATTTGAGTGTTGGGAAAATTGGAAAGCTACAGGTAAAAGAATTAAATGGAGGACTTTCTCATACTACATACAAAAATATACTCAAAACAGATTATACCTAAATATAAGACTTGAAACCATAAAACTCTCAGAAAAAAACATATCGTTAGGCTCCTTGACATTGACCTTGGCAATAGTTTTTTTGGATAGAGCTCCTCAGACTAGGGAAACAAAAGTAGAAATAAACAAATGGACATATATCAAACCAAAAAGCTTTTGCACAATGAAGGAAGCTATCAACATAACAAAAAGGCAGCCTATGAATAGTAGAAGATATTTGCAGATGAAATATCTGACAAGGGGTTAATATTCAAAATACACAAAAGAACTCAAACAATTCAACATCAAAAGAAACAAAACAACCAGGCTGAAAAATGGGCAGAACTGAATGAACATTTTTCCAAAGAAGAAATACAGATGGCCAATAGATGCATGAAAAGATGTTTAACATCACTAATCCTCAGAGAAATGCGAATCAAAACCACAATAAGCTATCACCTCACTCCCATCAGAATGGCTATTATCAAAAAGACAACAAACAACAAATGCTGGCAAAAATGTGGAAAAAATGGAATCTTCGTGTGCTGATAGTGTAAATGCCAATGGGTGCAATCACTACAGACAGCAGTATGGAGGTTCCTCAAAAATTAAAAGTAAAATTATAATATAATCCAGCAATCTCAATTCTGTGATTTTCTGGAAGAATACAAAACACTATTTTGAAAAAAATATATGCACTTATATGGGCTTCCCATGTGGCGATAGTAGTAAAGAAACTGCTTGTCAATGCAGAAGACACAAGAAATGTGGGTTCAATCCCTGGGTCAGGAAGATCCCCTGGAGGAGGGCAAGGCAACCCACTCCAATATTCTTGCTTAGAGAATCCCCAGAGACAGATGAGCCTGGCAAGCTACAGCGCATAGGGCCAGAAAAAGTCAGACGTGACTGAAGTGACTTAGCAAAAGCACAAATGCGCTCATCTTATGTTCATTGCAGCACTCTTCACAAGAGCCAAGGTATGGAAACTACCTAAGCATCCACCAGTAGACGAATGGACCAAGAATATGTGGTATATATGTAAGTGTATATCTATATCACAAAATGTTACTCAGTTATAAAAATAATGACATCTTGCCATTTGTGATAACATGGAGGAATCTACAGGATATTATGCAAAGTGAAAAAAGCCACGCAGAGAAAGACAAATATTGTCTGATAGCACTTATATATGTGGAATATAAAAACCCAAAAAAATGAACAAACAGGACCAAAACAGTCATAGAGATAGAGAACAAATACTGTACATGGATGCTGGAGGGGAGGAGGTGTGGAGAGTAAAGAAATAGGTGAGAGAGATTAAGAGGTACAAGCTTTTAGTTACAAAACAAATGAGTCACAGGGATGACATATAAAGCATGGGAATATAGTCAGTTATATTGTAATATCTGTGTATGGTAACTACACTTATTGTGGTGATCATGTTGTAATATATAAAAATACCAAATCACTATGTTGTATACCTGGACCTAACACATGGTGTAGGTCAATTTTACCTCAAATTTTAAAAACAGAGGGAAGATTTTTAAGGTAAGGGTGAGTGTGGAAGTCTAAATGAGGCAACTGGAAATACATCACTGAGACACAAGACAGTTAGGGATGGAACTTTGGGAAACACTAATACTGAATAAATGGACCAACACAAGTTAATAAAGAAAACTGAGAAGACGGAGAAGAAAGAAAATTGGAAGGAAATGGTGAATTGGAAATCTGGAAATGAGAATTTTTCAAGAGTCAGAAATTATCTGTAAAGTCACTTACTGGGAAGTCATGATATAAGAGGCCTTTGGACTTGAAATTATGGAAGTCTTAAAGACAAAAATCCAGATTTTAGTCATCTGAGAAGTGAAAAGGTGGTAAAATATGCATTTATCAAAGGATGTCTTATGAAACACTTGCTGCAGAAAATGCTCTCCCAAAGAGGGAGGGATCCAAGGCTAAATGCATGTAAAGCGTGCTGTATACTCTATACCTATAAGGAAATTTCTTGAACATTTACTCTTGATTTTCTTACATTGAGATTTGAGAAAATAAAAAAAAGATATTATTTATTTACAAACTAACAATTCAAAAATAACATTTACTAATAATGTTTAGCTTTCACTGTCACTAAATTGTATGTCACTAAGAAAACTAAAACACTTGACTAGGGAATAATTAGGATAAATTTTTTATTGAATATGGTTTGAAAATAAAAGAACCAATAAAATATATTTCAATTCTGATGTAAGAATTTGTAGAGAAGTCAGACTGCCAGCTTGATCCCAATTACGAGATGTGTGGCCAGTCTTCATAATTTCCCTTTCTCTGATCTGTAAAATGAAAATGAGAATAATATCTATTTTGCAGAGTTTTTAGGAATTAGTGGATAAAACATGGAAATATTTAGAACATTGCCCAGCACATAGGTAGGGTTTAATTAATATTAACTATTAGCAAAGCTTCCTTTGCTATGAAACTTTTCGTATCTCCCTCAGCATCAAGCTGTAATATAGCAGAAAACTCAGATAGTCTGGACTCCCCGGTAAAGTGATGTTACTGGCTGTGAGAGGTCAATTTAGCATTAAAGCATAGTTGTCACACTAATAATCGAGAGTTGTAAAAGTGTTAGTGACTCAGTTATGTCTGACTCTTTGTGACCCGTGGACAGTAGCCCACCAGGTGCCTCTGTCCGTGGAATTCTCCAGTCAAGAATACTGAAGAGGGTAGCCATTCCCTTCTCCAGAGGATCTTCCTGACCTAAGGACTGAACCTGGGTCTCCCTCATTGCGGGAAGATTCTTCACCATCTGAGCCACCTGGGAAGCACAGTGAAGAGTTGAGAGGAACTATTGTGTTTGGTTACTTCATTTTCAGGTGGGGAAATCTGTACTTGAGAATGAACTCTCAATATAGCCCGAACCCTTACATGAGAACTATACTTGTCTGCTCATTTCATCCACCTGATTTCATGAAAACAGAATAATTTAATGCAAATTCCTAACTGCGGTTCACACCTAAACACACACAAGTTCCTGACTGGGTGGGTAAAGAGCCTGTATTTCCTGTCATTTTTCTAATTGGGTTAAATAATTTCTCTAGGAATGTTTTCAGAAAGGATACTATAGAAAAAAGTTTCAATGTTTTCATAATTAAAGAGCAATTCTTCAAATCTTAATATGAATTAAAAACTTGAACATAAAATCGTCTGCTCTGCAGAAAATGTGATTATAAATGTTGCTACTGCCAAACAACCCCCTCCCTGAGAATTTACGTCATGTGATTGTGGGGGCTGTGAACATCGTGAGAGCTTTCCTCTCAAATCTCCCAGGCTGAGCACTGCCTCCCACACAGCTTTTTTAAAAAAACATAGGATTTTTAACTCATTTTTATTTTTAATGTCAGACTTACTATGAGGCAATTTACAAAATCATCATTAAACAGAAAATGTCTCCTCTCCCTCATACTCCAACAAAAATAAATATTTGAAATCATCAGCAACATGATTGTGATAAATAGGTTTGTCTATATGTAAAATCCTTGCTCTAGAACTGCACTGAATTCCCCTTGAATGTCTTTGGAGATGGATTTCTTTTTTTTTATATTTGCTATCTGAGTTTTTTATATCTGCAAACCTTAGAAGGCATTTTGTGCCTTTTCCTATCTGTCCAGGGAGAGCTCCCTGTTGGCTCCTAATGATGCATTGCCCTGAGGACAGCAATCTAACGGCCTCTGGATGCTGTATTCTACCTCCGCGGGATCCACTGGCTCTTCCATCCCTCCTCTGACACCTTCAAAGCCTAAAAGAAGGTGATTTATTAACAAACACCTGTATAATTCTACCACACACCTCTGCTTTGCAGGGTAGGGAGAAGTGTTTTAAAAGAAAACACACCAGTCTAGTACTCTATTGTTATTTCATGATGTTTCCAATTTCCATTCCATTCCCTCTAATCAGCCACACCAGAGACAGAAAACTAGCTAAGTTTCTTTTGTACCTAACATGGAAGCTATGAATCCGTTTAAATATAAAGAATATAATAGGATCAGTCATATAAAACCTGACTCTGCCACTACCTTCACCTGGCCAATTTCTATTTACTCTTCAAGTCTCCTTATGTGCAACTCATGGAGGGACACTTTCTGTTAGCTGTCCCTCCTCTCCCAACATACACGCCTGTTAAAATAGGTCCTTCTGTACAATGTTATGAGAAACAATATAACTTTTCTTCATGGCATTTAACATAATTGTAATTATGGGGTGATCTGTAATTGTATTTTAGTATTTCTCTCTCTAACCAGACTGTTTACCTGCCCATGGTTATCATTTAATGTGTGTTCACTGAATGGATGAATCACTGAGATTCCTTTATTAAGGAAGCATGACTGATGAGATTATGGTGCTACCCAGGTTTCAGTTATCAATCTGAGACATGAGGAAAGTGAAATAGGGATGAACCATTGCATCACTTTGGCATTTAAGAAAACATATAATCTAATCATAATTCATTTCATGAACCTGGTCCTTTAACTTTTAAATGCAGCAACTAAACACACAGTTTATCATATACTTGGGAGTACTATTTCTTTCCTGTTATTGTTCTCTGTAACTGACCAGAACATTAAAATGTGATGTCTGCTTTTTGGCCAATCATTTAGAGTACAAAGTACCAATGCAAAATAGTCCATAGAGGAAAATAAAAATTTACTATCGTCCTCTATTTGTTTCCCTGATCGGTCGCCTCTAACGGCTGCTCTGTGCTATCTCCCCTGTGTTCTCTGCTGCCAGAGTCTTCTCTACCACCTCTTTCTCTGCTCGGCATCCTCTCTGTACTCCTTCATTTTATCACAGGCATATGAAGCGCTGGAAGGATTGCTCTGCACGGATTTTCCATTGTGTGGAAGACTCAGAGCACATCATTAACCCCAGCCTAACCTACTGACATTTACAGACTTGCTCATCAATGCCCCCCGCCCCTTATCAGCTGGCGTTTGTTCAGAAAATGTGAGCAGTTACAGTTCTGTCCTGAGGCAAATATAATTAAACAACCAAATCCTGGGAGAATGAAAATGCCCAAAATAATGCTTGCCAAAGCCAAATATAAATGATTTATTAAAAATCACCCATATTCATTTGTCAGGCCTATTTCTAAAATTTAAAATCTCATTTAACACATTTATGCTTCTATAATGGTACTTAAAATGTTATTTGAAAAGTTCATAATGACAAATTCTCAGTCTTAGAGAAATCAAAATATCAAGGACAAATACATGAAAAGGTAAGAATATAGTTGCAAATGTTCTTCCTCTAAATAAGTTGCCAAACTTTTTCCTGCTGCATAAAATCAACCATAGTAAGCAGGTTCTGCTACAAAACATTAAAAACTTACAAGGAAATTAAGTAAATAAATACTTATCAGATGCCTGATACATATCTAGCATTGGTTAAATGCAAAAATAAATAGATTGCTAATTTCTTTATTCCTCACTAAATTTATCTTCAAAATGTGGTCCACAGGAGAGGGGAATAGCAAATCACTTCACTGCTCTTGCACTGAAAACCCCATGAACAATGAAAAGGCAAAAAGATAGGACACTAAAAGATGAACTCCCCAGGTCAGTGTGTGCCCAATATGCTACTGGAGATCAGTAGAGAAATAACTCCAGAAAGAATGAAGAGATGGAGCCAAAGCAAAAACAACACACAGTTGTAGAGGTGACTGGTGATAGAAGCAAGGTCCGATAGTGTAAAAGGCAATATTGCATAGGAACCTGGAATGTTAGGTCCATGAATCAAGGCAAATTGGAAGTGGTCAAACAGGAGATGGCAGGAGTGAATGTCAACATGTTAGGAATCAGCGAACTAAAATGGACTGGAATGGGTGAATTTAGCTGAGATGACCATTATATCTACTACTGTGGGTGAGAATCCCTTAGAAGAAATGGAGTAGTCGTCATAGTAAACAAAAGACTTTGAAATGCAGTACTTGGATGCAATCTCAGAAACAATAGAATGATCTCTGTTTGTTTCCAAGGCAAACCATTCAATATCACGGTAATCCAAGTCTATGCCCCAACCAATAATTCTGAAGAAGCTGAAGTTGAATATTTCTATGAAGACCTACAAGACTTTCTAGAACTAACACCCAAAAGAACATGTCCTTTTCATTATAGGGGACAGGAATGCAAAAGTAAGGAAGTCAAGAAATACGTGGAGTAACAGGCAAATTTGGCCCTGGAGTACAGAATGAAGCAGAACAAAGGCTAATAGAGTTTGGCCCAGAGAAAGTACTGGTCATAGCAAACACCCTCTTCCAACAACGCAAGAGAAGACTCTACACATGGACATCACCAGATGGTCGACACTGAAATCAGATTGATTATATTCTTTGCAGCCAAAGATGAAGAAGCTCTACAGTCAGCAAAAACAAGACCAGGAGCTGACTGTGGCTCAGATTATAAACTCCTTGTTGCCAAATTCAAACATAAATTAAAGAAAGTAGGGAAAACCACTAGACCATTCAGGTATGACCTAAATCAAATCCCTTATGATTATTCAGTGGAAGTGAGAAATAGATTTAAGGTACTCAATCTGATAGACAGAGTGCCTGATGAACTATAGATGGAGGTTCATGACATTGTACTAGAGATGGGGATCAACATCATCCCCAAGAAAAAGAAACACAAAAAAGCAACATGGTTGTCTGAGGAGGCCTTACAAATAGCTGTGAAATGAAGAGAAGCAAATAGCAAAGGAGAAAAGGAAAGATATACCCATTTGAATGCAGAGTTCCAAAGAATAGCAAGGAGAGATAAGAAAGCCTTACTCAGTGATCAGTACAAAGAAATAGAGGAAAATAGAATGGGAAAGACTAGAGATCTCTTCAAGAAAATTAGAAGATACCAAGAGAATATTTTATGCAAAGATGGGCTCAATAAAGGACAGAAATGGCATGGACCTAATAGAAGCAGAAGATATTAAGAAAAGGTGGCAAGAATATACAGAAGACCTGTACAGAAAAGATGTTCAAGACCCAGATAATCACAATGGCGTGATCAATCACCTAGAGCCGGACATCCTGGAATGTGAAGACAAGCGGGCCTTAGAAAGCATCCCTATGAACAAAGCTAGTGGAGGTAATGGAATTTCAGTTGAGCTATTTCAAATCCTAAAAGATGATGCTGTGAAAGTACTGTACTCAACATGCCAGCAAAATTGGAAAACTCAGCAGTGGCCACAGGACTGGAAAAGGTCAGTTTTCATTCCAATCCCAAAGAAAGGCAATGCCAAAGAAAACTCAAACTACCGCATAATTGCACTCATCTCACATACTAGTAAAGTGATGCTTAAAATTCTCCAAGCCAGACTTCAGCAATACCTGAACCGTGAACTTCCAGATGTTCAAGCTGGTTTTATTGCTAACATCCATTGGGTCATCAAAAAAGCAGAGGAGTTCCGGGAAAACATATATTTTTTCTTTATTGACTATGCCAAATCCTTTGACTGTGTGGATCACAATAAACTGTGGAAAATTCTGAAGGAAATGGGAATACCAGACCACCTGACCTGCCTCTCGAGAATCCTGTATGCAGGTCAGGAAGCAACAGTTAGAACTGAACATGGAACAACACACTGGTTCCAAATAGAAAAAGGAATATGACAAGGCTGTTTACTGCCACCCTGCTTATTTAACTTATATGCAGAGTACATCATGAGAAATGGTGGACTGGATGAATCACAAGCTGGAATCAGGTTTGCTGGGAGAAATATCAATAACCTCAGAAATGCAGATGATACCACCATTATGGCAGAAAGTGAAGAAGAACTAAAGAGCCTCTTGATGAAAGTGAAAGAGGAGAGTGAAAAAGTTGGCTTAAAGTCAGAAGACAAAGATCATAGCATCTGGTCCCATCACCTCATGGCAAATAGATGGGGAAACAGTGGCAGACTTTATTTTGGGAGGTCCAAAATCACTGCAGATGGTGACTGCAGCCATGAAATTAAAAGACGTTTGCTCTTTGGAAGAAAAGTTATGACCAACCTAGACAGCATATTAAAAAGCAGAGACATTACTTTGCTAACAAAGGTCCATCTAGTCAAGGCTATGGTTTTTCCAGTAATCATGTATGGATGTGAGAGTTGGACTGTGAAGAAAGCTGAGCACCAAGGAATTGATGCTTTTGAGCTGTGGTGTTGGAGAAGACTCTTGAGAGTCCCTTGGATGGCAGGGAGATCCAACCAGTCCATCCTAAAGGAAATCAGTCCTGGATATTCATTGGAAGGGCTCATGCTGAAGCTGAAGCTCTAATACTTTGGCTACCTGATGCAAAGAGCTGACTCATTTGTAAAGACCCTGATGTTGGGAAAGATTGAAGGCAGGAGGAGAAGGGAACAGCAGAGGATGAGATGGTTGGATATCATCACAGACTCAATGGACATGAGTTTGAGTAAACTCTGGGAGTTGGTAATGGACAGGGAGGCCTGGTGTGCTGCAGTCCATGGGGTTTCAAATAGTCAGACATGACTGAGAGACTGAACTGAACTGAAGTAGGTTCTGTTAGAAAACATTAAAAAACCTACAAGGAAATTAATAAATAAATACTTATCAGATCCCTGATACATATCTAGCATTGATTAAATGCAAGAGTAAATAGATTATTAATTTCCTCTATTCCTCAGTACTTTTACCTTCAAAATGATGATAATAAGAAAACTTAACTCAAATATTTATTGTAGGTATCACATAAGTTAGTACTTGTTGAGCCCATCGGAGAAGGCCTGGTGGTGGTTGGTTATTTCAGTCGTTAAGTTACATCTGATTCTTTTGACCCCATGGACTATAACCTACCAGGCTCCTCTGTCCATGGGATTCTCCAGGCAAGAATACTGGAGTAGGCTGCCATTTCCTTCTCCAGGGGATCTTCCCAACCTAGGAATTGAACCCAGGTCTCCTCTATTGAAGGCAGATTCTTTTTTTTTGGGGGGGGGGGGGGGGCCTTGGTTGATTGTCCATTCTTTTTTTTTCCATTTATTTTTATTAGTTGGAGGCTAATTACTTTATAATATTGTAGTGGGTTTTGTCATACATTGACATGAATCAGTCATGGATTTACATGTATTGAAGGCAGATTTTTTACCAACCGAGCTACAAGGGAAACCCCTAGGCGCAGGGGAGGTGGTGGGGGCAGGACAGGGCCTGGCATCTAATAAATGCTTAACAATGATAGCTACAACTTCTTTTATTTAGAATAACAAAGAGGTCCTCGTTTTGGGAGGTCAGAGGCCAAGACTGCAGAGTGAGAGCAGAGACCATCCCCTTGAGAGGTCAGACCAAGACCCTAGGATCAAAGCTGGGACCACCCCCTTGTGAAGGGCAGAGACCAAAACCCCAGGTGAGAGCAAGGACCACCCCTTTGTGGGCAGGAGGTCAGAAGCCTTCTCCCCACTTTACCCCCAGATCCCATCTCCTCTCCCCACCAAGCCCTCATAAGCCCAGCAGTGTTCCAGGAGGCAGCTGCCTGACAACCATGGGCTCGAGCAGAGGTGGGAAGGGACACTATGCAATTAACAGTGGAGTTGATCCTGGAGCACCAGCCAGGATCAACGCCATGCCCTGGGCTAGGGCTGGGGTGGCAGGTCAGGCAGCCCAGGCTCAGCCCTGCACTTGGTGAAATGGTTTCTCCTCGACACTTCCTGACCAGCCGGGAGGAGCAGAGTCTAGCAGTCCTTGTCTGGCCCTGTCCAGGCACATGCAGGGGGTGGTCTTCCCGAGCCAGCATCCTCTCTATGGCTGCTCAGCCCTGAGCTGTGTCTGCCGGGAGATGACTGGGACTGCTTCCTGAGCTGCTGGGTCTCACTGCCCAGCAACCCCCAGGGAGGAGGTGGCCCTGTGCATGACCCCTCGCTTCCCGCGGGGCTTGCGTGGATGGGGTTGGGTGTGGAGGGGTGGTATTTTACACCTGGAGAAGAACCAGAAGCACTAGATTCCACTTTGGGCTCCATTTATATTCCTGCTTTTACTCTGGGCTGTGAGTCTTTTTAACCCCCTACATATGGCGACTCGACACAGAGACTATTTTATCAATTGTCCGTACCATCAGGCTGATTCTCCATGGATGTTTCCAGACTCAGGCTCTGATAGACCAAATAAAAATGTTTTGTTTTGTAGAAGAAAAGAAAAGAAACTTTAAGAGGATTAGCTTAGTGGGGAAGACTTAAAGGTAAATATATAAATATGAACCTCACTGTTTCAGCTGTCCAGTGTTTTCTCAAACCTCATTTGTTTTGACAACACAGTTATATGAGGAACAAATCTAGTACACCTCTGACCCAGTATTGGGTCAGCACCTCCATTGACCCAGCACTTCCGAGACTTTAAGCCAGTAAAATAAGGTGTTAGTCGGCCTTCCTTCTCCCCTCTACTCATTTCCAAAGAAAACTTGGAAATACTTATTTCTGAAGGAGAAACAAGTTTTCAGCTCTCTCCATCCTAAATCACTTCTTGACTATCCTAAAGTGAACAGTTAGTGCTTCCCTGGCGGTTCAGTGGTAAGGAATCCACCTGCCAATGCAGGAGATGTGGGTTTGATCCTGTCAGTTGGGAAGAACCCCTGGAGAAGGAAATGGTAATCCACTGCAGTATTCTTGCCTGGGAAGTCCCAGGGACAGAGCAGCCTGGTATTCTACAGTCCATGGGGTTGTAAAGAGTCAGACACCATTCGATGACTAACACTTTCACTAGGGTCCACCTGGATAATTTAAACAGCATGTCTGATATTTAACTTAATATGTCTGGAAGTGGGAAATGAGCTTGTGTGCATATGTGTGTGTTTGCCCTAAGATTCTGAATTCTTTATCTTGAAAATATTTTTTTTCTTGAATTTGTCTTTCACAGATTTAAATCTTTAAAACTAAATCGGAACACTCATCCATCTCAGAAGACCCCTGGCCAAATGACTAAGAGAGTATAAAGGAGTAATGGCCCTTTACATCTATGACACAGAATGTTGATAATAATTCTAGTTAGAACTCAGCTATTCTCCCATTTTTCTGCTTAGTTCATGAACTGTTGTTGAAGTTATTTTGTAAAAAGCATTTGAATGTATCCTTGACCAAATATTGTTTTTAGGCACTTTTAATTTGTTTTTAAATCTCTGGGTCGGTCGACATATTCACTTGTCTGATCATGAAATAAGACAGCAGCATCTTCTTCTGATTCATGAAGTTTCTGGGGGTGGCCTCAGAGCCTTCATGCATGTTTAGGGGCTACATAATGTCACAGATTACTGTTTCCTCCACTGGATGTTCATTTCTTATTGTTCTGTTTCAGCTGTCTTTGATGCTGCTTTGTTTTATGACTTTGACTTGTCTTCTTTTAATGCAAAAATAAATAAATAAAACTCACAGTTAAAGCTTTTTTATATGCCTTCTGGGTATCTTCCTGCCACTTAGCATTGTTTTAAAAACAGAGTGATCTCCTGTTACAAATTTTAAGTAGATATCTGATTAGAATGCCCTCTTGTCTTCTCCCTCTGGTGAGATCTTAACTGTCTTCCAAGCCCACATCAAAATCTTCTCCTCTGTGAACATTCCAGACAGAATTAATGGCTCCCCCACCTGTAATGTTGTCATTTCACTCAGCTCGTATTATGATTTTGCCCTCATCTGTCACCTCCCTCAACTGTGAGTTCAATCAGAACGAGGACTCTTGATCAGTTTTATATGTCTCCTTGGGGCCTATTGCAAGGTGTGAAATATATGAATTCAAAAAATATGTGATGAATGAATACCACTTTATCTTGCATGAAGTTATTTCAAAAATATTCTATTAGCTCCATAGTAATCTTATATAGTATAAGATTATGAATGTCCCCATTTCACTGATAAGAAAGCTGAGAACTCCTGGAAGGTAAAGCATATACGGAGAGGCTGAAAACCACTCTATAGGTTTCCAACTAAATAGTTTTTTATAAATTATATGTGATTTAATTTTCCATGGTAATAAAGATAATTTTGATTAAAAAAAAATATTGGATCTGACAATTTTCTCTAGCATCCAGA